>NW_024082109.1:0-330480 GCF_003009895.1 Hyaena hyaena | reverse complement strand
AAATTAACAATAGAACTCCCCTATGACCCAGCAATAACTCTGCTCAGAATTTACCCAAGGGATTCAAGAGTGCTGATGCATAGGGGCACATGTACCCCAATGTTCTATAGCGGCACTTTCAATCATAGCCAAATCATGGAAAGAGCCTAAGTGTCCAGCAACTCACAAATGGTTTATCTATACAATGAAATACTACATGGCAATGAGAAAGAGTGAAATCTAGCCATTTGTAGCAATGTGGATGGAACTTGAGGGTGTTAGGCTGAGCGAAATAAGTCAGGCAGAGAAAGACAGATACCATATATTATCACGTATAGATGCATTAGGAGAAACTTAATGGAGGACCATGGAGGAGGAGAAGGGGAAAAATAGTTGGGGAGAGAGAGGGAGGCAAAGCATGAGAGACTCTTGAATGCTGAGAACAAACTGAGGGCTGATGGGGGTAGGGAAGTGGGAAATGGGGGTGATGGGCATGGAGGAGGGCACTTGTTGGTATGAGCACCGGGTGTTATATGGAAACCAACTTCACAATAAATTATGAATGAAAAAAAATAAATAGGGGACAAGAATTTTTAAAAGGGGGGAAGAATACATGATAGAATTATGATTCAGGTGTTCTACAGAGTTTAGGAATATGGCTGGGTAAAAAAGACTCTTACGGTTATTTTTTGCACCATAAAATAGTATTCTCTGGATCCCACTGGAAAACCTGGATATAGAATTGTAAATCATTTAAAATAATATTGCTTCCAATAATCTTTGTACTGAAATATAATCCACAAAATTGCCAAGATCTTGATGTAGTTTAGTGGATTTTGACAAATATATACCCATGCAATCAGTCCCCAAAGTAGGAGATAGAAAATTTCAATTTATCCTAGATATTTTTTTTATTTTTTAATGTTTATATTTATTTTTGAAAGAGAGAGAGAGAGAGAGTGGAGGAGGGGCAAAGAGAGAGGGAGACACAGAATCTGAAGCAGGCTCCAGGCTCTGAGCTGTCATCACAAAGCCCAGCACTGGGCTCAAATTCATGAACCACGATTCATTTTGGGATTCTTCCCAATTAGAAATATTAAAGAGCAGTTGTTCAAAGAAAATGATAGCCTATGAAGGTAGGAAAAGGGGATGAGAGTTAGAAAGCAGGAAAATAATGAAGAAAACATTAAGGTAAGGAGTTCAAGTGGGAATTTATAATGTGAAGGTAAGAAAGAGAATATCTTTTAGGAATTGCCAAAAGAAAGACAGGGGATATTTTGATTTATGCTGCATGTCATGAAATTTAAATTGTTTTTCTAGGTATTGAATTGGTATTTCTTTTGAATGCAATACTGATGTAACACAGACCACATGGTAGCTTATTTCTACCCATAAAAAGAACCCGTTCTATTTATTCTCTCAAAACTATGCATTGACACTAATCACTGGATGATAGGAATATGATGACAATCAATTCCTGTGCAAATATGGTTTAATATCTAATGACACATTAACAAATTTGCTTTCAATTATCATTTGTAGATCATGGTATCATAAATAGTGTAATTGGCCTGACAGTTATTATTCTCATTGTAAATTAATAAATTGCAAACCAATCTCCATGCTATGAGATTTGTATTTATTATGATGTTATTAGGATCTTATAATCTCCTTGCAAGATTATTTGATAAACTTTTCATGTATGATACCACATTTATAGAGAAGCATACAACTTTAATATAGGAGTAGTACTATAATAAAAATATCATGTTTCATTTGCTTACTCTGAGGACGTAATTCCAAATTACTTTAATCCAACAATCTCATTTAAGAAAAATATAAACACAATGAATCTATAAGGTGAATATTGTTACTGTACTCATTTCTCATAGTAGAAATTATAGTTATGCATTTTATTTATTTTCCTAATGTTACTCAGTAACACATATACTATTCCTATCACCACTATGGTCTACCATATTTTCCTGCACAGATCAAGTCTTAAATAACATTGTTGATGGACTTTCAAAATCCTGGTGACATTCATATTTCCATAAGCAAGAAAATATTGCTATGGAATTTCATTCACTTGAATCATCATCAAGATATTCTAATACCCACATTGACTGATAATCTTTAGGACAGTCTTATCACTTGTGTTTCATAGAAGTCCAATCTTTTAATTAAAAAAATGCAATGTAGCCTGTCAAATGCTTGACAGAATAATTCAAAGTGCTTTGTCAGTACTGGTCACAACTGACATAATTATGGAAAGGAAAGCTTCTGAAAGAAAGAAATATTTAGACTGAAATGACTTGCCAAATGATGGGGGTTGGGATGCAAGACAAAGTTTTAGAAACTATTTTACTGTTTGGAATAATAGACTTCTCTCCACTTTGACAGTCGTGTTCCTGGTTACAACAGGTGTGAATGTAAGACCGTTGTGTTATGTCTGCAGTTTACATTTAGAGAACATCTGAAAAGAGAATTAAAGAGTGGTCGTGAAGGAGACCCCTTGAGTAATCTAGCCTGTGTTCAGTGTCAGTTCTTCTATTAAGAGTTGCACTATTTTGGATACAAATTGCTTAACTTCTATAAATCCTGGTTTCCTGGTAATATGCCTATATCATAGAGCTATTTTGGATTTAAGTGAGTGCTACATAGTATGATACATAGTATCAGTATAGTGTGTATACAATAAATGTTCATTACATTTACTATCTGCTTTGGCTCATCTATTTAAATGGGCACATGCTTTATTTTTTATATCGAAAATTAGCTTTCTTTAATACATATCTTATTTTTATTTTTTTTTTTATGTTTATTTTTTTTTATTTTTTTTTTTTTTTATTTGTTTTTTTTTTTTTTTATTTATTTTTTTTTATTTTATTTTAATTTTTTTTTTTTTTTTTTTAATTGTTTTTTTTTTATTTTGTTTTCTTTTTATTTCCTTTTTTTCATCCCCACAAGTGCCCTCCTCCATGTCCATCTCCCCCCCCACACACACCCATGAGTCCTCAGTTTGTTCTCAGCATTCAAGAGTCTCTCATGGTTTGCCTCTCTCCCTTTCCCTCACCATTTCTCCCCATCTTCTAATGGGCACATGCTTTAAATAAGGAAGTTTCATTCTTCAATTTTAGCTTTTGCTACTAAATAAAATAATTGTACTTATTTTATAAAGTTGAGAAGAATGAAAATAAATAGAATAAGACACAGGAGAAGCTTTACATGCAAAAACATAAAAAATATACACATAATTTTAAATTATGTGTTGTTTTCTTTGGGTCTCTAATGATATGTTATGTACATATCTTGTTTCCTGAATTTCTTTGAGGGATAGGTCAGGCTCCTACTATTCTTGGAGGTTGCTGATATGTCTAGAACATGGTAGCATGCAGAAGACATCCAAGAAGCAAATCCTTATAGCCTTTTGTGATTCTAGTAGTTAAGTGGTAGTTCTCCTTCCTTGTTTGTTTGGCATTTTTCTATGTTTTTTTATATACTTACTGCAAACTGCTTGTGCTTTAATTACATGTGCATTTGTTTTATCTGAAACACTGTATATTTCTTAAATAAATTAATATATTTGAAATATAGGTATATGAAGTAGGAAATATATCTATTTGAAATACATGTTAATAGAAAGTATAAAGTAAGCACTACAGAAGGATTTGCTATTAAAATAATAAGCACTGTAACTTTGTTATAATTCACTATCTTTTACCAGATGGGGACCATGTTTACCACTTAGCACTATCCAAGAAACTGCCTGTAAAAATGATAGTTATAAATTGAGCATTCTGGATCCCAAACATAACAAAGACACATAAATTATATTCTTAATGTGCTCATTAATTATTATTCAATAATTTTATGGAATACAGCAGATTCCTGTGGGAATGTGAATACAGTGGACTTAAGGGGAGTGAGGCAGAGAAGAGGTTAAGAAATCACCTCAGATGGAAAATCATATAACATTAACTTCATGCATAATCACATGTGAGCAATGAAGAGTATTACAACCAATTTCAATTTATGGAATCAAAATCATGACTGGAGGTCATCTGTCTAATCCTTGAGAATAGCAGCTTTAAAACGAGAGATGTCTGGGTAATAAAATGCCCATTATCTGCTTCTACCCACAGGTAACCTGCTTTTACCCTTCGACCCACGAATCTGCCATGCTGAAATATCTGTGAGAGGGAACGCTTCTGAAAATGACATATTCGTGCCAGTGAATCAGCACATCCAGCAATGAGATGTCATTTCTGTATGTCCTGCATTCAGAGCAATGTTCCCAGAAATGGTAATCAGCAGAGTGAAGGACAGGAAGTTTTCTCATTCAATAATTTTAGGGCAAGAGATAGAAATAGAATAAGAAGGGAGAACCATGCCTTAAATATTGTAAGTCTCAAGAAATTTTTATGAGCATCCAATTTTTTTAATGCTCAAAATTTTAAAATATTACAAGCTCTGTCTAGCAGAATATATAACTTCTGTCTCTCTCATCTGGAACATGAAAATCACATCTTTAATACTAAGGAAGCATCTTAACTCTTTCCCCAAACAATTTTATTTCATAAGAAGGTTCTTTACAGCTACCTTAGAATTATATTCATACTTCCATAAATGTTCTGATAGCTAATTTCATTTATAAATATTGATTTAGTCCTGAATTTTTTTCTGAGACTTTCACTGACTACTATGTATATATTCTGATGAATAAGACAAGGCACTTTCTGTCTGAAAGTAGTAAATATAAAGTTGAATAAAAAGAAAATTCACAACAGGACAGTAATACAAGTGAGTTGTTCCTTAACGATCCAAGCATCATAAACACTCTAAAAGTTTTCTTTCTCAGCCCAGTGCAGATTGGATAGTGGATTAAGTTCCTGAGCTAGTTTGTAAGTGTGCACTTGGCTTTGTGTTATTGGGGCATAGTAACCAAAAGGAGTTGACTCTCCCATAGGAAAAGAATCTTGTGGCAACCTTTCTAAGTGATGACAATCTCTAAAACTTTTGAACACTTGAAGATTTCCATTTGTTTAGTAACCATATTCTTTGAAATAATGTCTGGAGTCTATCAGGCACAAAACTAAAGTAAAATATCCTACAACTGTAATCTTTTCCTGATTTTTCAACCTCTTCACGTACTTAACTTGATTGTTTTACTTCCAGAAAAATCTTAACCGTATGATAGTTATCATCTATTCCACAAAGGGATATTTATTGAGGAAATAATCATGAAGTCCCTATCCAGTCTTGAACAAAATCTACCATCCTCGGGGTATACTGGAAATCATAAAAGACAGGTCAATGGCCATTTACATTTGAAGAAGAATGTTAGAGAACACACATCCTGATTTGCTTCCTAAATCAGTTTATGTCAATAATCCCAGAGTATTTACTATTATCATCCCATTTCACTGTGAGAAGTGTCCCAGTTTAAAAGGTTAATTATAGGGGCATCTGGGTGGCTCAGTCGGTTAAGCCTCTGGCTCTTGGTTTCGGCTCGGGTTGTGATCTCACCGTTAATGGGATCGAACCCTGTACTGGGCTACACACTGACCATGCAGAGGAGCCTGCTTGGGATTCTCCCTCTCTCCCTCTCTTTTTGCCCCTCCCCGACTCATGCTCACTTTCTCTCTCAAAATAAATAAATAAACTTAAAAAATTTTAAAAGTAAAAGGTTAATTATATGATTGTAGCAGGATTCTCACACAGAGTCGTGACACCGAGGCTTTTCTTTCCAGGAAGCAACTTTATTCCAGCCAGAGTTGCTCTGTATGGTGTAGGGTTCATACCCAAAGAACTGAGCCCCGAACACCACGTGGTGTGATTTTTTATATATTTTTACTTCTTTGTCTCCCATTTATGGTAACACACAAACATGAAGTCTGATTAATGTAGTATCATGTTACAAGGTCGTGAGGGATGTCCTCACATATATGAATAGCAACAAGAGCAACAATAGCAACTTGCCTCCTTGCCTTGAGATGTTTTTTTTTTTCCCCTTAGGGTGGGGACCCTGCCACATGATCACTGAAAACAGTAGAGCGAGTGTGGGAATTAGAGTTAGACAGACTGAAGATTAAATAATGACTTTGTCTTTTACCTTTTTTATGCTATAGGGCCTCATTTTCTTTATCTGGCAAACAGGGATCTTACCACCTAACTCATAAGAATATTTGTGAGGATTTCTGAAGATACAATAAAGTGTTTGTAAAATGCTTTGCCCTCCCATCCCTCATACCAAGTTTCTGGTACCACTGTATGCAGATAGGAAACACTTCAATCATATTTTTCAAATATTTAGAAATACAAAGCAGCTACATCAATTTATGGGACCCAGTGAAAAATAAAAATGCAAGTTCTCTTGTTCAAAAAAACCATGAAAAACTACTATTAAAGGTGTTAAACTATAAAGCCTTTTCTTTCTTCCACACACTCTCTCTCAACTTGTCATAATACATTTTGCTATTTAATGTAAGTAAAGACAAAATAAAGTTAAAAAGATTATCATGGATTTTACCATTTGTCTTTATACTGTGTGATGCCAGTTTTATCTGTAAACATAAGAACGTTTAACTCATTACAGAATCACCAAAATTACACAACTCATATTCCTTAGTTGTGCTTGTGTATGCCTTTCACTCTTACTGAAACAGTGTAAAAGCTAGTAGAAAATAATTCCTTGGTTTTATTTCACGCAACACATGCACATTTTATCAATGAGTAAGGAAAAACTGAACGAAAGAGGAACTGTATGTTGCCCTTTACTTCTAAGTTATCATTTTCAACTTAAGCATTGGCTAATATAGAGAAGTAATATAGATAAAAAGAATGACAGGGTTCCTCCATTATCTGGGTTTTTAGAAGGCCATTGCTGTCTTTCCATTTTCAAAGCAAGTTCTGGCTTGAATAACAGAAAGGGTGCTTTCTTGTCCACACCCCCATAAACTCAGTGGAGGTGTAACACACTTAGCTTGTATTCTGAGCCTAACTGAACCCCCATACTCCTGGGTCCACTGGTATTTTGTGCTGCTGGTGTTGCAAATACTCTATGCAAATGACACAGCATGAAACGCAACAGACATGTATAATGTGAGCATCTCCTCTGCTCATCTGCCTATCCCATTGTCCCACTGAATTTCACTTACAATTCCAAACACAAGTTCAACAATTATATTATCAAAAATTTCAACCCAGTGACAACACTAAACCAAGAACAAGGTCCTTTTGAATGGCAAACCCTGTCTGACATCACAGGTCACAAGCTCATGAGGGCTGGCCTAGGGAAGTATAAGAAAAGCTTTCCTGAGGCTACCATAAAAACCTTTGAAATAAACACAAGGCTGTTAAGGAAAGGGCGAGCCTTTGAAGTAACTAAGATCACGAGAGGAATACACAATGTCAGAAAGTACTCTATAAAATTGACTCAAACCAGAAGTTTTCCATCACCTACCCAATTACACCGTTTACCATCATTGTCACTTTGTGAGTAAAAACTCTTCTGCTCCTATATGTACATTACTCTTAACTTTTTACTTTTTACTGAAAGATGAAATTTACTAATTATGCTATGCCTTTCCCTAAATTGGCAAAGGTAGGGCAAGTGCTATTATCATATTGATACTTTGAATTCTCATACTTACCAAGGTAAATGAAGAGGCCAAGTTAATTTAGTCTCTTGAACAGGTATATATATATATATATATATTTTTTTTTTCTTTTCATGTCCTTTCTGCCTGGGGTTGTATACATTTCTTAGGAAATGAGAGTAGGATGGCTACTATCAGTCAAGTGGAAGAAAAAATACTTATTTTAATAATAAAATAACATTTTATTTTTGAACTGAGTTTACTACAAGAAACAAGATGGTTTTATAATTTAATGTCATTAACATTATTTCATTCTAAATAAAAATTTTCAAGCACCCCAAAAAACCTTAAAAAAAAATCTGGAAATTTTTTCAAAGTGTTGAAGGCCAAAATATGCTTCAAAATAAAACTTTGTGATATTAATTAATTATTAGAACTCTCAAGTCATTAAAAACTCAATAATAAAGAACATAATTTGGGCCATATACTGTTTGTACATATTTGTATATGGGTTTGTATTGTAAATATAAAATAATCAATCTAGGTGTAGCTGTCTGCTTCAATGCTTCCAGCTACAACTTTACCCCATTTGAAATAAATTGCACCTTAAATTTGAAGGCAATTTTCAGTAGTTTGGTGTGCAGTACAGATTTCATCTTTGATATTTAGTAAGCCTGAGATCTTTCTAACTTGTGAAGTCTGCATGTCTGCAAACTAGGATGTCTGTGTTTGTGTTTATTACCTTTTTCATGCATGCCTTGAAATGACTAAATTACAGGTATTTTACATGTGTTTTGTGGTACAAGACAGATACAGTCCACTGGTATAATTTATCTTGAAACACCCTGTTTTACAAAATTACAGAAAAGCACTGCAATTTGCTCAATTTTTTATTTCTAAGACTATGATAAAATCTTCAAAGCCCAGAAGATGTCTTCAGATAAGAACTTAGCCACGCAATAAACAATTTTCATCAAAGCTCTGGGTTTGGGGAAATAGAGTACAATTGTGGATTTAAAATCTTGATAATGTTTCTTACTTATTATCTATTTTGTCTTTTGTATTTTGACCTAATTCAGCCACCAAAGGCATCAACTCTTATATAAGATTAGATACACACACACACACACACACACACACACACACAGCAGTCCAAATCAGATTATCTACAATCAAGGTAATTGTGGAGAACAAAATTGTTCATCTGTACTGTGCAGCTGCCTTTTGGATTTAGCGTTTGATCCCAAGTGATTGTTGAAGTTACAACTACACAAGAGTTCTTCTCTAATCCAATAGAACTTTTTTATTTTATATCACTTTTTAAAAACTTGTTTTGATTTCTTCACTCTTCATAGCAAAATAATATCTGAATATCCAAAAACTCAGTAGAAAACAGTAAAAAAATTTTATGGCATTTAAATAAAATGCAAGATGATTTTACACTGAAATAAGGCTTACTAATTTTCAGTGAATACTTAAAATATGCTTCCAGTTCAGTTTGAAATGTTGTATTTTTAATCTCTGTATGTTAAGAAAATTTTTGTATTTATATGTGATTAAATCATAGTGATTTTGAAATTTTAACATAAATGTTTGATACTTCAGTAAGGACAGAAATATTATAATTAGTTATAAAATGAGTTTTATATTAATGTGGCTGGATGTGTAAAAAGTTATACCCCCTTTTTTGTTATGTTGAGTGTATCTAATATTCTGAATAATCTGTCAGGATATCTACTATGTATTGGTGTAGCTCAATAGGCTAAAGTTAAATTCTGCATCCTAATCCATTATTTCACACATATGTTGATGTAAAATGTTGCCATTATTAAATACATTTTCATTCTTCCTTAATAGAACTATTTGAGGGATAACCTAGTCTGTAGTTATTAAAAAGGAACAGTTTTTAGAGGTTTTCTGCTTTACTCAGATACCTTGCCCCCTATGAAGTACAGACCCTCATTAGTAAATAATCCTTGAGAAGTTGATATATTTTCCAAATTCATAGTTTCTGCCTTGATTTCATATATATCACACAGTATAACAATTCCTTTATATCATTTATAAATCTTAAAATTCATAATAAAGGCATTCGTTTATTTAAAATAAATTCATAATCATTATTTCATGAGGATCATATTTTCTGTTTCTCCCACTTTTAGCCCTGAGTGATCTCCACCCCTTGTGTCCTCTGCTATGTCTGAACTTAGCCCTTGATTTGGCCCACAGCCTATATGAGGGTGGGTTCTCAGCTGCTGTAAACTATCCTCTCTACCTCAGTGGTTCCCATGTTAGCTTTTACTTGCTTCTCTCCAAAACATTATCTCTGCTTTTGCATGGACAGTAAGTTGTTCTGATCCGGGGGGGAGGGGGTAGTAGGAGTAATAGCTTAGTAGTGTTGGTAGTATTTCAAAACTACAGACATTCATTTTCTTGGTAAAATCATTTTTGTTCACTTAAAAAGCCAAGGCCCCCAAAATATGAATACAATCCAATCCACAAGAGATAGAAGTCTAGATTTAGAGAAATGTTATTTTACTTTTATTATTTTTATTTATTTATTTTAATTTTTTAAATATTTATTTTTGAGAGACGGAGAGACAGAGCATGAGCAGGGGAGGGGCAGACGCAGAATATGAAGCTGACGTGTCAGCTCAGAGCCCAACGCGGGGCTCGAACTCAGGAACCTTGAGATCACAACCTGAGCTGAAGTCGGCTGCTTAACCAACTGAGCCACCCAGGTGCCCCTGAGAAACGTTATTTTAAACAATTCATAATTACAATACAAATAACTAATATTTATTTTGAGCTTATTTTATGATAGGTTTTCTCATGAGTATTCGACATGTTTTATCCTTTTGAATCTTTCGAATTCCATGGCTAGGAATATTCTCATTTTTCATGTAATTAAAATAAAACCTATCAAAGTTGAGTACATTTTTCATTTTAGGAAACTGAAATTCTTAAAAATTCATTTAGGGATTTTTCAAGTTGGTATTTCAGTATCCCAGTCCAGGGTCACTCAACTTTAGAACCTATCCAATGTATAATGCCTGAAACGTAATAGAGAATCAAACATGTATATCTCAACACACAACAAAGTAAGCCTTAAGAAACACCATTTCAGCAAAAGATGCATCTAAAAAAGGTAGAAAATTCCAAAACTGCAAAATAAGCACAGCTTCAATATGGGGATCAACTTAGTGTGACTAGAACCTTGAGCTAGATCTCTGGAAAGCAAACATTTTGTCTCTTATTTGTGCAAATGACTAAGCTAACTTGGGCTTGGTAGGTATGAGAATTCTAAATATCAGTGAATTAATACCACTTGTGTTTCCTAATTTCAATATGGGGAATGACATAGGATAATTAGTAAATCTCTTTTAAACATAAACACTAAGTCTATTGACTGGCCTTTTTAAAACTACATGCAAATATTATAAAACAACAGGGTTTCATTAGGACTAGTCAAATATTATTAGCAACAAACTGTGAAATGCACATTGATCAATAACAATATTACATACAGAAGTAAAAAATCAGGGGAAAATATATGGAATGGTTTCTGTTCTTAAGAATCTAATAATGTAGTAAAAAGGTGATACATACATAAAAATGTAATTAATAAAAATATTTGATGAACGGATTTGAATCAAGGAACCATATGACAATGGGAAAGAAATCCACAAGTGAAAGGAAGATGACTATTGAATCCTCATGACAATGTCAGTGGGAAAGCCAACGTGGGGGCTTTGTAAAAGAAGAAGATTTAGATAAATAAATATAAATGAAGTGTAATTACTGAAGTATAATTATTCTTTTTGTGTTTTCTGTTACTTGGAACTGAGATCTTCATAACATTAGTTTTCTCATGTTAAAGATTGAATGTTTATGTCTCTCAAAATTCACACCATGAAGCCCTTATGTGATGGCACTTAGAGGTGGGAACTTTGGGAAGTAATTAGTTCATGAGAGTGGAGCCCCCAAGATGTGAGAGGAAAAGAGTTAGTTTTCCTCCCTCTGGCACCTTCTGAAAAAAATTAAAAATAGAATTATTATATGATGTAGCAAAATTCCATTTCTGAAATTTTGAAAAGAATTTAAAGTAGACTCTTGAAGAGATAATTATATCCTCATGTTCACAGTAGCATGTCTTACAAGAGTCAAATGATGAAAGGAGTCCAAGTGTTTGTCAATGCAAAAATGGATAAACAAAATGTGGTATATAAATACAATGGAATATTATTTGGCCTTAAAAAGGAAGATAATTCTGACACATGCTACAAAATCGTTGAAACTTGAGGACATTATATTAAATAAGACACAAAAGTATAAGTACTATATGATTCCACTCATATGTAGTACTAGCATAGTCAAATGTATAGACATTGAAAGTAGAATGATGGTTTCCTGGGGGTGTGGGGAGGGGTTAATGGGGAATTATTGTTTAAGAAGTACAGGGTTTCAGTTTTACACAATGAGAGGAGTTCTATGAATGGATAGTGGTGATGGTAGTACAATAACGTGAATGCACTTAATATCACCAAACAGTACACTTAAAAAAGTGCTGCATGTTATATTATGTATATTTCACTAAAATTTAAAAAGAATAATCACAGGACACCTGAGCGGCTCAGTCAGCTAAGCAACCAACTCTTGATTTCCACTCATGTCATGATCTCACAGTTCGTGGCTTCGAGACCCATGTAGGGCTCCATGCTGACAGCACAGAACCTGCTTGGGATTCTTTCTCTCCCTCTCTCTCCACCCCTCCTCTGCTCTGCTCTCTCTCTCTCTCTCTTTCTCTCTCTCTCTCTCTCTCTCTCTCACACACACACACACACATACAAAATAAATATACTTTAAAATGAAACTCAATTTAAACTTAAAAAAAAAGTGTGGTGTGTGTCTATCTGTGTCTGTTTCTATGTTTTATGTTGGGGCAGTTGAGAAAGATAGTGGGATCTTTTTAAAAAATAAAATAAAATGAGAAGAAAAAAAGAAGCCAACTTATATAATAGTAATTAAATATTACCAACCACAACTTACGAATAACTTGAACTTTTCATTTTTATAATACATAGGATAAGAAAGAAGTCAAAATTACCCACATGTGCAATTTTAGTCACTTTTATAAGAAACATGTTTGGTCCAGGCTCAATGCTGACATCTTTTAATTAAGTAATCATGATTTTGGAACACTAGTCCATGCTGCTTTATAAATCAAACTCTGAACCGAAAGGCAGGTCAAAAGAACTTCGTCTAAAGACACTATAATATCCCCTTTAATTGCTGAGCTGTCTTTTTCTTTAAAGTTGTAATTCCACAATTTCGGATATCACAGTAAAGTTGACAGAAAAGATAGCATCTTAACATAGTATTACTTAACAAAGATGGCTGTCATTTCTGTCACATGAAAACCCTGTCAGGAACCGCACTTCAACTTTCTGTTGCCATAGATACCACTTTTCCTCTGTGACCAAAAGTGAAAAACACAGCTCAGTGTCATGATTCAAATAAAAAGAATTGGAACCATTTCAGAAATATCTACCAAGACTCAGGAGCAAGTCTCTTATCACTGGGATTTCAGTTCCAGGAAGTAAAATTCTAGAACATCAATAATTACTTCGACAAAGTTAAAGAATAGAATACTAATGATGCTTCTATGTCCTTTTTTTTTTTTCATTTATTAATAAAAGAATGTACCCTGGACCTCATATTCAAGTTGCAAAACTTAACCTGGACAAAGTTAATTTCCTGGGTAATATACATATTAATAAAAGAGCAAACCTAACAGTAAGTGTTATTGTGGTTGTTATATCCTGAACTGCACTTAATTTTATTCTGAAGAATGGTAGTCATAGATTATCTATGCATTTAAGGGCATATTAATAAATGATGCATATTTGGACACCAGAGAAGTCTGAAGAACTAAATTATCCAAATTAAAATTAAAGTCCTGATGGAAATAATTATACAGCTGAAAAACACCTGTACAGCAGTAAACAACATGTTCAGGAAGAGTCACTTTCAGGGACTGTCCTGGTCACCTAGCTGTTATGGAGTTTTGCCAAGCCTGTTGTGGGAAATGTTCAACGTTCCATGGTCTTTGTGTCCTCTGGGTATGGAAAGTGACAGGAGAAATGAGAGTCTAGGCTTGAATGCCTTTGAAACATACAGGGATTAAAAATGAAGGTTTATTCTCCTTTTTTTTCCTTGTGGGTCTTATTTATGGATTCTTGAAATAAGTGCAAGTAGAACAGTCCTGATCAAAGTAAAAGAGCTAAATGATGAGCCAGTAAAATAATTATTCACATAACTGTTACTCAGAAAAAATATTTAGCTTTTATACAAAAAGGCAAGTGGGAAGAGACTGTTAAACTTGCTATTTAATTATATGTTATTAAGTAATATTTTGGGGAACAGAATTCCTCCATGAGTTATTATCTACAAGAACTGGGAGGCAACAGGCATGATAGGTGAACCTACTGGCTTGGAGTTAGATAGAACTGTCTTCTGCCACTCACTAGCATGGGATGTTGACTAAATTACTTAATCTGTGTAAATCCCAATTTTCTTACCACAAAATGATGATAGTAATAAAAATACCTACCTCATTGGATTATCACAATGTTTAAGTAAATAGTTTTATAGAAGTGCTAAACACATAAAAAATGCTCAAGAAATATTTTTAAAAACCCAATAATGAGTAACATAAAAAATGGCTACGTGCAGGGATGAGAGGTTATGTTGTTTGGTGGAAAGATTGGATTTTGTAAGAAAGAGCATTTTTTTTCCACAAAGTATGTTTTTGTTTTAGCACTATTACAAGCAAAACACTAATGGGATTTATTTGGGAATGGACAAAGGTAATGAAGAAAAATCAATGGGATCCAATAAATAGAAAAAAGTTTAGAAAGACGTTTCTAAAGTTTTATTTTATTTTTTTTTAATGTTTATTTTTGAAAGAGAGAAACAGAATGCTAGTGGGGGAGGAGCAGAGAGAGAGAGACCACAAAATCCGAAGCAGGCTCGAGGCTCCGAGATGTCAGCACAGAATCCGAAATGAGTCTTGAACTCACAAACCACGAGATCATGACCTGAGCCGACAATGGACAGTCAACTGATTGAGCCACTCAGGAGCCCCTATTTCTAAAGTTTAAAGATTTGCTAAGAAAACTTTAAACAGTATGGTCATGTTTGAAGAATTATAAGGAGGCTCAATAGAGTATTGATAAATCAGAAATAGAATCCAGTATATATAATACTTTACTGTGACAAAAAAATGTTATCTAACAAATCAGTGAAGAAATAAATGATTCCTCTCTAAATGATTTTAGAAGTATTAGGCAAATTAGAGAAGAGAAGGTAAATTTTACTATGTATCTTAGGTGGATGCACAAATATGCTAAAGTATTAGATGTAAAAATTAAAATCACTCAAAAGATCTAACAGAATATCAATATATTTAGGAATGGGAGATTAATTTCTAGGTGCAAAGTTGTATAGACATAAATCAATATGTTAAATGTTGGATGTCAATAATTTCATAACCAAATGCATTAGGCAGATGACAAAATGAGATACAATGTTTGCAACAAATAGTATTACACAAAGGTAACTTTTTAATTTAATTTTATTTTTTATGTTTATTTACTTTTGTGTGAGAGAGAAAGAGAGCGGGCCGGGGGAAGGGCAGAGAAAGAAGAAGACACAAAATTCAAAGCAGGCTTTAGGCTCTGAGCTGTCAGCACAGAGCCTGATGCAGGGCTCAGACTCACAAACCGTGAGATGATGACCTGAGCCAAAGTCAGATGTTGACCTGAGCCAAAGTCAGATGTTTAACCAACTGAGCCATCCAGGCCCTCCTTTTTTCAAATAAAAAAAATTATTTTAATGTTTATTTAGTTTTGAGAGAGACAGACAAAGATAACTTTCAAGTCAAATAGGTAAGTCACTAACTTCAACAGAAAAAATGCCCCACATCATTTAGACATTTTAGAAAGGAAGGAATACAAATGGGCACTAAACACATAAATAAACTTTACATTACAAATAATTAGTGCAAAAATTTAAAAGATGCCACTAACCTTCATAAAACTGCCAGATATAAAAAAAAAAACTTCCATAAACAGAAATTGTGGGTTAGAAGGCATTCTCATAAAGTACTTGCATAAGTAAAAATTAACATAACCTTTTGACAAAGCAATTAATAGTTGTTGCCAGAACTCATCCTAAGGAGAAGGGACACCAATATATACAGAGTAATTTTCATTGTAGTGCTTCTGTGATAATAGCAAGCATTCTAATGATCAATAATGATGAAGAGTTAAATATATGATAGCACATCCATTAATTGAATTATTATATATCCATTACAATTATTTTTTAAAGTTCATTAATGGTAATAAAAATGCTCAAAGTATATTAAATGGGACAAAGGGACAAATCAGAATACAAACTAATTGCCTAATTGAATTTTGTGTAAATAAATACATACATTCAACATTTGTGGCTGAGTGTATTCTTGAAATAAATCCAATTAGAAAATTAACAGTGTGTGGTTGTATAATGTTAGTGACAATACATCTCAAAGTCTCTACACATTTTTTGTGTTTGCCTAGTTTTCTTCTTTTTCCATGTTAGTCACAATTTATTATGTGAAGACTCATTCTATCTCTATTAACATATTTACTCATTTATTTATTTAATGTATTTATTTTTAAAATTTAAATGTTTATTTTTGACAGAGACTAAAAAGGAGACCACGAGCGGGGGGTGGGGCAGAGAGAGAGGGAGACACAGAACCTGAAGCAGGCTCCAGGTTCTGAGCTGTCAACACAGAGCCCAACATGGGGCTGGAATTCATGAACCATGAGTTCCTGACATGAGCCTAAGTTGGACGCTTAACTGACTGAACCACCCAGGGGCCCCTCTATTAACATTTTTAAATGAATGAATATTTAAAATGAAATATGATTTCACATTTATAAAAATAATAATTTTTTCTAGCTTAATATCTTGTTATATTCTTCAATTAAGTTTTTATGTTATTACTGGATAGAGGACATATCAGATATTAAACTGATAAGAACAGATACTATACTTGATCTTAGCCAAAAGGCTGAGAAGCTATCTAGTTATTCTTTTATTATTATGATTACCTCCTCCTTCTATTAATGAATCATTCTGAATAGCTAATATAAGTGCATGGTACAAAATTCAGAAGGTACACAGAGGAATATAGTGAAAGTCAGTCTTTCTTCCTCCTCTTACTTGCATTCACCTATACATCTAACCCCTCTCCTTTCTTGTTTATCACTCCAGATACAGTTTATACTGCTTAAAATAACGCCCCAACACACACACACACACACACACACACACACACACACAGTAGTATACCATTCTGTATTATTCTTCAAATTGTTTTTCTCAATATTTATTTGATATATTTTCATATTAGTACATATATAATTGTTTCATTTTTTAATGATTACAAAGAATTCACTATTAATGTAATGTAATTTATTAATTATTCCCCTTAGGAAGGGCAATTGGGTAATTTTTAGCTCATTTGCATTTACCAACAACGCTGTAAAGACTACCATTATGCACATCATCTTGCAAAGCAGAGTTGATGAGTTCTGATTTTTATTTGAAAATTATTAACTAAATGCTTTCCATAGCTTTATAGTATTTATAAATGGGTGTGTTGATTTCCCTTGACAATATTGGATGTGATCAAGCTTTTTGATCTTTGTCAACATGGATAAAAAATGGCATTTCATTGTAGTTTTAAAGTGCACTTCTCTTTAAGAGTGAGGTTGAGTTTTTCATATGTTTAACAGTCATTTGTATCTCACTTTGAGGTCGAAGCTTGTAGCACAGTATAATCTGAGTTTTGCATCTCAATCCCTGTCTTTTAGTACATAGAACATGCCTTTTATATTTCCAATAGAAGTTTAGGTTCATTTTAACTGCAGGTAACATAAAATCCTGACTCAAATGACTTTAACAATAAGGAAAATCTTTCTCTTACATTATGTGATGTCTTAAAATACTGTAGGTCTATGGTTGGTTAATTCAGCTACTCACCAAGGAAATTGAGGTCCCTGGTCTTTCTATCTTTCTGATTGCCATCCACCAAACTAGATTACCTCATGTTCACAAAATGGCTGCATCACAGCTAAACATTTCATTGAGATATACAGCATCCAAAAGAAGAGGGTTATTTCTTACAATGAGTCTCTCTCTCTCTGACAAAGATAAAAACTAAATTTTTATAAATTTTATAAATTTTTATAGGGACCATAATCTCCCTATCAAGATATCCCCTACTGACAAGAAAAATGATAATAAAATGAAATGTGTTTAAAGTTTGAAAATTTGAATTACAGAAAGTCATAAAATGAGAAATAAATGTTCCTTCTCTTCAGCCTCTCTCCAAATGAAACTATTATTAAGTTCTTATGATTGCTTTGAGGAAAACAAAGGTTATGCATATGCCTGAGTATCTTCTTTTATATTTCATGCATTTGTTTTTTAAACCCCAAAATAGTATTTTATATAGTTTTAAGTTTTGCTTTTTTCACTCATTATATCTTAAAGATCTTTCTGGTTAGCCCATAAAGTCCTCCATCATATTTTTTTTAAAAAATTTACATTTATTTATTTTTGTGAGACAGTGCACGAGTTGGGGAGGGGCAGAGAGAGGAGACACAGAATCTGAAGTAGGCTCCAGGCTCTGAGCTGTCATCATGGAGCCTGACACAAGGCTCAAACCCAGGAGTCGTGAGATCATGACCTGCGCTAAAGTCGGAGGCTCAACCAACTGAGCCACACAGGTGCCTCTATCATAATTTTTTAATAGGTCTCCCAGTGGAGAAAGATTTTGGTTGGTTCCAGAGGTTTGTATATTTATACTTTTTATAAATATACAGTGGACACCCTTGTATGTTTATTTTGGAATACTTCAAGTCCAAATTTCTAAGAGTGGATCAAAGAGAAAGTACATTTTAACACCTCATGGTGAAATTTACCTCCAGAAAGGTTCTCCCAGTTTACCTGCTCACCAAGAGTATGTGCCAGTTTCCTGTTGGTGGTAGAGAATCTTGACTCTTCCAGCAGCCCTTTGACATCTGCAGTGTTGAGAATAGGCGTTCACCAGGAAGCAGGTCCAGCCCCTCTACTGAGGGCAGCAGCTGGCCCCTCCATTGATTTTGCCTCCTCCACTGCAAATTTTGGTGATTGTGAGGTGAGAGTCTCAATGTGGTAGCCAGCAGCCTCTCTGTGGGCATAGGGAGCATACCTTAGACTTCCCTCATCATGTTAGCATGGTGGTCCTGATTGTCCCAAGGTAAGCGAGTGAAGAACTACATCCTCTGACTCTTTCAAATGAAGAAGGCATATAGACAGAGGCCCCTCCTGCTGCTCCAAACAAAAGTCCAGATAATCCCAGAGCAGGTGAAACTCTCCTAGGCATGTGAAGAATGAGACCTGCTTCCTTAGGCGTGGGTCTTCCCCAACTCCACTCCTGTCTGAGTGCTACAGGGTACCTGGCTTTGGGCACTGGATCCCAACACTGCACTTGGCATGTGAGAGGCATCTGATCAGTTGCTGATGTGCTCACCCTTCCTTGCTGGTCTGTCACTTGCTGACACTGGCTTTTCTGAAGCCTGGTGCCTTCTTTGAGTACCTTCCTGAGAATGCATACTATCACTAGGTCTAACTATTTTTCTCTCTTTTTCGATGCTCATGTTTAGCAGAATGAGTCTACCAGCTTTCTCAGGCCTTGGAGATACTGACAGACAAGCAGCAAGGTTAAGTGCATCCTCTTTTTTTTTCCCAAATTGTCCCCCATGGTTAGATACCACTGTTGCCCTTCAACTTTGGTACACTAAACTCTGCCCTGAGGCACAGTCCTTGTTGTCCCAGCTTGTAGACCCTGTCACTAAGCTGCCAACCCATGGCTCTGGGGCTAGACACCAGGAACAGGAAAATGGCTGAGCTTCTCGTATGAGATGAGGAACTTCCTCCTGCATATGACAAGGTCAAGAAAGCCAAGAAACAGACAGCAGAGAGGTCCCAGCAACTTGACGCGAGAAAGAAGAAAAAGTGAAGGTGACATGGTGGTGCTGGGTGGCCTGTGGTTTCCCTGGGCCATATTCTTGCAGCTTCCTCACTTCCTTCCTGAAGCTTCAGTTCTAGCAACTCAAAGCCTCTTGGTCCTGGCTCTGAGAAGAACCCTGGCCTCAGTGGTAGGTTCTAAGGACACTCACTCTTTGGAATAATAACAATGATTACATCTAAATGAATATTTGAAACAGCGAAATGTGCCAATAACCTTAAGCATTTTACATGTTTCAAACAATGTAAATTTTGGGGTTCCTGGATGGCTCAGTGGGTTAAGTGTCCGACTTTGGCTCAGGTCATTATCTCGTGGCTTGTAGGTTCAAGCCCCATATTGGGCTCTGCGTTGACAGCTCAGAACCTGGAGCCCGTTTCAGATTCTGTGTCTCCCTCTCTCTCTGCCCCTCCCCCACTCATGCTCTGTCTCTCTCTGTCTCAAAAATAAACTATAAATTTTTTTTAAAAAACAATATAAATCTCAAATCATTTTGTGTGCTCAATTTTATTGTCTCCATTTTTTAGGTGGAGAAATTGAGTCAAAGAAAGTTAATTCTCCTGAGACCATACAATGAAAATATAGCAAAATATATTCAACTCCAAGACATGTTTGAATCTGATGAATTCATTTTTTAACATTTATTTATTTATTTTGAGAGAGAGAGAGAGAGCACAGTAGAGGGGCAGAGAGAGAGGGAGAGAAAGAATCCCAAGCAGACTTTGCACTGTCAGCACAAAGCTGATGGGGGGCTCGAACCCACAAATAATGATATCATGACCTGAGACAAAATCAAGAGTTGGACGCTTAACCAACTGAGCCACCCAGACCCCCTGACTCTGATGAATTTAGTTTAATCCTCTAAGTTATAGCATTCATTGCTTGTGTATAGCATTCATAACACTAATTAACACATCACACTAATAAATGAATATATGAAGTATTTAGTACATCAAAGATGAAAGAATATTCAGCCTCAGTCTAAATCATTGGAATTTGATAATTCAAGGCTCATGGACAATTCCTAGGTTTTAATATTTGTGTTAAATTTATTCTTAAAAGAAAAATAATAACTTTTATTACTGTTATTGTTGATGTTTCTAATATAACCTGTAAAATATAACATAGTAATGAAACCACTTCTAGTGATTAGCTTCTAAAGCACGCCTCCTTTCATTGCACAGAAATGATTTTCTGCATTGATAATAATGTTATGTAAAATAATTTGTGACCTCAGCTTATAACTAGGCTGCCTGTAATTAATATTATTGAAGAACACTAAGTCCTAACCATAATTTCAATGAAAGGAACATATTGAGGAGGGAGAAAAATTCCCATTAATTATTAACAGCTTTGTTACACTTTTTGCCAGAAGATTCTATTTAAGAGTGTTTTCATTTTATAACACTCTACATTTTAAATATATATTTACTACCAGACCCTAACAGTGTGATTAAAAATTTAAGAAGTTATTTGAATCAAATATTAGTATTAAAATACCTATATGTAACTACACACATTAGTAGGGTATTGTCTTTTTATTCAAAATCAATACTTTCTATGCTAGCTAAATTAATTATAAAATTTTCAATGAAGTCTCTGGTATTTCCAAAAATGAACTTACCTGATTTCAACCAAAATCCATAATATTTGAAAATTATATAGTGTGATATTCCAATATACACATATTATCTGCGATTTCATATTTTTTTTAATGGCCAACTTCTTCTGTACTGTCAGAGTTGGCTCTGGTGCATCGAGACTTCCCTCAACTACAAACATGAGTGTAGTTATCAGCTGGGAATCCATTTCAAGCTCTCAATTCAGTCCCTGCAGGGCTCTTTTAGTAGAAGATGCAAAATTCTTTCTGTATTTCATTTCTTCTAATTTCATGTTTTTTTCAAAATTAACAATATTTATCAAATAGACAGAAATTTGGCACATTGGACTGAAAACAAAAATGCAAACTCCAAAATGAATTTGACAGCACAAGTTCTTCTATAGCTGATCTTGTAGTTCTTTTTTATTATAATTCTAAAGACTTCTGAGAAAGGTCTTATCTGAATATATACAAATAAGGCTACACACACACACACACACACACACACACTTGTATATTATGTATTTTTTAGAAACAGTGACAATAGAAGCAGTAACAGTCAACTTTTTTCTTCCTTGCTTTTAGGGAGGAAGAGTAAATAAAGGATCAAAGCACTCTGAGAAAATTGTACTTTTCCTATGGAGCCCAGAATTAGTGAAATGGATGTGTAAGAGCATTTTATACTTGAAATACAGCAATGTAATTAAAAATCTGAGCATAAAACCTCAACTTACTGCGAAGTAGCTTTTAGTTTTTAATATGATTAAAAACTTTTAGTTCTAATGCAACTAGTTTTGTATTAACAGGTTGAATATTACAGTGAATTTCAACTGCTCCAAAATTCTGATGTAAGCCACAAGAATTCAAATGGAATCAAAGTGTATTTTCTTTAAATGCAAAATAATATACATACTATTAATATACTTTAAAATGTATGCTGTGTCTGTGTCTGATATGTATATAATTTTATAAAATGTACTTATATAAATACAGTTTTCTAATGATTTCATTTAAAACTTTATCTGTTTACTGTGGCAACTAAAACAATAAAAAATATATATTATATTTAATTCCACTTCAAGGTTTGAGATAACCACACATATATATAAAGATAAAAATAACAAGTGATTCATCACTTAATGTTGATCATAACTTTACAATTTAAGATTCAAAATATTCCAACAGTCTTAATTTTGATACTGGATTTGCTATAGTAATCAACTAAACCAAGAGTCCATCTAGGAATATCAGGCTTTCAACAAAGAAAAATATTTGTCACTAATATGCCAGAGTAACTTGCCCCAAAGCAAACATAGCAAAAATTATAAAGGAATAGCAAATGAAACTTAAATAAAGATTAATTCCATAATAACTCCATATTATTTTTCTTTAAAAACCATAGCAGTATAGATTTTAAATTACGTTAATACATCACCAATCCAGCTCTCAGAAAAATCACAAGATCCAAGTTTCCTTTGCTACCAGCATGCATTTGTCTCCCTTCCAATATTTGAATTGATCTTTATTTATTCAGTATAAATTACTGTCGAAATGTTTTAAGGAAAAATAACAAAATCCAAGAACAAAAAAAAATAGCTGGTTATATAATATGTTATTTAATCTTTTTAAATGAAGCCTCATTTTAGAAATAAATAGACTAAAGACAGAGTAGTTAATTATATGCATTCTCTTGAGTTAGTTCTTTATGATTTGACAACTTGCACGGCAGCTGTTCCCGTAAATATGACAATAAATTTCTAAATCTCCAGAGAACTGGTAAATACAGGCAGATGCACTTAACTGCTGGTGGGCAACAAAAGTCAGACTGCAGGAAACTGTGGCACTAATGTAGCTCTTGATTAATCTCTAATTACAGTTTTGTCATCTTAGCAGGGAGACAAAACTATATCACTTCCTAAATAGGCAAGCAGCATTTTGGCACCTAGCAACCGGCAGTTCGTTCCTATTAGCTGCAGTGGACTCGATGCTGTTACATGGGAGGTGGTTATGGATCACTGCTCTATTATTTATGGAGCAGCATTTCCAGAGGCCTTCACAACAGTAGATAAATTAGCAGCTTAATAGGCCAGCACTAACTAAAAACATAGCATAAGCTGAAACATCAAGTATGAAATGAAAATGTGACTTTCCATAATGTTTGCATCCTACATGGAAAGAAACATTCACTTATTTCTTGTTTATTATTCAACATACATATAGTATGAATGTGAGCATATTAATGAAAGCCATATAGACATCTTTTCAATCATGTCATGTTGTTCCGTGACGTGCTTATGGTAAATCCTTCAGAGAGACATTTTTAAAAATTTGTCTTCCTCCTGAACGGATTCTCTTGGTTTCGTTCTTCAGCCCATGGATGGTAGGTGCAGGCATTAATTAGAACTAGCGCAGCCACAAGAGAGCCCTGAGTATCTGTGTAAAAGTGCCTTATTAAGCCTAAAATGGGCAAATGAGGCTGGTTCTCATCATGCTTCCACTTCCCTTTCACTTTGGGTGCGATGAAAAAGTCTAAGAAATGATCTCACACCTCTGTCTGTATCAGTAATTTGAAAGGAGATATAAAATTATTAAGTATTTTTTTCAAAAGAAAATCCATAGGCTGGTTTACTTAATTAAAATTAATTAACATCTTCCTTAATCTTAATAGTGGACATCCTATTATTAATATTATCCTACTCAGGAGATCCAAAATGTAATATCCAAAATGACGACTTTTCAGTTCCTCCTTTTTCACTAAAAATTATTTTTAAACAAAATGGCATGATGCATATTTTTAAAGCATCTTGTACATTTTAATTATAATAATTCCTATGTTACTAATTTCATACAAAATTAAAATGTCCTATATTTCATTGTTGCATGACTTTGGAAGAAAAATTTTTTCTAACAACACAAGTTGTAAAGTTATTTAAAAAAATGACAACATTTCAGTGAGATATTATGAACAAAATGAAATTTCTTTTAATTCAATTGCCCTGGATAACCTACAATAGTCGAGAAGCCATCTTACTGAAATAAGACCACTCTGGAAACTGTTTCCATTTATAAACTTCTCTTTTGATGAATTCTTCCTTAATCATGGCTTAAGTATCTGTCGACAAGTTCTAAATCTGGGGGTGTCTGGGTGGCTCAATTGGTTAAACATCCGACCCTTGGCTTTGATTCCAGTCATGATCTCATGGCTTTCTGAGTTCGAGCCCCACAGGTGGCTCTGCACTGGCAGCATGGAGCTTGCTTGGGATTCTCTCTCTTTCCTTTCTCTATGCCCCTCCCTCATTCTTACTGCCTCTGTCTCTCTCAAAATAAATAAATAAACTTAAAAAACAATAGTCCTGAATATAAAATTTCAGTATCATTATCTCAATTTACTGCACAAGGAAATAGTAGAAGATGGCAAAGTGTGGAAAGAAAGCTATGGGTTCAACTCTAGCTTTGGTAGCTTTGAGATATCCAAGTGAAGATGTAGCTAGCCAGTTTGCTAGGTCTGGAATTCAGAGAACTCATGCTAAAAGTTGAAATTTCAGAATTGTTATCCCAGAGACAGTAACTGAAGTCATAGGCATGGATGAGACAGTGTAAAGAGAGAACGGAACATGAGAGAAGAGTGAAAATCAGGAATAAGCCTTGAGGAATTTCAACATTTAAAAGCCAGTTAGAAAAATTTGAAATGTAAAGAAAACAGAGAAGAGATGGCAAAACAGCACAAGAAAAAGTGGCAAATGTACCATTGCCAATGCCAAGGGAAGGGAGTTTTGAAAAATGGAAAAACCATTTGAATACAATCAGAAGATCAAATATTTGGGGAACTGGGGTGGGGGGAAACTCATCTATGGATTGAAACCAAATTTGAGAGAGTTGAAGTGTAAATGAGAAATATGAAAAGTGAGTGAAACAACCACTTTTTTTCCCTTCTTATTAAATGTAATTAAAGAGGAGAAATTCAATGATAACTATTGGAAGTCTTGTGTTGCTGCTCTTATTGTTTTAGGAGGTAAGGATGTTGAGTTGAAACCATGGCAGTAGATAAAGAAATAAGACTGAAATAAATACTTTGAGTTCCCAGGTATGATAGGGCCTTCTTTTTGTCCAAAGGCACTTCATGGTAATCTTTGACAGTGGTGTTTAGGGGTAGTAAGGGTCTGAAGATGTAGGAAGTTTATTCTTATGGTTTTCAGTCCCTGAGGGATTTCTCTGACGCTCATGGCACTTGGGTAACCCTATAACTTTGATGATCAGTAGAAATTGTGTAGCAGTGCTCAGGTAAGCCTAGCAAGCTTTATCTTTGTTTCCATTAGAACTCTCACAAGATGATTAAGATGAAATTATAGCTCTATTTCTCATTTCTGCTTGTTAGGCTAACTTTCTGCAGACCTAACAAAACATAGGTTATAAGATGGAAAATCATGTTCTTCAATGAAAAACATGATAGAAACAGAATAATACAGCATAAAGAATATGGAAAAGGTAACTTTGACTTTTTCTATTCTCTCTTAATTCAGAGACTTGGACCTTTGCTATGAGTACGTTTCATCTTTTTTTTTTTCCCTCCCATTTTCCGTTTTCATGCTTCCAAATTGTCTCCTATCAACTGCCTCAGGAAGTCTGTCCCTGTTTCTTGAATTTTGTGTTCCTCTCTTCCTCACAATTCTTATATTCAACCTTGGTCCTTTTTTGTGCCTTACAGAGCACAGTATTTCAACTTAGTCCAGATGATCATGAAGGTTTCTTTTTACTTATGTCGTTTGAGTCTAAATAGGAAGCACTATCACCTGTAGGCTATAACTGAGGGTAAAAGCAGATGCTCCCATTATAGCTTACTTCCCTATCAAAGAGAGCTATGACTAAGTTTTTTTCACTTGTTTACCTAAAAATCAACTTTATCTTACCAAAGAAATGTTATGAATGTTACTTCAGTGGTAATATAGTCTAATCTCATTTGCATAGAATATATTCCTTCTCTGAGCATGATTTTGATATCACTTGAGTAGAACCATTACATGACCGTTATTTGCAAATAAATATTTTTTTTCTTGGGTAAGGTATTACAGGTCCTACCACACTAGTGTAAAAAACTCTTTCTTTCTTAGCCCTCCAAATCTTAGCCCTCTCTCCTTACACAGAATGAGGGGAGGGTAGTTTCCAAACCACTATCCTTCTTAATCTTTGAGAAATTTAGGATGTGTGGGATCCAGAGCAATGAATGGTGAAAAGACTGGCTATAGAAAAAAGATGAACAACTTCTCCTAAAGAAGGGAACAAGGAGAAAACATGTACAAATGTCTAATAATTAAAGAATCATTTTAGTGAATTTTTGTCTCATGCTTTCTGTTTTCTCTGTGATGAAGAAAACATGTCCATTTGTTGAGAGTAATTACAGTGAAATGGCAGATTTAGTGTTTTGAAGAGAGTACAGAAGATTTAGAATATTTTTTTTCAAAAATGCTAGAAGAGTGAGTCAACTGGAAAAACACAGTAGAAATTCTGTGCTGATTAAGGAACATTTGAGATTGGTAATCATAAATTGACCACGGTACCAATTTATTCTAATCCATAATTTTCTTGAACAATAATCACCTGCAAATAATAGAAGGTTAGTAAATATTTTTGTTCACACATGGTTTGGGTTTTGCCAAATTAATAATCTAAGATAAAGAAGCAAGATTGTTATTGTAATGATAGACCATAGAAACTAAACTGAATGTGAACAAAAACAAAAGGGGAGGACCAGACTGATTTAAAGAGAGAGACAGAGACAGAGAGACTCCAAGAATTCAGGAAAAAGCCTCAGTAGGGATATTTCAGCTCTCAAGCAGGATCATGGGAAAATTTTATCAAGGAATCTCATGCTCCGTTTCAGTGATATGGGGTGGGGTCATGGAATTATTTCTGGCAATGACTGTTCAACACATGACTTTGGTAGTGTGGATGAAGTAAAGTTAAACAAATCAAGAAACATAGATGTCAGGAAACTAGATGAGTCAGTCTGCGAATATTGACATGTCCACAGTAGACAGAGAACAAATTCATGTGCCAGTGTTTATACTTTTTGAAGAAGGAACCCATGATTCAGCTATAGAGCACTAGCCCCCCCAAATAGATTATTTTAATTTTATTTTATTTACTTATTTTTAAAAGTAGGTTCCATGCCTGATGTGGGTCTTGAACTCATGGCTCTGATATCAAGAGTCAGATGCTCAAGGCTCCTGGATGGCTCAGTAGGCTAACTTTGGCTAAGATCATGATCTCATGATTTATGGGTTCAAGTTCCACATAATGTTCTGTACTGACAGCTCAAAACCTAGAGCATGCTTTGGATTCTGTGTCTCCCACTCTCTCTGCCCCTCCACCACTCATATTCTGTCTCTCTCACTCAAAAATAAATAAACATTAAAAGTATTTTAAAAAAGAGTCAGATGCTCTACTAACAGAGTCAACCAGGCACCCCTTTACTTTATTTTAAAAAGGTGAATTGGGAATAATTATCTGAAGAAGCAATCTAGAACAAAGAAGACAGAAACCCCTCCTGTAAGCCACTAGTCAAATCAAAGAATTAATACCAGATTAACAGAAAACAACACTGAAAAAAAATCTAAAACACTCCACAGGAAACACTATAAATAAAATAATGGTGTTTTTTTCCTTAAAAAACAGATTGCTTGTAGTTTGGATAATTAAAAAAATAAACAGAAATTAGTATATTACAGTGATTTTAAAAGTTCTGGTTGTTTTTAGCATTCCTAGATTATTTTTCTCCTAACAAAAGATGAGGAAAATCTTCATGAAGCCTTGAGTAAGAGGTGTCATCTGATATACTGTGTGAATGGAGCAGAAATGCCAGACAAAGCCTTCCTAGTGAGCACATGAAACGCCTAGCTAACCTTAAAGAAGAGACACAGTCAATTAGTTTTAATAGTATGGGTTTTCGGGAAGATTTGTTTAATGATGACACCCTCATTTTACTGAATCAATACTGGGGGTGTTTTACAATGAAATGTCTCTCTCTTGTGAGTAATTTACAATAAATAAATCCATAAATCTATCAAGACAGAAAATAAAGCCCCTTTACTAGTCTGGGAATCTATAAGATATGCATGGTTAAAGCTCAGCAAGAATTTTTGACACCAAAGTTCCAGGTCAGCAGATAGGTCACTGGACCTCTAGCAGTAAATTTGGGAAGGAATGTTCAAAATGATTTACTCATTAAGGATTTGTTTACTGATCATGGGTTTTTCATGCATAAATAAGGTATATAAAAAATGGATTACATTTTTGCAGAAAACAATCTCCTTGTTTGACATATGCTATCAGGTTCTATCCTACTTAGATATTGTGTATTTACATTCTATAGTTCAGTCTCTGTGTCATAATCTAGACACTTACTAACTAGTTCTGTGACCTTTAACAATTTAATCTCTCTATGCCTCAGTTTCCTTATCTATAAAATAAGGTAATAATAGCACTTGCTTATATAATAGTTTTGAGAATTAAATAGTTTGTGCACAGTACTTAATGCTGAAAAAAAATGTCAGACATCAAGTAAGCACTCAGTAGCTATAATCTATTACCATTACATTGTTGTCATTACTATTAATGGTTAAGATGACCAGGGTAGCAATATTATATAAAATATTTCAGGCATGAAAGGAAATAAATGTTACATTTTTAGGAATATAACTGATTTTATGCCCTTAACTGAAACTTCTACAGCTCAATATATCAATTTTTAAAATCAGGTTATTGATCTTTCAGTAATAATCAGAAATACAATGTAAGAGAAAATGTTCAATTTTCCAATTTTTTTAAAGGTAAAAAAAATGGATGGACATAGGCATTGATTCTCTACTGAAAAAAAACTGTGTTGAAATTCCAAATGATCCAACTACATGGGTTCTTTGGGCTTTGTGACCATTTGGGGACATTTATCATGTTCCTCTTCCTCACTCAAACTTAAGTCTTTGATTTCATTTGTCCAAACCATATATATGCATTAGTATATCTTTGACACACACACAATTGGCATTTTAAAATTTTAATTATGTTCATTCTTTCAGCAACCCAAAACTATCACTGCACTGAATGATAGTAAAAATGAACATTCAGTTAGTATTTACTATATGTCAGGCCCTATTTTAAACAATCTCATGGACAAGACACCATTAAAATCTCATATTACAAATGTAGAGACAAAGAGGTAGAATAAATTACCCAAGTATGTGGAGCCACTAAATGGTAAAGGTAAAATGTCAGACTTCTTCGGGAATCTGACTTTAAGCAAAATTTTAGGACATGGAATTCACCATTGGCCCCAAGTCTCTCAATGCATCTTTGCTGAGTATACTAGTGTAAGCTGCAC
Organism: Hyaena hyaena; assembly: GCF_003009895.1. Classification (NCBI taxonomy): domain Eukaryota; kingdom Metazoa; phylum Chordata; class Mammalia; order Carnivora; family Hyaenidae; genus Hyaena; species Hyaena hyaena. The sequence goes on along the minus strand of NW_024082109.1, from coordinate 300,799 downwards.
CATACTCTGACCCTAGCCATCCTCTGGTAGCTAGTCACAAAAGCATTTAAACTAGTCAAGGCAACTACACTGTGATTGCCATGTAAGATCTTGCTTTTAAGGGAGGTTGGCTGGCCTGCTGCAATAGGTGTTAAGTCTTACTTCTGGGTTTGTTAACTACTGTGCAACCTACTGAGTGTGAAGCCATTATATGGCCCATCAGGTCACCTGTGTTGAACCATGTCATGATGGGAAAAAAATGTCACAATGCTGATGCTTTTAGTGTGCTGTGAGCACTGAACAGATCAGTACCCTGATCTACTGGGACTCATTATCCACTTTTAGCATCTTTGATGTTGTGGTATTTCAACCTGCTTGTTTGCTTAATTATCTCTTTAGGAGGTTTGATGTCCCTTGCCATCTTCTATAAAATTAATGTTCTACCTTGACAAATATATATTAATCACTAATACTGCTGTCTTTCAAATTTATCCACTGGGTCTTTAGCTATTCTTCCCAATGCTAATCACCTCTGACTCCTTGAGTGAGGGAGAAATTTCATACAGGATCAAATCCATTGGATGAAAAATATTTCATTCCACATTTTATATGTTTATAAGATTTATATACTTTATAGTATATTACAGTATGTTCTTTGCGGCAAGGCTATCTATATTTTTGTAATACCAGATGCTAGTGTATTTTATGATATATAAAAGATAATTGATACATGTATGTTGAATGAATGAATTAATGAATGAATGAAAAAAATTAATGAATGAGCAATTGAAATATTCATTCTTTCAAAACAATAATTGGTTTTTCCTACTTGGGCAAATGCTCCATTATCACTTTTTACTTCTTCTACCTACTTAAAGCAGAATGGGTCTCCCCCGTTGAAATGTCTTTTTTCTGAGAGGCAGTGTATACTGTAAAAATGTACTCATTAGCATTCAGTCATTCTGCATGTGTTCTTTTTGAAAGTCAATGTGACACTGTATAATAATACCCCTTAAGCTCCAGGATTAATTAGTAGAATTCTAATCATAGATTTGCTACTAACTAAACAGCTCATTTGATTTTTCTGAACTGCAAGAGACTCATTTTTTAAAATGAAGCTATTAATATTTGCTTTATGTCACAGATTTTTTGAAAAGAATAAATGTATTAATCTATGTAAATAAGTTGCAAAGAATTTGGCTGCAAGTAAGAGAATGGTCAGTTTAAAATAGTTTGAACAATGAGATATATTGTCTCAAATAAAAAGGAATTAGGAGGAAGGAAGGCTCCACGTTTTATTAATTCAGTGACTTGACAATATAATTGGGTCATTCAGAAAGTGGTCTCTCCCTTTTCCCCTCTGAAGGAAAAAAATGGAAAATCATGAGTATGGCTCTTTAATCTAACTCTATGGTACCAAGGGGTTTCTGTGACTCTATGTCCCACATGCAGACATGACAGCATCTGGAAGCCAAAAGGAGGCTATTTCCTTTTAAATGTATTTTTAGATTGAAGAAAATAAATCCCCACTGATTGCCCTCATGTTTGATTGACAAAGGAATAGGACCATCATGATTTTCCTTAGGGCAATGGTTCTCAAGCTTTATGCATACTGATTCAGTCCTTTCCATCTCTGCTTCTTCTATGTAAGTTCAGCATTTACATTGCATTATACATTGTACACAGGTGAGCAAAAGTTGTAAATAAATGACATGGATTTATTTTTAAAGATATAATATTAGTTGAGATTAAAAAGATAGTAAATACAGGGTCCTTATAATATTGTTGAAGAATTACTCACCACCTATGACACACTGTCAACTCAAAATTATATTATGGCAAGGTATAGAGCTCCTAATCAAGATCGAAGTCCACCATGCAGAGAACAATGAACTCAATGCTGACACTATCTTCCCATTTCTATCAATAATATTTCTACCATTTCTACCATTAAGCTTTCGAACTCAATAGTATTTTGGCTTCTAATGTGTAGCCAGTCTTGTTACTCTAAAAACTGCAACAGTATCCATCAGATCTATTACTTAGAAATTTGTGATCCTACTGGGAAGGCTCAATCTCTGTTTTTTTTTTTAAAAAATGTTTGTTTATTTTGAGAGAGACAGAGAGTGAGCAGGGTAGGGGCAGAGAGAGAGGGAGTCAGAGAATCCCAAGCACCGTCAGCATGGAGTCTGATGTGGGGCTTGAACTCACAAACTGTGAGATCATGGTCTGAGCAGAAACCAAGAGTCGGACGCTTAGCCGACTGAGCCACTCAGGTGCCCGTCAATCTGTCAATCTGTCTTTTGATAAAGACCTATTCTTTCACCTGCTACTACATCTTACAGGAAAACATAGCTCCTACAAAAAATAAGGCAGCAAAATATGAATTCATAAATGTAGAACAAAATCTTTTTCTAAAGACCCACCAATTGGGCAGCATTCACACCAAACTGTGAAGAAAATGGCCTGGGTCTTCATAGAGACATACTACATGTGCCTGGGTAACAACTTTAAATGTAAACAGGCACATGTGCAAGGGGATCACCATTATTCCCAGCAAGAATGTCCGCAAGATAGCACACTGTGCCACACATCTGATGAAGGGGATTCAGAGTGGCCTCGTGAGCATTATCACCATTTTGTTGCAGAAGAAGGAGAGAAAAAGGAATAATTATGTTCCTGAGTCTAAGCCCTAGATCAGGAAATCATTTAAGTAGATTCTGACACTAAGGAAGTATTGAATCTCTTGAACTTTGGCAATCAGTCCAACTGTCAGGTTACTCTCAGCCCAGTTGGAATGAATTTCAAAACACCATATGGGGCCATTTGAATCTTTCTGCTATACTGTAATATTGTCAATAAGCCTGGGACAACAACAACATAAAAGTAGACTTGAGAAGTAAATCTAGCTCTCTCCAGAATGTTGACCCAGTGTAACTCTTCTTTTGGCAAAGATACAACACAGAACCATTGTGTTTAATGAATAGCAAATGTAGATAGGGGCACATAAGTTCAAAATGGACATAAAAAGGAAAGCAGAAGCAGTGAAAAAGGAAGTTTAATATCTGGTCCCAAAAAGATAAGATGGAAAAATACATTTGCTCTTGTACAATTGCATGCATATGTGTGTGTATACATGCAATTGTACATGAGCGTAGACATACACATCTGTGAGTAATGAGCATATACATAACTGTGCATATACATACACATGCACCTGTATATATTACTATTCACATACACACATAAATATAAACTTATGAATAGACATTAATATATGATCATGTTTGATAGAAGTGATCTGGTCCCCTTTTGAGAGGCTAAATGAGAGATATATGTAATGTAAAATCAATTGGTGGTTAGTGGCAGAAATAAAAAGCTGTGCAACAAGCTCCTGATGGGTCACTAGAGAAAAGCAGTGCTTTGCAAGGCTGAGTCATGGGGAAGTGCTCATTTGGCTACTTGAATGGAACTCAGGAACGTTTCTGAATATTAATTCTTGGACCTTATTCATGAAGATCTAATCCAGAGAAAAGGCTAAGTATGTACGCATGATTAACCACATGGCCATGCTCAGGATATGAAACAAAATACAAAGGACTAGATAATGCATGTCATCTCCATTTGCACTGTTACCAAATGGATCTTTCAGTTCCATCATTCTATTAAGCCAGGCAATGTGGCTTCTCCTCTTTCCCTTAATTCTCTATCATCCTTTGAATACATTGCTTCACTTGAGGAAACACAACTCTGTTTCTTGGAATGGAATAAAGTCCAACTACCTATAAAACATCACACCTTTCATTTACTTTATACTTTTGCAAAATTTTTTTCTATAACTACATATATTGAAGATGGTAATTATTCACAGAATCACAGAAGTATACATTTAATTATAAATTTATATGTTCCAGTTCAATTTTCAAAAAAGAAAAAATCTATTCTTCCAGTGTGATAGTGTCTACACTTTAAGATCAGTTATCTTACAAGGGTATGTGTTATTGTTTCATAATGCTAATCCTGAAGAAGTTCTAAGATATGCCTTATTAAAATTCTACCTCAAAATTGTCATTAAATATATGAAAAGATGATGTATTACTTAAAATTTAAATAACACTGAAAGCCACACATAAAACATTATAAGAAATATATGAAGGTAAGAAATTAATCAATCAATGCATGTATTAGAGTTCTCTAGAGGAACCAAACCAATACAATGTATGTGTGTGCATCTATCTGTATCTGTTTCTGTATCGATAGATAGATGATAGATAGGTAGATAGATAGATAGATAGATAGATAGATAGATAGATAGATATCCAAAGGAAGAGATCAAGACAGAAAAGTAAGGATACTAGAATAGGTTTATGATACAAATTAGAAAACTCACCAACTGACCATGTTGTTTTGGAGGGACTTTAGGACATTTTGTTTATCAAAGCAATAAGGAATGCACTAATGAGGGTGGCATGAGCATAGTTTAAAATCTCATTAATATCTATATATTATATGTATTGAGATTTTAGTTAAGACATGCTATTACAGAAAGAGCCTTTCTGGTAATAATGGAGATAGGTGAGGCCAGATGGCAGCATTTAACTGTCTGAACCAAGGTGAGTGTAATTAATGCAATGAGCAGCAAAGTTGGGAGGGTAGACAGGGTTGCATGACACCCATAGTTCTATGAAGATGGCTTATAAAACATAGATAGGCAGCTAAGATTTATATATATAATATATATATATACACACATATATATTATATATACATATACATATAATCAAAAGCTATTAAGAATGAGATTAGCAATGCCAAACGTCTTTTTCAGTTACTAGACTAAGCCAATTCTTAGATCCATAATCTGTTGACTTGAGCTGGGTCTCCATGAGGTAGGATTCTTTAGTGCCAGAGCAAGTACATACCACAGTGATTTCTCGGGTCCTTCTGAAAAGGGTAACTATACACTGAGGGCGGGGGTATACAGGTCCTTTGAGGAGTGTAGGATAAAAGATTCAAGTTTATGCTAATATTCAAGGAAACAGTGCCATCATGCCTCCTTCTTGCAGGGGTAAACACTGGTCAGGAAACAAAGGCCTTGTTCAGGTACGTTTCACAACGGGTATATTAGTTCCACATATACCTTTGGTCAGTGGCATGCTGGCGAATATTTGCAAATTGGCTTGCTGAGGAGGAAACAACTCTATTTTTTCATAGCAGTTGCTTGTTTCCATGGTGTAAATCCTCCCAGCATGACTAATTTCAAGGTCTCAACATGAGGATATGAATTTGGGAAGAGGTGTGTGTGAAGGGTTCTTGTGAGCCAACAGAAGCCAGCTCCAGCACACCACAGCACATGGTGCTCCTTTCCTCAGATCACACATATATAATTGGAATGGACACACTTAACAGTTGGCAGAAAATTCATATGAGTTCTTTCACTATACAGCAAGAGTTATTGTGGTAGGGGAGAATTCCCACCTCCCCCAACCAATACAGTAAATTAGAAAACAGTACTAGTCTTGGGGTATGGGTTGAGTTAGCAGTGATAACACTACCTTCAAATACCTAAAGAATGAAGGGGTAGTGGCTCTTGTGTGACATATGTTGGGTTTTCTGGAACAAGGCTGAAATAGAGTTTTGTGTAATATGTTTATGAGATATCAGCACCTATGGAAGGAGGAGGATGAGGTGCATCTAAGCAGAAGCCAAAATTCAATTCAGAACTGATCAAATTTTGGCCAATCCTGCTGGGAGTTCTGGAGTTAGTATGTTTGTCAGAGTGTACCATATCAGATTAATTTTTTTGGCCTTTTGTACCCTGCCTTAATCATTTATTGGATGGGCATGACTTAAGTAAAGCAATTCTCTGAAGCTAGGGAAGACCCTAAAATTCCTCAAAACTGGATACTTTCTACTCACCACAATCTGTTGCAGACAGGTAGGCAGCAAGGATTTCCTCAAAAGTGATCTGGATGGCACATCTCTGCGTTAATCAATCTATCTTAATTACCATCTAATTGGCCAATCAGAAATCTGCAAAACTCTTATGAATCATGGTGGATACTGGTAGCCAACTGAAAACTAAGCCAATAAATAGTAAAATAAAATTACAATACTTGAGAGGCTTTGTGGAAGCCATAAAAATACACTTCTCAGATCCTCTGCTTCAGGAACCATAAATGACTGACAGCATTGGCCATTCCCCTTCTGGATCCACTACTGTGTTTACACTGAGTCCACTTGCCCACAAACTGTTCCCAGCTAACGACTGACAACAGTGAGGGTAGTAATGTAGTCTAATTCCTGCAAGATGCAAGATCCTTTAGTTAGCAACTGTGGCCTGAGGACTTCACATCAGCCTAGCCAAAACCTTTCTGAGATAGTGCTGTGGTCTGAAACTGTTCCTACCTGTGGTAGGACAAATAATGTTCCCCCAAAGATTTCTGCACTCTAATCCTCAGAACCTATGAATATGTTGCCAAACATGGGATATCAATTGGCCTAGTGACTAGAATTGCCCATCATGAGCTGAACTATCAGAACTACCAAGTTACAATGTTGGTAGGTCCAACAGCAATTTTAACGTGGAGGCAATACATTTAGAATCAAACTTGAGAAGGTTCTCATCATACATGTAAGTTTACATGAAAAGGCAGCCAAGAACCCCTATCATCTGCTACAACTGAAATGATGCTTCTCACTTGATTTATACAGATACAGATACATATTTTTATATCTATATGTTTATATACAATACGGTGTTAAAACTAGCTAGTAGAGAGGAAACACTTTGAACTTCATTCTCAGATAGATAACTTGGTATGTGGGGATATGCTAAATATAAACTGCTTCATGTACTATAGACCCATTCAAAGGTGGCCCTTATCAATGAGAACTCCTGCCAAAGGTCAGGGCTTCAGACACAGCATCTCATCATCTTTTTGTGAGGAGAGAAGTAGATAAGTATATACCTGGAATAAAGTGCAGAGGCAAATGGCTCAGCAGGTTGGGCAGAAACCTGAAGAAGCAAGATGCAAATATCCAGAACAATAAAGTTAGAGAAAGAAGTATATCTTTGTAAAATGCTATCTTACTGTAAGCACTCAATTTTTACTATTTGTGGTTATTATTGTTGTAGTGGCTGTTAATTTTAGTTCTCTGTTTCACAACGATAGGTTTAATTAGCCCTTGTTCATTAGTCTTGTTTAGCATATGGTAGGCCATTCAGTTTGCAGTCATCTCTCTTTAGCTTGACAGATTTGCTTGCATTATTTTTTTTTAATATGTCTTTCTCTTCATTTCCTCTATTTAGTCTTTGTCAAATCTATTGATCAGATTTTGGCCTATCCAGAATTGAAATTCTTCTGAACTTTTCTTTCAATTTTTGAATCTCATTAATTTTTTTGCTTTTCTTTAGAACCTTTTCTCAATTGTACTTATAACCCTTCTATTTAATGTTATATTTTGGGAACTAATGTTTAATTTCCAAGAGTTCTTTCTTCTTGTTAGCTGCTTTTATTGGGATCTTATTCCAGATTTTTATTTTTTCAACTCAATACAAGAATTATACTTAAAGTTTATATTAAGTTTTATACTATATTTCTATACTGTATTATATTTCACCTAGGATTATGTAAGTATGTATGTATTTATATTTTTATTCTAGGTTTTCTTTTAAATTTATCTCTCTTATTCTAGAGTTATTTAAAATTTTTATCTTAATCTTTCTTGTTTATGTTGCAGCCTTTTATCAAAAGGGAGAGGAAGCATCACACTTCTTAAGGCCTCATATCTCACTACTGATGCATTACAAGAACCAAGACTTGGTTTCCTTCTTGTTAATTTCAGTGTCATCATATGAAAAGGGTTATAAGTATGTATTTCTCATAGAGTATTTCATAAAGGTTAAATGGCATGATACATACAAAGTCCATCCCAAAATGCTTAAACTAGAAAGATCTTATGTATAGAAGTAATAATTAATAATTTTCTTCAACTATGTCACATATATTTTGTCATATTTTATCTTCTCTGAATGGGAATTCCTATGATTCATACCAATGAAATATGTCATGTGTCAGGAAATGGATTGGGTTAAGATACAGCTGTCATTGTCCGTTCATGTGTGAATTAAGAAATGCTCAGAAGGTATCTACTTTTTTGCTTGTCATCTCAACTGAGATATATTTATTGGTCATGCTAGAAAGGATTGAAATTAAAGGTGAATTTTTCATTGTTACTTAAAATGTCTTCAGAAAAACAACTCTATGATGTAGAACTGAACCAAAAGACTCATCATATATACAGAAGATGTCTATAATTAAATCTACCAGAGATTGCCAAATCTCTTGCGATAGTACTAACATTTTCAATCTGTGACAGGGCAGTGTGACAGATTAATGCACAATGGTTTATGATTTAGGAGATAACATTTTTCTGCCAAAAACCTCTAGTTGACTTTTAAGAAAAGTGGAGTCATTCCTGGAGATTCATTTTCAATTAAAGGGGAGAAATAAATTTAATTTTGTTTCTTCAATCTGTTTTGGAAGTGTATTCTTAATGTTAGAGGAACAAAATGATGAATGTGGATAAGGACATGCAAAATATCCCTGACTGCATGCAAAACTGCCAACCTGCATGATTAAACCAGAAAAACCTTTAGTCTTCAACAATGAATTCATCTAATTATTATTATTTTTATTGTTATTACTAACGTTATTATTTTATTATTATTATGCTTTGGAGGAAAGTAATGTGAACGTCTTTGTTAGTCAAAAGAAATGAACAAAGCTACAATGAAATATATGGGTTTAACGTAACAAAATGTGTTTAGTAATTTTGTGTTATAAACTACAAAATATTGATGAAAGATATAAAACAAGGCTTAAATAAATGGAGAGATATACAGCATTCATGAATTGGAAGACTTAATATTCTTAAGAGGACAATTATCCCCTAACTGATGTATATGCTTGAAGTAATCTCAATCAAAATCCAATCAATCAGAACTTTTTGTAGGGATGGACAAGCTGATTCAAAAATTTACAAGGAAACTAGAATTTCAAAAAAAAAGGGTGAAAAAAAAAGTTGAAGGACCCACACTAATTGATTTCCAGACTTCAGTGAGGTATTAATGGTAAGCTTGACCTATACAACAATTTAGTAGAAAAGATCATCCAAACACACTCATAAATAATGCCAATGGATTTTTGGCAAAACACAAATACAATTAGTGGAAAACAAAAAGATTTATCAACTATTGTTGTTGACCAGTTATTTATTTGTAAACAAAAAACAAAAAAAAACAAAAACAAAAAATTGGTCTAAACATCCCACCTTAACAAAAATCACTTCAAAATAATTTGAAAAATCAACAAAAGACATAAAGCTATAAAATTTCTATAAGAAAACATAAGAGAATTTTTTAGAACTCAGATTAAACAAAGATAGTTACATCTCCAAAAACATATTTAAAAAAATAATAAATTAGAGTTTATCAAAATTAAAATAAATTTCTCTGTTAAGAACATTGTTAAGATGAGAAAATAACTCTCTGGTTCTGCATGTAAGGTGCTTGGAAGTCACCATGCTGTCCTAATGGCAAGTAAAGAGCTAAATAAACTGAACAGTCATTAACTCTTTTTGAATCTGTAATAAAGGGAAGGACAGAGGGCAAATTGCTCCCCTCAAATTAGAGACAGACAGGTGAATACAAGAAGTCACAGCTTAACAGATCAGAGACTCACAAGAAGAAATTTCCACAGGAACCAGTACCAGGATAAGAAATCTTGAACTTTAACTGACAAACTGATGAAGGTTCAGTGCAGACAACTGAGAGTTAAAAACCATAGGGGGATCCAGTCATCAATACTATGATTTGCCTCCAGGAGCTTGATCAGATTCCCACAGTAAATACTAAAGAAAAATTCCCTTAGGTTTCCAGCAAAGAAAGAGCAAAAGGAACCATTTTGAAATATGTAAAAGCATCCCATTCTTTTTAACAAGGCCTGTCTCCAGGGGAAATTAGTTAGCCAGAGTTTATTTGCTGGAGTATTAATTTGAGCCAAACTAACTTGGGGAAGGGAACTATCCAACTCAAGCCAGCTTTAGTTATTCTGTCACCCTTAAGAGGAAAGAGAAAAACAGAAACACTTGTGAAGTTCATAGTCTGGAGGCATAGGCTCTAAAAGACTGAGACCTAATTATAGGACTACAGAATGTTTTCCTTCCCTCCACACCTTACCACATTACTAAAGGCCTTTTACACACTGTCATTTACCTGTTACACTATATGAGGCTATCAGGAAAAAAAAAATCACAAGGCATACTGAAGAGTCACAAACACAATTTGACGAGACAGAGCAGGCATCAGTAGCAGACATAGCAGGAATGTAGAAATCTTCAGACAGAGAATTTAAAACAACTATGACTACAATGTTAAGAGCTCTAATGGATAAAGAGACATGGAAAAACATGATAGAATGTAGAAGAGAGAGTTATAAATCCTAAGAAAAACAACTTAAAAAAGAAAAAAAACACCCTAGAACTAAAAACAACCATAATGGAAATGAAGAAAGAATTTGAAGGTCTTAAAATTAGATTGGACACAACAGTGGAAAGAATCTCTGAGCTAGAAGATACATCAACTAGAGTCCTCAAAACCAAATAAATAAATAAATAAATAAATAAATAAATAAGAAAGTCTGAAAAAAAAAAAAAAAGATAAAGGAACAGACTATCCAAGGGCTGTGGGACAACTCCAGAAGGTATAACATAAGTATAATGGGAATATCAAAAGGAGAAGAAAAACAATAATGAACAAAAGAAATATTTAAAACAATGAATGAGCATTCTGATGAATTAATGTCAGACACCAAATCACAGATCCTGGAAGTTCAGACAACACTAAGAGTGAACTGTAAGATAAAGTACAGACTCTGGACGATTATGATATATATGTCAATGTAGGCTTAACTTTAGTAAAAAATGTACCATTCTGGCAAGTGATAATAGAAGAGGCTATGCAGGTGGGAAGTCAGAAAGTACATGGGATATTTCTGTATATTCCTCTTAATTTTGTTGCACACTAAAAAAGTTAAGTCTTACAGAAAATGAAATCCTTATTATAAATCAAGGTCAGAGATACTTAGAGCAGTACAGGAAAAAAAAATTCACAAGCTAGGAGAAAATGTTTGAAAACCCCATGTAAGATAAAGGGCATGAATCCAGAAAAACAATATGTCTGTCTATCTATCTATCTATCTATCTATCTATCTATCTATCTATTTATCTATCTATCTATCATCTATCTACCTATCCATTTATATTTGTGTATGTATACATACATATATTCAACAATAAGAAAATAATGCAATAAAAATTTGATAAAATTCTTCAGAAGACAGTGCACCAAAGAAGACATATGGATGGAAAATAAGCACATCAGGAGATGCTTATCATTATTTGTCTTTAGAGAAATGAAAATAAAATAAATGTGATACCACCATTTTAGGTACATATGTCTAATAGAATGGCTTTATGTTTTTTAAAATAAAAAGAAACTGAAATACCACATGGCTATAAGAACTTAAAACAACTGGAAGTCTCATACATTGCTTGTGGAAACTTAATGTATAGCAACTATGGAAAGGTTTGTAGCTTCTTTTAAAACTAAACACACATTAAAAAATAATGAACACACATTTAAAATAGAACCTAGCAAATCTACTCCTAGTAATTTACATAACAGAAGTAATAACTTGTATTCATACAAAAAGTTGTATGCAAATGTTTAGAGCAGCATTACTCATGATTGTCAACAACTGGAACCAACTCAAATATACTTCAACCATGGCTGAAGAAACTGGTACATCCTTGTAATGGAATACTAATTAGCAATAAAATTAACAAGGTATAAATACATACATAACAACATGGATGATTTGCAAATGCATTTTGCTAAGTAAAGGAAGCCAGCCCCACAAGAGTACACATGGTATGATTCCATTTACATGACATTTGGAAAAAAATAATACTATATGGGCAGAAGATAGACAAATAGTTGCCAGGGGTTAGGGTTGGTAGGATTTGGCTACAAATGAACAACAAAAAATTTGGAGGGATGTTGGAATGCTTCTAAATCTTGGCTGTGGTAGAGGGTCACACAGTTGTATGTATTTGCCAGAACTGTACACTTTTCAGAATCAAAGATTACACTACTCCTTTGAAAAAAGAGGTTGTAAATGTCTACATTAAAATTTATGGTCCCAACCTGTTTCTTCTAAATTAGTTTTTAATTTGATTAGTGAAATTTATCTAATATCATTTTTATCTTTAAAGAAGTCAGAAAGTTTGATGTATAATTATTTTAAGCCTGAAAAATGAAATGAGAGCTCCAAAACGCAATATGGGTTAAAGACTTTGAATAATATGGTTTGTTTGTAATAGCAACCCAAATTAAACTCATCACAGGATCACTGTACTCTAAGGAAATTAATAAAAAAGAGATACCTAGCCATTTAATTAAAAAGATGAATAAAATAAATTCTAATTAGCAGTAGTCATTGGGAAGTAAAAGTAGAGTATCTCTGCAATAGTAAAAGATAAAAAGAGAGGGAAACTATGTACAAAGTATGGATAGAAACAAAGTTTGTACCTCAAAAATGTTATTTAGGATAGGATAGCTCAAGGAGCATTCGTCATAAAGAAAAATGAAAATGTAAAAATAAGAAAACAAGCTCTGGAGTCCTTTAAGTAAAAAAAAAAAAAAAAGATGGAGATCTGGGAGTCATTTGCACATCTGACAAAGACATTTGAGTTGATTACACCTCAGAATGGGATAATGTATAAAGATGGAAGAAAACAGGTACAAGGAAAGGACTTTATGGGAGAAATCTATCTATCTATCTATCTATCTATCTATCTATCCGTCTGTCTGTCTGTCTGTGTGTATATGGAAACAGGTAAAGAATAAGGGGAGAAAATGTGTCCAAAGAAATAAAATGACAGCAGAGTAATTAAAATATATTCAATTAAATACTGAAAGTAATTTATATATATGCCATTTCTCATATAAGCATTCTAAAAATATAAGGGAAAATCAAGTGAAAGTATTAATGACTCGTAAATGTCACAGGTAGGAATGGAAGTTCATTCGATTTTACCCCAAATCCTACCCTCCCCTTTTTATCACCATTTTTCCAACCTCACTGATGCATTTTTGGTCTTTTTTTTAAGTCTTTATCAACTGATTCTCTGTGAAGAGTTGGAAAAAATGTCCACATGTTATAATCTATATAATAGGAGAAATTTTACTTTTTATTAATTGTAGTATTAAACAAATACATGTAAAATTTTCTGTTCTTAACCACAACTACATCTTTTCTCACCATGGAATTAAATATCTGCCTGCCTCTTAACTTCAATTTGCTCAAAAATAAACAAAAATAGAACCAAAAACTCACTCATCTTGTGTCATACGATTAGGTAGGAAGATACAAATGCTTCCTTAAACACTATTCTATTATGAGGAGGCACTTGGGTGGCTCAGTAAGTGCCTGACTTCGGCTCAGGTCATGATCTTGTGGGTCCGTGGGTTCCAGCCCTGCTTCAGGCTCTGTGCTGACAGCTCAGAGCCTGGAGCTGCTCTTGATTCTGTGTCTCCTTCTCTCTCGGCCCCTCCCCTGCTATGTCTCTCTCTGTCTCTCAAAAATGAATAAAAATGTTAAAAATGTTTTTTTAAATAAACACTGTTCTATTTCAAGAATATCCTCTTACAAACCATCCACCTCTCTCTCTCTCTCCAATGAGCTAGTAGATTAAGATGAATGATCATTTTGTTGGGGGTATAAAACAACTTTTCCAGGGCATGGATTCATGAATATGTATGTTTTTAACATGTTAAACAAGTAAAACAACAAATAAGGCATACAGAAGACAGTTTGGGGAGCTTGGCTCTACACTTGCAAATACAGAGCAAGAGAGAAGGTATTTGTTTTAGGTTCAAAAAAAAAGTTACTAGGTACCATGTCAAGTCTATTAGGCAGTTAAATTCAAGAAATCCCAGACTACTAATCCCACTGCTTCACCCCCTACTTTTATGGTAAATTGAATAGAAAGAAAGATATATTCTTTTAATGATCTTTCACTTTAACAAATATTTATTGAATCTTTGAATATGGAAGGCAAGGACACTTTCTCGTCTTTGATTCTCCCTTTTTATTAAAATGATTGTTAAGTTTCATAAGAAAATAATTCCAACTTTAATCAAATTTAAATTTAAAGTAATCTATTCAGTTGTAAAGAAAAAAAGTTTAGAAAATAATTTCATACATTGTGCAATTGTCATGCAACACAGAACACATTTATGAAGAAATGTGAACATAAAATTGAGTAAACAGGACAGATTCAGAACTGAAATATATATAATGATTTTTCTACATTTTTTCCCATTCCTTTATCTAAAATTATAGGAGCAATTATACGGAAGCCATAAGTAGAGAATCAGGTGATTGAGTCAAGAAACACAAGGAGCCCTTAAAAAATAAAATTCTGGCCAACTATTTGAAAGCAAAAAAAACTTAGCAAAAACAAGAATGCAAATGTAACCTGGAATGTTGGAAATTCAGAGTACTTTGTTGGAATACTTTTCAAAAACTCCATGTTAAATTGCTTGCAAAAATAAGAACCTTGTAAAACTCCTGTTGATAAAAAGCAGATAAGCAAGCACGGGAAAATAGGGACATATTATATGGGTCTTAAGACCGTGCCTTTTCAGAGGGTCCTAGGGACATATATTTAACTATGCAATTAACTCTCTATGGTTTTAAATCACTAAGTACAATTTCTGAAACTCACTAACTTTCATTGAAGTAACTTAGTTCTCTGTAATAAAAAGAAAACATGAAATACATGGATAATTTTTTAAAAAAAGAGATGATATTTGGTAATAATTTCTCACTTGAACAATTATTGAATGTTTAAATATGGAAAGTACCTCTGATTTCTTCCTATTTATTGGGATTTTCTTTTAAATAAGTAACTCATGCTAGCCTTATTTAAACTTAAAATAACTGGAGCAAGGAACGTAATAAATAACTTCATATTTTTATAATTAAGTTAAATATTTATAATACATAGACTGATATTTATAAATGAAGAAACAAACACAAAATTGAATTAACAAGTATTGTTTGCACCTAGATTTATACTACTAAAAATAAAACTGTGATGTTTTCTCTAAAATCTAAATACTACTATTTGCAAAAATTACCCAAGGTAAATTATGTACTCTTGACAAAGAGCAGCATTTGGTAGACTGTCCACAGAGGAAAATTAAACAATAATTTACACTATCTGGAAACATATTACAGGTGTACAAATATATATAATACAAAGGGAATTTTCCACATGAAAAATATTTTCTATCTAGTATCATAGAGAAAATGCATCTGCTACAATAGCATCTAGAATCACAAGAGCATAGATTAAGAAGGATTTCTAGAAGCAGACAACTTGTCCAGGAGCCTGGAGGATCTCCTAGACAAAGGTGGAAGCAATGCAGACATTCCAGGCAGAAGGAGCTCAAGGAGTCATCGCTCAGTAGTGGGAGTTGTACTGTGGCAGCCCTGCATTGCTCTAACACAGCAAATGTAGCTCCAAAAAAGTTTCATCTGTTGATCTATTCTGCATACCATCAACCTTAACCATCAATCCATTCTGCCAGTGAGGGAGGTTGATGAATATAGGAACATTCTGCATTTATTTGGTCTTCTATCACTTCCTTCTATGGCCAGCTCACATATCCTTTATCTATTTTTTGTCTAAAAATGTCTCACAAACCAGTTAAGTTTCACCTATTTTCCTAAGAACACTGAATACCAAAGGATTGGGTAGTGTGATCATTCTATTTCCTATACCCTCTTTTAAGTGTGTAAACCTCTCCTACCTCTTTCCTCTTGCTTCTTCCTATGTGTTTCAAATTGATCCAATAATAAATAATGTAATTTGTGTACTTGAATTTGGTCCTGTGACATACCATCTCTGGCAAGAAATGATATTAGTGATATAATGAAAACATGGAATAGTAAGGTTTGTTTTGTTTTGATTTGCTTTTTGGAAGTTTGTAATAAGTATACCCATATTAATTTAAGTAATATGTATACTTACTCTGTATACTAATATTTAGGATGCTAAAAATCCATCCGATGGAGGTAGGGAGAATGTGAAGATACCTAAGTAGAAAATGATTATTGACAAAGATGGTTTTGTGGGAGGGGTTTGGGAAAAGGGTGATCAAAGGTCTTATGGAGGAACAAGCCTTGAATGGAAGGAAGGACATTTCTTCTGGCAAAGGAGAAAAAGATTTAGGTAAAGTCATGGTGTAAATTGATTTGAAAAAGAGCATAGGAACTCAAAGGGTATTCTTCATATATTTATTTAACTAATATTTATCCAGCTTCTATGTGCAAGACATGATGGTAGATGTTAAATCTTCTTTAAGACAGTCTATACACTCACAAGGAAAGCAAATAATTCCAGATGAAATAGTTGAGATCTCAGAATCAGTAGGAATTAGTCGAATGTGGGAGAAGAGGAGGGTTAAAAGGATTTTAGGCAGAAAGAATATCTAGTATAATGTCCTAAAGTTTAAGGATCATGTGACACATTCAAAAAGTAAAAGAAGTTTTCTGAAACAAAGAGTGCGTATGTGTGTGAAGGGGTGAAAAATTGGGGACATAGGACACTAAGATGGACAAGGAAAATCTGGAAAAGTAAGTAGGGTGGATAGAGTTTGAAAATTTTCTGGTTTTATCTTAAAGACAATGAAAATTATAGAGAGCTTTTAAGTAAAATCTGACATAAAATAATAATAAATATCATTAATAATAATGATAATAAGGAAACCCTGAAAAAATAATAAATAGCATTTATTATTATTATTATTATTACAACAATAATAAACCCAACTGTTGGCAATGTGGAAAATGTATTGAAATAATTTTGAGGAAATAAGGATCAGAAAGCACAAATTTAAATGGATAAATATTTCCCGGAAGAAGGCTGAAAAACATGAAAGTAAAATATGTTAAGATCCTAGAGGAAAAGTTGATAGAAATATGACCTGATGTTTTGGTAGCTATGGCACAAATAAGAAATAGAGCACAATCTTCAGCATTGAGAAAAAGCCAAATTCTATCATGATCAAAGACATACACGTTGTTACCCATTCTAAAATGTTTGCTTGAAAATGATATAAGGTATCTTCTAGTCATTTTCTCAACAATATCTGTTACATGCTTAATACTCTACCATAACAAGGATAAGAAATAATGAAGTTCCATGCAGTTGTAAAATTTCTATCCATTCCCATTACTCTCAAAATTTAGCCCAGTGATAGACATGGTGTCTGTAGATACTGATGGAAATCTCCTATTTTCAATGTGTGCTTGTGGTGTCTCTGCCAGAGTCCTATGTCAAATTAATTTCTATTAAGAATAATACATACCACCGCTATAATTGCTCATATTTAGATTTTGCCGTGCTATTTATAATGTTTCTAAAGCATTTTTTTTTCATTTTGGTATAATCCCCCCCCTTTTTTTTTTTTGATATTGGAGAAGTGAAGTTCTCCCTTTATTTTTATTTTATTTTATTTTATTTTATTTTATTTTTTTACAAATAGTTTATTGTCAAATTAGTTTCCACATAACACTCAGTGCTCATCCCCACAAGTGTCCTCCTCCGTGCCCATCCCCCCTCCCCCCACATCCATCAGTCCTCAGTTTTTGTCAGCATTCAAGAGTCTCTCATGGTTTGCCTCTCTCCCTTTCCCCCACCATTTCTGCCCTTCTTCTCCCCCTTGTGCCTCCGTCAAGTTCCTCCTAATCCTCCTATACGTGCAAACATATGATATTTGTCCTTCTCTGCCTGACTTATTTTGCTCAGCATAACACCCTCAAGGTCCATCCATGTCACTACTAATGGCCAGATTTCATTCTTTCTCATTGCCATGTAGTATTCCATGGTATAGATAAACCACATCTTCTTGATCCATTCATCTGTTGATGGACACTTAGGCTCTTTCCATGTTTTAGCTATTGTGCAGAGTGCTGCTATGAACATTCGGGTACACGTGCTCCTATGCCTCAGCATTTCCATATCCCTTGGGTAAATTCCTAGCAGTGCTATTGCTGGGTCATAGGGGAGTTCTATTGTTAGTTTCCTGAGGAACCTCCACACTGTTTTCCAGATCCTCCCCTTTTTTTATTAGAAAATAAATATATGCTGATGCCCTAATGTTAGAATAATACTAAGCCACTAACTAGCACTGCAATCAGAATGGATGGTGACCTTAGACCTGGACAGAATCCTAAAGACCCTGTCGCTCCAGGTTTAAGCACTTAGTTGATGGATTTTGGCACTTTTGGGAGTTTCATTAAAGGGACTGGAACAGCACCTACACTCGCAGAGTCTAGGGAACTCACTGTTTACTATCTGTATGGTATCCTAGCACTTTATCATTCATAATGCTCACTCTATTGTGTGAACAATGGACTTGTCATATGTTTAAGTTACTAACAACTTCATCAGTTTCCCATCTTCTGTTCTGTTTGTGATATTCTTCTTACGCTTTCTGTCCAAATCATACATAAAATGCAGTCCTTTCCCCTGTCGATTAGACTTGGAAACCATTAGTACTATGGTTTGCCCATATCCTCCTTACCTGCTTCTTGATCTGCAACTTATTTGGTTGTCCCTATGGGAAGGATTACACCTTGGCTGTGCCTTTAGACATAAACAGCCATATTTCTCATAAAACTTGCTTCATTGAGAATACATTTTTAATGTTTTTCTACTCAAGCTCTTCCTCTTCCCTTCAAGTGGTTTTTAATAAACAGAGCATTTATTTTCATTTGGGTTTATAAGGGGCCACAGATCTGTGGTTCATACAAATGATGCTGTCTTAAAACACAACATCTATTTTTCAAGAGCATGCTTTTAAAAAGGACACAATATAGGGAGCCTGGGTGGCTCAGTTTGTTAAGTGTCCAACTTTGGCTCGGGTCATGATCTCCTGGTCCATGAGTTTGAGACCCGTATCAGGTTCTCTGCTGTGAGTGTAGAGCCTACTTTGGATTCTGTGTCTACCTCTCTCTCTGTTCCTCTTCTGTCCCCCCCTCAACAAACAAACAAACTTTAAAAAACTGAAAAATAGAAAGGATACAATACTATTAAAAATAAACAAAGGGGTACCTGGGTGGCTTAGTTGGTTAAGCCTCTGACTTTGGCTCAGGTCATGATCTCACGGTTCATGAATTCAAGCCCCGTGTCAGGCTCTGTGGTGATAGCTCAGAATCTGGAGGCTGCTTCACATTCTATCTCTCTCTCTCTCTTTGCCCCTCCCCTGCTCATGTTCTGTCTCTTTCTCTCTCTTTCTCAAAAATAAATAAACATTAAAAATGTTTTAATAAAACTATATTTTAAAATAAGCAAAAAAGATGCAATGATTCATTTCTTCACTATCTCTCACAATTTAATTCATGTCCTATGTTTCTGTGATTCTGTCTCTCTCTCTCTCTCTTTCTCTCCTGATGGTGGTTTTCTCCATTTTCTGGCCCTCAATATTCATCATCAATGTCATGTAGTATAATAACTATTTTTCCTTAAATTTAGAAATTACATCTTATGTTTCATTAACATCCTCTCCACCAACTACTTGGATTCATGCTCATTTTGCAGTAAATGACTGGTGGTGTATAGTTCAAATACTAGAACTTGCAGTGTTCTCATTATCTAACAGTGAATCTATAGATTTCTTAGATCCACTATCAGGGTTCTTGATTCATAATACATAAATAATGTGGCATGCTGACTAAATTATTACATAAGCCAGAAAACTCTTCTATATAGATTCACGTTCTCCCAATTGAGAAGTTGTACAACTAAGTATCACAGTGAATACATACAGGATTAAAAAGTCACATGAATCATCTTATTCATTTAGCAAAGGCATTTCACTTGCCCCTCCATATTGCTTCACATCCTTGCTAACCACACAAGCCTTTCTCACAAAGTATGGTTGCTCCCATATAAGCAGGCATGGCATCAGTTAAGAGGGCTCAATCAGATAGTGACAAGTGACAGATAGCTTTCTTACACAGGATTCAAGAAACCCTCTCACCATTCTCATGGGAATGCTCCGTGATGACTATAGTGGCCTTAATGTATCTGATTTAAAATGGAGCTGGAAACTCATTCAACAGCAGAAAAAAGATCACAATAGTAGTGAAAATTGTACTCTAGGGACATACATAGTCTGTATTCATTTTTTATCACTGTTCCTTAATATTTCAAATCACATATCTAATTTATTAACTCAACTAAGTCTGGACAACTTATTTTTTCCCTGTTTTGTTGTCTCTTGGCTATACATCTGGAGCATGCTGCTACATTCTTAATGGAAAGAAACAAATTGTCCATTTAGAAAGGAAGCCTCCATGATCAGGTGCTAATAAACTACACAAAAGTAAAATTCAAGATTAGGGGTGTTGGAACTGAAAACTGATCTAAGCTGATACTAAAATTACAGTAATGTAAATAGGTATCTCTTGTGTGAAATGTACTCCTGGTGGGATAGGACTGTTCTTGGTGCTAAATGAAACTTAAATTGGAGTATTCAGAATAAACTCTTTGTTTACTCACTTAAACTTGTTTTGTAGTAAGATGAATTTTCTGAAATAATATGTACGAGAACAAGAAGTCATGTCATACTTTTAATTCCACAAGCTGCTACAAGTTATTTTAGGCATTTTTTCTTTTTTTTTAATTTTTCAATGTTTATTTATTTTTGAAAGACAAAGAGAGACAGAGAATGAGGAGGGGAGGGGCAGAGAGACAGGGAGACACAGAATCGGAAGCAGGCTGCAGGCTCTGAGCTGTTGTAACACAGAACATAATGCAGGGCTTGAACTCATGAACTGCGAGATTATGACCTGAGTGGAAGTCAGATGCCCAACTGACTGAGCCACCCAGGTCCCCTAGGCATTTTTTTCTTAAAGGGACTAAATATACAGAAAACCTGGTGAGGTCTACATTGAAGAGATAAGAAACGATGTCTAACAGGGACACCTGGGTGGCTCAGCTTTTGCTTTGCCAATATTCTTGAATTAATTGATAAAAATGAGGCACAAGATTGAGTATCAGTCTTAGTGTCCAATGTGTGCCACTCACTTGGCCCATGTAAGAGAGCTATGCTCTGTTTGTTCACATACAGTGAATAATGCTAATAATAAATTAATGTTGTCCTGCATTTGTAAGAAGATATTGCCAGGTACCCAGGGTTCTTTAAAAAAAAAAAAAAGTTTTAATGTTTGTTTATTTTTGAGAGAGAGAGAGAGAGAGAGAGAGAGAGAGCACAAACAGGGGAGGGGCACAGAGAGAGAGAGAGACACACCCACAATGAAGCAGGCTCCAGGATCTGAGCTGTCAGCACTGAGCCCAATGAGGGTCTCGACCTGAGCCCAGTGAGACCATAACCTGAGTCGAAGTTGGACACTCAACCAACTGAGCCAGCAAGGCGCCCAGGCACCCAGTGATCTTGCACCAGACTTAACAGTTACCCCGAAATGCCCATTTTATCATGACATCTTTTGCATTATTCTTGTTGTAATATTTCCTGTCTATTCTAATTTGCAAAGAGTATGTGGTCTAATATAATATTAATATGTTTAGGCAAAAATGATTATCTATGAATCATGTTTCCATTCATGAAGCAGCAAATTATAAAATCATATTTTAATTAAATTCAGCAAATTTATATTTATTTAATTCCACTAATTTCATATGGAAGTCTTCTACATTTCTTAAAAGCATTTCGTTATTGCTATTTTCTGACTTTAGAGGCATTTCAGTGTCCAAATAACACTTATAAATTCATATTTATATAGTTAAGTAGTGAGCGTCATTAATTATTTTAGTTTATTTATTTGTTTTGAAATTTGAGAAAGCATGAGTGGGAGAGGGGGGAGAGAGAGAGAATGAAAGAGAGAATCCCAAGCAGTCTCCATGCTCAGCATGGAGCCCAGAGGTAGGGCTTCATGCCGTGACCATGAGATTATGACCTGAGCCTAAATCAAAGGTTGGCTGCTTAACCAACTGAGTCACCAAGGAGTCCCATGAGCATGACTTTTTAATCAATATCTCCAATTACTGATATTCAGAGATGAACAAAAATGTGAAATTGTAAGTGCTGTTTTATTCATTAGAAAGCCTAAAAACATGATTAAGTTAAATGGTTGTCCAAAATAAAAACTTAAAATTAAACATAAAGGGAGTCTCTAACTGTCACCAAAAGAATAAACATCCTCAGTGAAAGAAAGCTCATTGCCTAGGATTTAGTCTATGAAAATCCAAAAATTACATGCTGTTGGGAAAATGTCTTTAAACCCCTTCTTGAACAACAAAGCTAGAGGTATCACACTTTTTGACTTAAGATCATATTAGAAAGGTATAGTAATCCAGGCAGTATGGCACTGGCATAAAAATACATACAGACAATGGAACTGAAATCCCGGGTCCAGAAATAATCCCTCACATATATGGGCAACTAGTATTTGACAAGAGAGCCAAGGATACTCAAAAGGGAAAAGATAATCCTTTCAATAAATAATGTTGGGAAAACTGGGTAACCACATGTAAAAAACAAAATCAAACCCTACCTTACAACAATCACAAAAATTAACTAGAAATGGATTAAAGATTTAAAAATATAAAATGAAGCCACAAAGCTCTTAGAAGGAAACATAAGGAAAAAGCCACTTGGCATTGGTCTTTTTAGATATGACACCAAAAGCACAAGCAATAAAAGCAAAAGTTAATAAGTGGAACTACATAGAACTAAAAATTCCCTTAAACAAACAAACAAACTAAAAAGTTCCTGCACAGAAGAAAAAATGATCAACAAAATAAAAGGCCAATCTATGCAATGGGAGAAAACGTATGCAGATCATAAATCTGATAAGGAGTTAATCCAAAATATATGAAAACTCTGACAACTCATTAGAAAAAAAATCAAACAATCCAATTAGAAAAATGGGGAAAGGAATGGGATAGGTCTTTTTCCAAAGACGATATACAAATGGCCAACAGGTACATGAAAAGATGCTTGACATTACTAATAATCAGGGAAATGCAAATTAAAACCTCAACAAGATATCACCTCACAACTAGTATAATTGCTATCATCAAAAAGACAAAAGGTAAATGTTGATGAAGTTGTGGGTAAAAAAATACCTCTTTTGCACTGTTGAACTATAAATTGGTGTAGCCACTAAGGAAAACAAAATGGATATTCCTTAAAAAATTAAAATAGATCCAGCTGGGGAGCCTGTGTGGCTCAGTTGGACGAGCCTCTGACATTTGATTTCAGCTCAGGTCATGATCTCACGGTTTCTGAGATTGAGCTCCAGGTTAGGCTATGCGCTGACAGCACTGGGGGTGCTTGGGATTCTCTCTCTCTCATCTCCCTCTGCCCTCCCTGGCTCGCTTGCATGCATGTACACATGCTCTCTCTCTCATAATAAGTTATGTAATTTAAAAAAATAGATCCAGCAACCTACCTATGTCTACATCTATTTCTATCTATGTAATATTATAGTTATGTTTTATAATTTCAACCTTCCTTTTACAATCAACATTTACCCACTGCCACCCTCTTCTTAATGCTCAATATACACAAACCCTTGTCTCGTTATATTAATCTATTTAGTCTCCTGACTGTATCAGGATCTCATGGGTTTTCACATACTGCTCTTTTCTTATTGATTGATATACTTCCTCCTTCACTTCTTGCCTATCAGATCCCTAGTGGACTTCCTCATAGACCCTCTTATTTTGAACGTGGGTTTCAATGTCTTATCTCTAGGAATATGTCCTTATAAATACCTTGATCGTGGCCTTTATCACACATCATTTCACCTGTTTCCATGACTGATTCATTATAAATTTAAGCATTTTGACTTTAAGGAAGTGACATTATTTGAGTTTGTATTTTTAATATATAGCACTTTGGTTAACACCGAGATGAAAAGTAGATGTTCGATATATCTGCACTGAATTCATGACTGAATAAATAAATCATTCATTCATTTATTCCACAAATATATATTAAACGACTACTATATTTCAAGAACTGTTCTAGACCTTAAAAATAAAATGAGGAAAACGAAAACAAGATCTCTCCTCTATTGGAACTTTTTTTTTACTTGGAATAGATGAAATATAAATATTAAATAAGTAATTTCAAATAGGATAAAGTAAATGAAAGAAAACAGAATCTTAAAACCTTAAATGTGTCTTAAATTCAACAAGTGAATATGAAATTTAATATCCATTCTCATTTTTTCCTTCTCAATGGAACTCTATTTTTGCTTTAATTGGCAATGTGCTGATCCAACATAGTCATTTCTCAGAGTTCCTTATAATTCAGTATATCCATGTGATGTACTCCTAACCAATAAGCTCAAGTCACTGGATGAACCAGACCATGTTGTTTTGCTTTTTGCTTCTTTTTTCCTTCATCCACCCTTCTACCTGGAAAGTGGGACAGATGATTATCAACCATGACTATCAGTCATGCCCTAAGCATGCAAAGTAGGAAGAGAGGAATTAGATTCTTAAGTAGCAGTATCAACCATGGTTTGCCTAACCCTAGGCTCCATGTCAGGAATAAACACCTATTTACTAAGCCACTTTGTTAAGCTTCTGTTAAGTGAACCCTAATGCAACCCTAAGTGATAGCAGTAGTTATCCAGATATTAGTGAAAGGAAAATGCACTCATATATTTCAGAGAATCAGCGGTTAGTGTGAGACACATTTTACCATTATGAAAACACACAAATAATGTTCAAAATATTTTTGTGAAGCTTTGCATTTTATATCTATACAATAAGATTTAAGAATGAGAAAAATATGTATTATCATTTTAATTCTTATTAAACAAGGCCATATAATTTTATAGTATTGACCTCAATATATTCCTGATTATAGAAAATGCAGTAAGTAAATGACACTATGGAAAATCTTATAAAAGACTAGACATAGACAGAAAAAGTCACTTTAGAACAGAAGGCACCAAACTGATACTTTTGTTAGTAGGGAGTGGGGACAGACAGGGAATAAAATTAGCAGAGTCAACAAATACACAATGTCATGAAGACCAATTAGGTATTTTTGCCTTGTACACGTCTAACCCATGATTGTCTCATGATGGTAATCTAAATATTATAGCTTCATTTCTCCAACTTCTGACTCTGATATTTAAAATGGAAATTACATTTGAAATTAACCTAGGAAGATTAATACTTAAGTTTTCATTAATTTTTTTCTTCTTAGTGGGAAAGCCCATCAGATTCTCTTTAAGCCACCTGGGATTGTGAGTGTGTGTGTGGCACACATATGTGTCCATAACTGACTTTATGTACAGTTTTTGGTACAGATAGGAGCAAAGAAAATGAGCAAAAACATTTTTACTCCTCAACTTGTTTGCATGTGGTATTTTTGTTTCTAATTAAAAACACTGAATGGAAAAGTTTCCATTTTATTAATACTTGAAACAAATAATATGAATTCACCTTCCCTACAAAGAAGAAGCAGACTTATTCTTCATGAAAGTCTCTAGGAGCTGTCTCCAGACTGAATATGGATCTCCTGCCCTGCTGTCTCCAGTAGGGTATTAGGTATCAGCTGCCTCAAAGGTTGGCGCCAACCTTCTTCTTCAGTGCACCACAAACCAGAATTAATTGCAAATCAATCGAACAAAGTACAACTGATCAGTAAACCAATTAGTAATTTTAGCTATTCATCCTGTCTTCATTTACCAGGGGGAAAAGTGGGAAATGGAAGTGCTTTTTAGACCACATATAAGATTCCAGTCTTTCCCTCACTGCCCCCTGCTTCCCCACCCATTTACATTACAAGAACTTTCTTATGTAAACCCTGTGAAAAATATGTTGCATAAATATTATGTAAGTAGCTTTAGAATTTGTCCATTTTATTTGGGAAGTATAAATTAGCTCTGGCAAATAATTGCTGGAGAAAACAAAACTAAAATAAGTTTTCCTATGCAAATATGCTGTTTTATTTTTCAAATTAGCTTGAGAAAAAAATTAATATAGCACTTTGTCTACAGTTTTTTATTATATTATACACATTTTCAAATGGTACATATTTGAAAGTCTCTGATATAAGGGTAAGTAACTCTTAGAGTTATATGTCAGTATCTATCCTAAATTTCATCATGTGGGAAATATATTTTTAGTATATATATATGTATATGTATATATATACCAAAGGATAGTAAAAAAATACTAAAATATACTACACATAGCATATGTAAAATATATTAAACATAGATATAAAATAAGTGTAGAGTCTTCTCAGTTTTCTGTCAGTGCCAAATGCATCCACCTTTCATTGTACCTCACGTGTACCTCACGTAGTCATTGGAGGTTGATAATATATACTTCGTATATGTTTACACTCTAATAGTGAGCAGGATTCTTTTTTGTTGCTTAACTACAGGGCAGAATATCAATTTCCAGTTACTCACTAAACTGGGTTTATATAAATTATTCTACTTGAGAAAGAAATTAAAGTTGTTAGAACTGTTACTCATAGAAGATAACAGGTTTTTAGCCTAGCTTGAGAAGATATTTAACAAACTTGTGTTGTCTTATTATGAATTCAGACCACTGCTAATGCCATCCTGTGAGTACAAATGGTGGTATCTCCAAAAAGTAAGCTTTTACATACACTAGTTAAAATAGAATGAGTTCATTGGAAACCACTTGAAATTCCCATGGAAATTCGTCCAGTTAACTTAGTTACAATAGTCTTCTGTAAGGCTCTGTTGCTTAAAAATCAATGATAGAGAAAACCTAAATGGTCATCATTTGTTTTTATCACTACAGTGTAATTTATTTACTTCAAAAATATTTTCATCCAAAAATAAATATATTTCAATAGGAAATTCTAGGATAAAGGGGTAAATTCTCTAATAAAATCACTTCATGCATAGTGCCTTATACTAGTATTTTTTTCCATCTCTTGTGACACTGCTGTCATTCATTTCACTTATCCACACACTATCATTACTCATAATATTGTTGTTATTATTACTTTGAACAGCTATCTTTTAGATAAATTAATAATAAGAAAAATAAACTTTTATGTTTGATTTAATGTATTCATTCTTAAGTACTTTTCTTTATATGGATCCAATTTTCTGATCTGTATCAGTTTTCTCCTGCCTGAAAACTGAACACTTCTTCCTGGCAGGTATGCTGGCAATGAGTATGTTACACTTTTAAAAATTATCTTCAGGGATAACTGACTGGGTGGCTCAGTCAGTTAAGCGTCTGACTCTCGATTTCAGTTCAGGTCAGGATCTCACAGTGGTCTGCTTGGGATTCTCTGTCTCTCTCTCTCTGCCCCTCATCTGGTCTCCCTCTCCCTCTGTCTCTCTCTCCTTCCCCCTCAATAAGTAAAAAAATAAAAATGAAAATAATTTAAAAATTAAAAAAATAAAAATTGTTCTACAATTGTTTTCTTCCCACTCCCAAGCACCACCCCCCAGTCTCTTTTTTCTCTGTTTTTTAGTTTGAGAAGTTTCTACTGACCTATTTTCAGACTTAGAAAAGGCTATTTCTTCAGCTATGTTGAGTACACTGTTGAGTCCATCAAAAGCATTCATCATTTCTGTTTGTGTTTTTATTTCTGGCATTTCTTTTTTCTTTTTTTTTAAGTTGAGATGATAATATTTTTTTTCCTTAAATAGTTTATTGTCAAGTTGGTTTCCATATAACACCCAGTGCTCATCCCAACAAGTGCCCTCCTCCATGCCCATCACCCCCCTTCCCCTCTTCCCCACCTCCATCAGCCCTCAGTTTGTTCTCAGCATTCAAGAGTCTCTCATGTTTTGCCTCCCTCCTTCTCCCCAACTATTTTTCCCCTTCTTCCCTCCCATGGTCCTCTGTTAAGTTCCTCCTAATCCTCCTATATGTGCAAACATACGGTAGCTGTCCTTCTCTGCCTGACTTATTTCGCTCAGCATAACACACTCAAGTGCCATCCATGTTGCTGCAAATGGCCAGATTTCATTCTATCTCATTTCTGGCATTTCTTTTTGATCTTTTCTTAAAATTCTCATATCTCTGCTTATATTAACTATTCCTTCTTGCTTGTTGTCTATATTTTCTCCCCCATTGGCTCCTTTAACATGTTAGTCGTAGTTACTTTAAATTGCCTGTCTGACAATTCCAACATTTATGTCTCAGTCTGTTTCTGATTATTGCTTTATCTCTTCATACTGTGTTTACTTGCCTTTTGGCATATCTTGAAATTTTGTATTAAAAGCTGGATACGTGTATCAAATAATAATAACTGAGGTAATCTGGTATTTAGTGTGAGAGTGTATTAGTAATCGAATTAGAAGTCAGGCTATGTTTAATGTTTGTTCTAGCTATAGGTGCCAGAGGCTTCAAAGTCCTCTAAAGTCCTTATTTTTGTGTCCCCTTTTGACTTTGGCCTTCCCTACATAGTCTTGAAATGAAAGAATCTGTGTTTTGCAGCTGTAATTCACTGTTACACTTGAGGACTATTGGTGTTATAGTAATGTGTAAAGGAGGGAGGGAGTTCCATACTCTTCTAGTTGAATGTCACCATCTTTAGTGAGCCTGTGCCTTTGGAGCTATGGCATTCACAAGTGCTTATTCAGTGGTATAACTTTTTCTCCCTCTGCCCCCTACTTCTTTCCTTGGCTGCACTGCCCCTAATTTATTTCCCTGAATCCCTGATCTATTTTGAGTTTTTGTTGTTGTTGTTGTTATTGTTTCTTTGAATTTTGTTTCACTTCCCTTAGGTGACACAGCAAGGCTACAAGCTGGTTTAATGGGAGGAGGAATACCTCTCCTCCAATTAGTATAAAACATTGGCAAAGCCATTTCTCCTGGAGTATAGACCTTTTATTCTGGGCATATTTTGCAATGATTACTCTTCCCTTTCCCTTGCCAGCATCATGAGGATATCTTTCTCAGATCTTCACCATGAGAATTTAGGTGAGAGGTGGTGGCTAGAAATAAAGTTTATAAAAAGGGGGTGATTCCCATAAGACCATTACCCCAGGAGTTTCTTAATCTTCTGCCAGTTAACATTCAGACTCTAATAACTTGTCAAAATTAACATTTAAGTGTTCCTACCAGTGTAGGATTTCAGCACCTCCTGTTCCAGATACAGAAAGCTCAACAGTGTCTCTGGGTGAGAGCCTGCCTCTCCGAATTTTGCGGTAGCAATTTGCCCCATAACCTAAATTCTCTGATAGATCAAAGAAAAGTCATTTATTTTCACTTTGTCATTTTTTTTCTAGCTGTAGGAAAAGAGTGATAAGTTCCAATCTCTTTACATGTTAAAGTGGAAACCAGAAGTCAATGCTATAAATAAGGAAACACAGGTTATTATAGTAAAACATAAGGATGGTAAAACTCAAGTGTGGGAGACAGGAAAAGCTTTGGAGTGAGATCATAACAGATAAATTATCCATGTAAACATTCATGTAAATGACTTTCTAGGCAGAGAGTTTAATTTAAAAAAAAAAAAGGCCCATATGTGCAAGAAAGCAGTGGAATATCATGTAGTACAATCTAGCAATAGTGTACAGTTCAAGAAGGCAATATGAAGAAATAAGTTTACCAAAAAAAATATACCTAGCCCTTAGCATATTTTCTAGTATTTTCTGTAAGATTTTTCCTGGTATCCAGTTACATAAAACCAAAATTATGTAATTAAATGATTGATTGCAGTGCATTGAATCAGTCCACAGTTTAGAGGGATGCTAAATAGTCTAATCTATCAAAGGGGAAAATAAAAGTCCTTTGATATAAGTGTGTCCTTCTCTTTTTTTGTACATATAAAAGGACACAAATATGTACTTATTTAACTTTAGAGGGGAATTATGGCAATAAATCTGTTTTATTTTTATTCTATTTTGTTTTGTTTGACAAGAATGAGGGACAACAAAAGAGAGGGTACATAAAGGGACCTTGAGGCAGAAGGGCTAACAAGAGCACAACTTCTCTTTTTAAATTATTTTTTAATGTTTTATTCAGTTTTTGAGAGAGAGAGAATGGGAGAGAGAGAGAGAGAGAGAGACAGAGAGAGAGAGAGACAGAGAGAGAGAATGGGCAGGGGAGGGGCAGAGAGAGGGAGACACAGAATCCAAAGCAAGCTCTAGGCTCCAAGCAGTCAGAATAGATCTCAACGTGGCACTTGAACTCATGAACCATGAAATCATGACCTGAGTCAAAATAGGGTGCTCAACAGACTGAGCCACTAGGATCCCCACTACTTCTCTGTTTATTGTTGCAGTCACCACTCAAGAGTGAAAACTTTCACAATCACTAAAAAAGGAGGGTTACTGAACATCTCCTTCCCCTATAGGTAAGCAACCACCCCAACTTCTGCATAGGTAGCTGTAGCAAGCAATGATGCTATTTACAGTTATAAAGGATTTTAATTTGTGTGACGTGATTTCCATCCTTATGATTCAAATGTGACTATTCAACTTATACACTGACAAAAGAAGAATGTCGTCCCAAGAATGTAAACTTGAGTAACCGATAACACTGCTGCTTTATCTTTGGTCTATAGTTTATATTTTAACTTCCTGCAGTCAAGGTCCATTTCCTTTTTCTTCCTTTCTGAATAACCAAGGACACTGACAATGCTACTTACATAAAAAAATAGAAAAACATGTTTTATATTCAAGTGGGAAATTCTTATTTGTTTCAAAAATATAATAAATGTTTTGATTTCTAATTTGTTTAAGGAGCTTTTAAAGAAACAAGGAGATTGAATTAAATATAAAAATATATACATCATTTATGATTTTTATTTCAAACATGAAAATAAACATTGTCCTTGGTATTCCTTAATTATAGGTAGTAGATTTCTGCCTCCCTTTAGCCTTGGTCCTGAGGTTGACTTTCCTGTTGAAGATGGTAGTAAAATGATAGAGAAGGGATGTAACACACCAATCATGTCATAATACACTTGAAGATGACCAGCTCTAGAAGAGCAAGGATATGCTCACAGAGCCTAACTCACCTTCGATATACCTTGTATAAAAGCCCTCTCTTTCTTCCCAACCCTGCACCCCTGGTCTCCTTCTGTTCCCCATCTTTGTACCTCTGTTCCATTACTTTTGTTTCCATATATATGGCCTTATTTTCATTTATTAGAATTGGAGAAACTTTTTCTAACAAGTAGACAATAGCATCAGGTGTCTTAAATCTTCTATGGTCTGGAAAAACTTTTCTCCGTGGCCAATATCTGTATTTATTAACAGTATTTGTATAGAACTAGAGCTCTGAGAGGTCCCAGAAAGTATGTCTATACTTAGCAGCCTTGGTTTCAGATTACAATTTTATTGCATTAATTGGGTAACCTGAGCATTCACCCCATCTGGTTCTTATGTCAGCATCTTCTAGCATATAAGGATTTAATTTTCCACCTCTATTCCCCCACTTGTTTGTGCTTTTATCTCAAAAATTACTTTCAGTTTTATTATATATTAATACTCATTGTATTGCTGGTCATCACCTGTAAGCCCAAGGTCAAAATTCCAAAAAAGATGCCACTTCCTCTCCAGGGACATCTGCAAAGGAATAGAAATAAGAAAATCCACACTTCTCCACCATCAGTCATCCCCTCAGTAAATCCAAGATGACTCTCTTGACTAGAAATAAATAGAGTATACAATTTTTTACTCAAGGATCAGGGCTATTTGTAAGTGCAGTTTTGGCAAAGGTAGTGAATGGTCAAAGTTAGTAAAAGGCTCTTGCTAACTATACATTTGCTTCAGGATCCAAAGGACTACCCACTGAGAGGTCATGCTCCTCTTCACAAAGGTGTTACTTTCACCATGGACCTGCACTTCTAATTTTCTTGCTTTCAAATCTGGCACTGCCTCCCACTCCTTCTTCCAAGTTTTCTCGATGAAACTTCACTCTATGCACAGGTGAGACCTTATCCTGGATCTACCTCTCTTAACTCACTTGTACATTTCCCAAGTGTGAGTCATCGAAATTATCTCAGAATGTTAGTCATACAGAAGTGTTGGTCACAATGACAAGCTAAATATAAGAAACCTTGGGAAGAAGCTTCGGGGCTCCAAATTTGGAAAACAAATCCAGAGTAGGTAAAGGCCAACCAGATTAGGTTTCCTCACCAGTGTGGATTTCAACACACCTGATACTTGAACTATTTTACTTTTAAGACAGAGCATCGTCGGGGTGCCTGAATGGCTCAGTTGGTTAAGCATCCAACTTCAGCTCAGGTCATGATCTCACAGGTGGCAGGTTAGAGCCCCACGTCAAGCTCTGTGCTGATGGCTTGGAGCCTGAGCCTGCTTCAGATTCTGTATCTCCCTCTCTCTGCCCATCACCCATTTGAGTTCTCTCTCTCTCTCTCTCTCTCTTTCTGTGTGTGTGTGTGTCTGTGTCTGTGTGTGTGTCTCTCTTTCAAAAATAAATAAACATCAAGAAAATAAAAGACAGAGCATCATTGCACACATCTCCCAAAGACCAACAATTTTATTTTTTTAAATTTTTTAAATGTTTTATTTATTTTTGAGAGAGAGAGAGAGAGAGAGAGAGAGAGAGACAGCATTAGCAGGGGAGGGTCAGAGAGAGGGAGATACAGAATCTGAAGACAGGCTCCAGGCTCTGAGCTAACTGTCAGCACAGAGCCTGACGCAGGGCTTGAACCCATGAATCATGAGATCATGACCTGAGCCGAAGTCGGACGCTTCACCGACTGAGCCATCTAGGCGCCCCAAAGACCAACAATTTTAAAGGAGAGTATTGGCTAATACCATTAAAAGGTAGAAAGTGTATGCAAAGTGCTTTCTTTATCAGTGAACTTTGTAATTTACATTAAGTTGAACAATTCAGTTATCTTATAGATCCTCAAATATTTATACCACTGTTTCCTACCTTCCTTGCTGAGAAAGCAAAACTATCACTTTTATTACTATTAGGGGCCAAATTGTTGAATGTGACTTTAGATCCCTTTGCCATGTGGCTTTGCACTATTAAATTCTAGTCATACACAAAGCTAAACTAGGAGTCTTTCCATACAGAAGGGGCCAGCATGGATCTGATATATGACGTACAAAAGCAGAAGAGAACTAATTCTTTCTGTAGTCATTTGTACTCAAGAGGAGAAAAGGACAGGTATGATCTCACTGTGCCCAGTTTTTCTTCTCTAAGTTCAGTGAGTAAAGAAGTAAACATGTGCTTAGGGAAAATCTTTCCAGAAGACTGAAAGAACAGATAATATGCTGCCTTCTATCACAGACTAGTACAAGTCTGTATACTGCCTTACCCAACTTTGAAATCAAAAAAAGCTCTTTTTTTCAATTTTTTTTTCAAATTTGTAGCAAACTCATTTAGCTGCAAACTTCAACTGAGCAGACACTATGCCAATTATTCATTGTTCCTACTTGGATTAAATATTCCTTATTTTTGTTATAGACATAGTAACCTGTTGTTAGCTATTGCCTCACTCCAATCCACCCTTTCATATTTGGCTCTGTAAAGCTGGGGCTGGGACACTCCAAATACATTTTTCCTTTGCCAACTGGTTTCCTATGTCGTTTTACCAGTAAGTGGCACTAAAGAGAGGCAGGAACAAGGGAGAAAAGACTTGCTTATACGTTTAAGCAAGAGATTAAGTACAAGTATTTTTGTAGTGCCTTTAAATAACTGCATCAGAGGGCACTTGGGTGGCTCAGTGGCTGAGGTCTGACTTTGCCTCAGGACATGATTTTTTGGTTCCTGAGTTGGAGCCCTGCATCTGGCTCTTGGTTGTCAGTGCAAAGCCCACTTCGGATCTTCTCTCCCCCTTCTCTCTCTGCCCCTCCCCTGCTCACACTTTCTTTCTCAAAAATTAAAATATATATATATATATTTAATGTTTTATTTATTTCTAGGAGAGAGAGATAGACAGCGTGAGCAGGGGAGGGTCAGAGAGAGAGGGAGTCACAGACTCTGAAACAGGCTCCAGGCTGTGAGCTGGCAGTCAGCACAGAGCCCGACGCGGGGCTCGAACCCACGAACCCACGAACCGCGAGATCATGACCTAAGCGAAAGTCGGACGCTTAACCGACTAAGCCACCCAGGCGCCCCCTCCCCCCACCCCACCCCCAAAAGCATTTAAATAACTGGATCAGAATACCTTGGGTTGCTTTTCCAAAGGGCAGAATCCTAGGCTACACTAGAGATCTCAGAATTGGGCGATATGGCTTAGGCTTCAGTATTGTTTTTTTATTTATTTTTATTTATTTTTCAAATTATTTTTCTAGAGAGAGAGAGTGCATGCACACATGAGAGCAGGGACATGACAGAGAGAGAAGAAGAGAGATAGAATCCCAAGCAGGCTCCGCACTGTCTGTGCAGAGCCTGACTCAGGGCCCCATCTCCCGAGCTTTGAGATCATGTCCTGAGCTGAGCTGAGATCAAGAGTCAGAAGATTAACCAACTGAACCACCTAGGGAACCCTAGGCTCTAGCATTTTTAAAATATTTCTCCAGCTGATCTCCTTGCTTGGTTTAAGAACCACTCTCTTCTATCCACTAGAAAGCAAAAGTGGCCATGTATACCTCAGTGGCTACTCTCCTAAGAGCAGAGAAGCTATGAAGTGACAATCCAGAAAGTTCTCATTCTTATACTATACAAAAGCCTATATTCTCATAAGACTCTGTCTGAGAAAAGAGACAGATGGTCTATTGTTACCTATTAGTCTGACTGAAAAACAAAACAAATGTATAATGATTGAGGTAATGTTTAGGCTGGCTTCCACCAGCACCATCCTTGAGACCACCCACTGCTGAGCACCTTGCCAGTTAGGATTGAGTAGCATTGTATACCTTCTTTTGGTATCTAGACTCTGGCTCTTCTCAGCCTCTATACCTGATGAATTCTGCTGCTGCTTTTTATGTTAGCTCTTCTTTCCTTACTACCACTTATAGATGTCTATGGAGACACAAATGGGTGTTTGACAACTATCCTAAACACCCTGCAGTTTCTGGACTATGTATGCAAATGAAGATAAGTCTGTAACCCCTTGGGAAACATTGCTTCTCAGTAAAGATTAAACAATTATGGTGAGGGCACCTGGGTGGCTCAGTCTGGTAAGCATCTGACTCTTGATTTCATCTCAGGTCATGGTCTCACTGTTTAGGAGTTCGAGCCCTGCTGTTAGTGCAGAGTCTGGTTGGGATTGCCTTTCTCTTTCTCTCTCTGCCCCTTTCCCACTCACGCTTTCTCTCTCTCTCAAAAATAAATAAACTTAAAAACACAATTATCATGGTATTCAAAGGTGAGACGTGATATGAGTCCAAATTACCAGCATGATAGTGGACGTGTGTGGGTATGTACTTGCATTGAATTGATACTGAGTAGATAATAGAAAACTTTCCTTCCATATGATGCAAAATAAAATTATTTAAATATTTAATCTGAATGCAAAAATACACATTCACACAATCGCATACTTAGAATAATATAAAGTTAGGTTGAAGGGACTTTGATCATAATTGAAACATAATCATTATATAGGTAGCCTCCAAACCATTATACTTGTGCAACATTACATTCATCTATTGAATGTGTGTAGATATACATAGACTACTGTATTAGTATGATATGCACATTATAAATCATACAGGAAAATATGAGAGAAAGAAAACAAATATATGCAGAAGCTCCAAGGTTGTCTTCCTCAATCCCAAGAGAGCAGCTGACATGTACCATCAAGCTCACACACCTGGAGAGCAATGCAGCAGCAGTAATAATCAACATGTATATAGAAAGGAATAGCAAATCAACAATACCAGCAACTGAATATGTCTGTCATCAATGCTAGATCACCTAGGTAAGCATACTCAGATCCTCTTTCTTGCTATGGCAGTTGATGAGAAATCTTGCATTGCCGTTTTTTGCTCTGGGTAACTATATGTGATGTCTTGTCTTGCTTTCCCCTCTCAAAGTCCCATTTTTGTCATTGTTGCTGAAGCCACCTCACTCACCACATTCCTACCTTATTTTCCCCTTCACTGCAGCCCCTTCTAACATATTGTGTGGCCTCCTTACATTATTTTTCCCCAACACTATGTTGTATTATCATGTAGCTGTATAGTAT
Source organism: Hyaena hyaena (assembly GCF_003009895.1). Lineage (NCBI taxonomy): Eukaryota > Metazoa > Chordata > Mammalia > Carnivora > Hyaenidae > Hyaena > Hyaena hyaena. The sequence goes on along the minus strand of NW_024082109.1, from coordinate 264,564 downwards.
GAATATCAGCATATGCTCCCAAAAGATGGATTTTCCACAAATTAAAATTTTCTATTTAGCTCTAAATATGGAAACTGAAAATATACAACCCACTGTGAAATGAATTACTTATACATTGTGTGTCACATTTTAAACTAGCAACTCTATAACCTTAAAATACAGCTCAATCTTAAAGTATTAATTTTGAAATGATGCATTTGTGCTAATGATTTACTGGGAGGAAAAATCCTTTAATCTACCCCTTTTGCTTATGAACTTGAAAGTTGAACTCCATAGAAATGACTGACTGCAACAGCAGGGCTTTTCACCAGCTGATCAAAATTAACAGTTTCTTTCAATTGTTCTAATTAAGACCAAGGGGAGTTCTGGAATGTACCAACAGTATCTCAAATTGCTCTCTTGCTTAAAACTAGCTCTTCGGAAGGAGTATCAGCTTTTCCCTACAAATAGTCTAAGTTGCTATTATTACTATTTACTAAAAGATCTTTTATGAATATATCCCATGAGAATTATTTTCAATTTCATTTTATTAGTTTAAAAGGGATAACAATTAAAGATAAGAAACATAATCATCTTGAGTAGAAATTTGTTAGAAACCAGAAGCTCTATCAATGACGTGTAAAACTGATGAAAGCTTTATAAATATGGGTTAGTGTTTTGGATAGTAATAATGTTATCTTATTAATTATTTGACATTCATACTGGAAGTACAACCAGATAAATCAAATAACTGAATTATGATTATAGTAATATAAAAATTAAATTTATTTAAATATTAAGGGATATAAGAGTTTTGTTGTATCTGCTAGTTGAATATCTCTCAAGAAACAATTTGTAAGAAATGCTTTCCTACATTTTGGTCTATTGTTATTCAACCTATAAAGTTCTGATCTGGGTTATTAATAGAACATGTTTTCTTCTTAATAGTAATTTATTTAAAAATTATTCACTTAAAATGTTCATTTTCTTCAAGGATCTTGCTTTGGAAGATTTAAATAGATTTTTGCTATAAATAAAACATTTACCTTAAAAGTTATATAAAGAGTAAAGAGTACATAAAACAAATACCACTATTTTCATCATTGAATAAAAAAGCAGGGTAAAGTTTAAAATCTTGACCTGTATGTAATTCAATAGTAGGTTATTTAAATGTTACTTATAAAGTGATAAAAATATAAAAAATTGTTTTCAAGTTCAACCTATTAAATTCCAAGTGCCCTATGTATTATGATAAAGATTCCAGATCCCTATAAGTCAACCAAACACCAGCTTGCTTATAAAGTATGATTGTGTTATGAGTGATGAAAATATTTTGCCTTGCTTCATCACCATTTTAAGACATTTCTTCTTTGAATGTGGCAATTCTCAGTTTAAAGACCTTTGAGAGGGCATACTCTTTAACCTTATACACAATCCCTAAATAAGTAATTGACTCTTTCAACTCTCACCGCTGTGTTAAGATACAAGCAATCTCTTGTTGTAATTAGCATTCTTTCCTAGGAGGAGGATGATGACCGGGTGGCTAAGTGGGCTAGCAGTCTTCAGAGAAGCATTCTCTTCCCTAGGGCTGGTCACAGACTATTTAAAACCACTGTGAAAGAGTCAACAGGATTAACATAGAGTCAACTTCCTTGGGAAATGGAGCCAAAGAGATTCTAAGGAGACAAAATACTTCAAGGCAATCACACTAGTGGTGAAAATCTCCAGACTTACTGGTCCTGTCACATCTAATTTAACTGATGACATGAACATTAAGCAGGGCCACAAAGTCTTTTTTTTTTTTTTATGAGCTTAAACTCTTTTTTTACTTCCTCAAAGCTCAGAATATTTCCATTTTTTTCAAACAGAAACTGAAGTGGAATCCATCATAAAAACTCAGAAAACATCCTCTATTGAGACATGAATGCAAGATGATTAGCACCTTTAAATAGAAATTATTTTACCACTAAATTTTTAAATGTATTCAGTTTTCTTTTATTTCTAATTTTTATCATGTATCTTCTAAAAGTTTTAATTATACACAAATTGTTACATAAATTATATGTAAAAATTTTACTTCATATATAATTAAAGATTCTTAAAATTAATATATATATTTGTGGAACTTGTTTGTGTAAATGTCTATAAGGATTTGAGTATATTCTTATTATCAAGTCTCCTGATTGAGGATTTAAATATATAAGTAGGAAATAGAACTTGAGAAGACACTTTCATTATTTATTAAATGATCATTTCATTGTCAATAGTTAAGTTCAAATATTCTATTAATGTTAGTTTTTTTCACAGAAGATAAAGATTTAAAATATGATGAGCATTCATTCTTTGTTTCATCTGTATAATAAGAAAGGTATTTTATTAACTATTAATACAAGTTGCATACAAATCATTATGGTGCATATTTATAATGAAGACATAAGTAACACTCAGTTTTCTCACGTAAAACAGTTATAGTGTAGTTGGCTTATCAGACATATTGATGAATAACAGGACCAATTAACTTAGATGGTGGGCTATGTCTGGAAATACCCAGCTTCTAGGCTGAAACTGCAACACTTGTGTAACCATGTGGGCCCACATTAAATTCCATCCCAAGAGAGTTGCAGATGTCAAAAACCCTATCTGAGTCTATGGGTGGGAGATAGCCTGGAGATTTTAATTATTTATCAAATTTAAACTGGATCCGTTTTCTATGGAAAATAAATTTTATTTTAATAGAAAATATATAAATAATTATTTTGTATTATTATGGTTACTTGCTGGTTCGAGAGTTGAAGATTCAAGTAAATCTGGGATGGAGTTCAAACCATTTACTCATTAATTCATTCATTTATGTATACAATCACTTAAAAACAAGCACTTACGTAGTACATACAATGTGTTTGGTACTGATTTATCTACTTTACAACTTCCTCCCTCAGCTAAGATTTTGTATTTCCTGGTATACGTAATTGTATGGACTTTTGCTGACAAAGTAAGCTAACTCTGTTCATGATAGTGGCACTGGCCTAGAGTTAATTGGAAAGAAGGATGCAGGAAAAGTAAAAATAGAATCTACCACAAGGGAATCTGTGCCTCAGGGGGAAAAAATTAAAAGACCAAAGCAGATGTAATAAGGGCAATTCTGTGATAAAGCATGAATGACAACAGGATGGCTATTACTTAAAGCCTTCCTGACTCATATTCTCTGAACATCTTATGCCTCCTGAGAATGAAAAAGTTACTGTATGATGTTGTGTGATATACTGTGTATACACCATTTCACTAAATGCTCATACTTGGGTGCCAAAGGAAGCCTGGTATGGGACACCCATAAATGTGTAACATTAAATGAAAGGGACCTTTCCTCTTTTGACTTTGAAACAAACCTAGAATTGGCAGAGTTCTGTGATAATTGAGAAATTAGTTAAGATAATGTTTGAAGAATCTGAAACCTAAAGTATGTCTTAAATATGAGCTGATTTACATAAGAAAGGAACCTTGGAATGAACACAGAAAGCCTTGCATTGTCACAGGTGGAGGCTGATTAGGTAGAAAAATACATATTCTAAACCCTGAAGATGTCAAATTTGTAGAGGTCATTATCTACTTTCAAAAGAGACCAGACCAAGATGCCATAAAAGGTTAAATCCCAACCTTCTGCTATACTGAAAAATGATAGCATGGCTTGGGGACTCATTTAACTCCTATGACTGAAAAGCTAATGGAAAAAATTGAAGGTAGATAAACTGATGTCATGTCAGAAAAAGTTACATTTCCTAGCCTATTATTTGTATACCATTAAAATACTATAGTAGATTGTAACAATGATTTACCAAATCTTCCACTCTGTGAAAATGTTTCTAACATAAAGGGCCATGTTGCTAAGAAATCAAAGAAAATACTTCAGCAGAATTTGCTAGGTTAAAAATTTGGCTATTTGAACATAAAATACTTGAATTTGAAAAACAAAAACAAAAATTATGCAACCCAATACTTAAGGAATCCATTGTTTACTCATATATTAGTTTGAAGGTAAAACAAAACAAAATAGAAATATTATTTTGTAAAATGATACTATCAGAATTCTTTAGAAAAACTACAGCTGCATAGACAATGTCCATTGGTAGGTAGGTAGGTAGGTAGGTAGGTAGGTAGATAGATAGATAGATAGATAGATAGATAGATAGATAGATAGATAGATGATAGATGGATGTTAGATAGGTGATAAATAGATGATAGATTATAGATGGATGGAGAGATAGATTTTATTAAGACAAATGGACTTAAATTTATAGATATAAGAGGAATCCATCTGGTTTCCCCTAGTGATATTTAAATAACAGATTGAATTAAAAATTTGGACATTCAACTCCTTCGGTTGCAAAGCGAATATACTAGTGGCCCTTTATTTTACCTCATGTTTGAGTGTGAGAGATAACAGCTAAGAATGAGTTTTGTAAAGAAAAATGATAACTTTAAGGCAATATAAAGAAAAAATGAACTTACATGTAAAAGTGTCTAAACTGATAAACATGAATATCTTATTGATCTTTTCATCACACAAAATAGACCACAGATAGGGTTATAATTTTCCCAAGATACCTGTCACCTAAAGAGGTGATAACTGTATCTATGCCAGCAATGGCCCAGTTTGGTCACAGATCTGTTCTTTATCCTTTAATTGCTCTGCTCTGTGTGGTGGGACGGTTAGCCTCTGCAGACTCTGTAGTCCCCATAGGTAGGTGTGGCTCAGAAGACAGATGGGTTGAAAACTGGAGATTAGGAGAAAAGGAGAAGCTAGGATAGTTCACCTCCTACTTTGGACAGCCACTCCAGCTGTAATCATCACATCACTTCTAGAACTTCAGCTTCCACCAGACTTTCCAGTCTAGTTACAATTTCTCCTGAGTGACTTGTTTCTAAATACCCTTACCCTTACCTCCTATCCATATCCCTTCAAATAGTCTTGATGTGACAGTAGCTTTCTGTTCTTCCTTATCTCTGCATTGCCTCACAGTTCCATCCATGGCATCTTGGCTCTGCCATCACCAGGGAAATCAATTTCTGTATTAAATATTCTCTGTTTGAAACATGTAGAGTGGTGTCTATTTCTCTGGTTGAACACTGACTTATACAGTAGTTAGTATATTTATAATGTTTTCAGTATGATCTTTCAGATTCCCTTTGAAGTGTTTTACATTTTATTTACTAAGTCAGTTAACCTTCACAATAGCTGTATTAGGGCAGTTATTAGTTTGGTCTCTATTATATAAGAAAACACTAAAGCATAGATAATATTTAGTAATTGCTAATATTCACATGGCTAGTAAGTGGTGGTGACAAGATTTTAATCAAGAGAGTTTACATTCTTTATTTCATTTTCATTGAGGTATAATTGACACACAATGTTACATTAGTTTTAGTAATGCAACATAGTGATTTCACAAATCTATACATTATGCTATGCTCAACACAAGTGTAGCTACAGATAGTTTACATTCTTAACCATGGACTTACTGCCTCTCTGCTAAGGTTGACCTCACTATCTCTAAATAGATTATCACCCACTCAAGCATTTGATCAAAAATATATCACTGAGTGTTCAGAGTTCCATACCATATATAAGACTTAGAATTGTGCCATGCAAAGAGGAAACATTCAAGAATTCAAAGTTGAATTTCTGTATTATTATCAAATTTAACTTTGCCAAGTAAATATTTTATATGCTATTATTATTTCTGGAAATGAAAATGTTGTGATACTAAAACTTGAACAGCTGCTGAGAAAAATGTGGATCTTGAAATTAAATAAATTTAGTATTATGAAAAATTTACCAAATCACTTCATTAAATAAGTTCATAGCAGACTTGTGAAATTAATCCACAGATTCTAGTTTTGGAAAAGCATTCCTTTAAATATAGCATTGCAATGATTATAGAAATTAAAAGCACTAATGCCTACTCTGTTAAAAAAAAAAACAGAGTTAAGGTAAATATTGTTTATCAAGACATAATATCTACTCTCTCTTCTTCACAAATTCTAATTTCTCTTAGGAATTTAATTTATTTCTACATGTCTACATGGCTAGACCAAAGCTGACCCATTAGGAGTCACAAAAGGTAAGTCTTGGTTACTTCAATTCACTCACCAGTCTGATGTGCCTTGATATAGAGTTTTTAATGTTTAAGACATGGGCATGTGGCCTGATTGTGGTCAATGAAACTTCTGGAGAGAAGTCAACTCTGTCTTTCTCAGGAATCAGAAATCTTATTTAAATACAATGATGCAATAGTAACAAACAATAGGTATTAAATTTTAAGATTCTGATACATTCTTCCCTGATAAATTATCTACAGAAATAGATGAATAAAATTATACAGAAGTGCAATAGTTGTAATTTGTTTTTCTACATCTAGTCCCCTAGATGTTCAGTAAAATTAATGTTTTCTAAACAATTTTAAGTTATTATTTTGAGAATATAATTAAGCTATATTGCTTTGAGAAGGTGAAAGCTAAATAATTTTCAAAGGAAACTGTATGTATGCCTATCTGTGCAAAAGTTTCAGGAATTGTACTTTCTTTGAAGCCCATCCACAGAATGTTCAGTTGGGCCATTGACTGCAGGTTAAGAGTCCTTACATCTCTGAAAATAACCATTCTTAAACTGAAACTTGATATCAATTTCTAGCTTAGAAATCTTTCAGTGGTTGGCAATTACCATACAGGATAAATGTCCAGTTGTTTTGCCTCAAAACCACTTTATCCCCCTTCACTCTGGTCTTTTCTGGATTAACACATCAGCAAATATTGAGCTCCTACAGTTCTTCAGTGTGTCTTGGTGTTTTCTGTCACTACACAATTGTTCTCAACCTTCTTTAATTTAGAACGACTTGAGGGAGATTTCTAAAAATACCAAACCATGGGCAATAGTGCCTGAGATTCTGATTTAATTGGTTTGCTGTTGGGTCAAAACATTAGTATTATTTATAATTTCAGCAAATAATTCTAATGTGGCCTTCGAGTTATAAAATCTATGATTTGTCAAGCAAAGTGATTTAAAAAATACTCACTTTAAATTTTGTGGATCACAGGTAGGTATGGAGCCTATGGTCACTGACAAGCAGGTAAATTAGTGGAATTATTTAAGTAATGGATATTAGAGGAGTGAATTAGGAAGAATCTTTCTTGAGAGGTGAAATTAAGAATGAGAACCCAGGGGCCCCTGGGTGGCTCAGCTGGGTGAGCTTGATTTTGGCTCAGGTCATGATCTCATGATTCATGAGATCGAGCCCCATGTAGGGTTCTGTGCTAACAGTGAGGAGCCTGCTTGGTATCCCTCTCTCTCCCTCTCTCTGCGCCCCTCCCTGGCTCCTGCTCTCTTTCTGTCTCAAAATAAATAAATTTAAAAAAGAGAGAGAGATTTCAGTAGGAGAATAATTCAGTCTGGGGACAGCAGTCACAATAAATCAAATGCAACCCCTTTACTTAGCCCCTGCAATTCTATAGATAAATGTTAAGAACGAATTAACTATGAAATAATCAACTCTATAGATAAATGTTAAGATACGAATTAACTATGAAATAATCTGAATATTACTGTGACATTATACTGTAGTTCTGTGTGTTTTTGTGTATGTCATTATCCACTTCTTTGGATTGTGAAGTAAAAGGTATTGATAAATAATATTTCCTTTTCTTCAAATTACAAAGGTATCTTATGATTTAAGGCAACCAGCAAATGAATTCTGAGTTTATGCCTGGCCGAAAGAATAACCTCCTCCTCTACTTTGAATGTCTTTAAACGTATAAATAAATCATTATAGCATCTTTGCTCTTTGTAAACTTAACACAAATAATCATTAAAATAGAATTAATTGGATCTGTTCACATATGTCATAGTGCACATCTGATTTTGTATGCATAATATTAAATAAACTTTTGCTTTAGGTAGTATTATTCTTTGGGGTGTATGTTAAATATATTCTAATTCAGAATGGTGTACATGTAAACATTTTCACATGTGCAACTCAACCAATCTTACCTCTTTAATGGTAAAAAAAACAAACAAAGAAAAAGCCTTTTACAAGAGGGCAAGCAATAAAAAGGTAAGTGGAATTATTTGTACCAAGATGAATGATTAGTAATAGAAATTAATATCATTTCACTAAAAAAATTAGAAAATCAGTGACTTGAAGACATAGGAAAGCAGATTCTCTGAATCATTATGAACCTGGGCAGCATTATTAGGTGTCATTTCCCAGTGAACCTACAGTAAGGAGCCATAAGGCTTGCACCTGTCACCACTATGCTGAGATTAGTTACTCTGCCTGGCATGAGCTTTAAGTATGGTGCTGAATGCTGTTTCACACCAGACATTCTGAATACATCGCCTAGAAAATGAATATAAAGTTTCTATTGTTATTTTTTTCTTAGGAACTTGGACCCTGTATATCCCTACTATAAAGATTTTTTTTATGTGGAACTCTGATACACTGCCATGTACATAGATGTTTTACACAAATTACATGCCCCTTTGATGCATTAAGATACAGAAGCATAAGACATTCATTTTCTTGAAGAAATTCTAGGCTTCTAAAAGGAATTTAGTAACAGGATCTTACTTTGGACCCCACACCACCAAGGCTGTCAGGCTCTTCCTTATCTAAGCTTGGAACATAGGTAATAACAAAATGACTTAATAGCGGAAGAACACATTACTTTATGAAAGACAATTTTAACTATTTCAAACCTGGAAAACTCACATTAGCACTCGATAATTGCTGTTGTAATGCTAGCTACTTTAGTTTCTCCAAGAGACATTTTTGCCTGTTCTTTCTCCCTAGTACAGGAGATGAGGTAATTCCATGGATTAGTAACTATTGTTAGATAATTATGGCCACACAAACCATAATGGATATCATTTGCAACACCTAGGTAGATAGAGGATATGACATAAACTCTTGTCCATAAATGACTTCATGTTTGGGAAATGGACAAATTCAGGGCTAAGTTAGACCCTAAAGTTATTATCACCATTATGACTGTCTTCCTCTGCTGTCACTGGCCAGAGTGAAAACAATGGCCAGAGGTCAAGGGTTATGGTAAGGCCTGGCCTATCTTAATGTCTTTACTCCAGAAGAAAATTAACATTAATTAACCTGAAGCAAATTAGCACCTGCTGAGGAACAGTATCTACAGCTAAATCTACTAAAGTACACATGGTTTTACTTTTTTAGAAAAAGAAACCCTAGGGAATCTGGGTGGCTCAGTCAGTTGAATGTCCAACTTTTGATTTCGGCTCAGGTCATAATCCCAGGGTTATGGGATCAAGGCTGGTGTTGGGCTCACTCTGAGCATGGAACCTGCTTAAAATTCCCTCTCACTTTCCCCTCCCGCTCTTTGATCCTCTCCCCTGCTTGTGCTCTCTCTCTAAGAAAAAAAATAATAACAAAAAATTTTAAAAATTTAAAAAAAGGAAACCATCAAATCCATGACTGGAAAAGTTAGTATCATGATTTCTTATATTACCCCAATTCCTCTCTAATGATACACGAAATATTAGATGATGAGGAATCTAGGACTCATTGCAAAGTGATTTATCTATGATCACATACAACAGAGACAGAAATGGTTGTGATAAATTTTATATCTCAACGCCATGACTAGCAGAATCACATCTTTAACAATGGACACCATTTCCAATAAAAAGATGTTAAGGTGAACTATGCTTATCATAGCCTGATTATGGTGTTTGGATTTGGAAAAAAAAAAAACTATAATGTTCATGAGTTGGTTAATCTAGTCACTCAGCTTTTTCAGTCAACATGCTTCACATTATTTTCTTCCATAGCTCCCTACCATAATGACATTTAAAAAAAAAAAAGGCATCCTACGAGTTGCTTAAAAGATGCTATAGTTTCATTCTTCTATTGGTTATATCCTAACGTACTTCTTGATTTCAGAGCAGGCTTACCTTCTCTAATGGATTACCTCCTCCTCATCCAGACCCTTTTCTATACTCTTTATAAGGAAATGCCAGCCAGCGGGAACAGCAGGGCAACAAGTACAGCTGGGAATTCCTGGCCCACAGGTGTCCATTCTCACATTTGATAGCTTGCCAATATCAAAGCAAGATTTGTTGAGGGGATCCCCACAGTTGTTTCACAGAAAGAAAATTATCCACTGGCACTAATAGTAATAATCCCCTCTTCCATATCTGACTTAGTACTTGAGCTAGAGCCACAGGACCTTTTCCCCACCAAGATTGAACCAGTATCAAGTTCTCCATCCTTTTAACAAGTGGGTGGCAGACTGTCAGGATGGGAATTAGATGGGTACAGGTGGCACCACCTGCTTGAAATGCTTTTCAGTATTTTGTATTTCATTATTGCTATGCACCACTGTACCATTCTTTCTTTTCTTGCCAATGACCACAGTACCATTTGTTTGAGCTTAAACTCAAACTTGGATTTTGGATAAAAAGAAAATGAAAGATTTTTTTTTCATTGAGTGTATGGAAAAGGTTTAGAAAAAAAAGTAATTATTTTGTGTAAAGTCCGAAGATTCATTAGTAGATAGATAAGAAGTGATATTATTGATGATTATCCAGGAACTATCTTTGCTTGTTGGTTTACCTGAAATACAATAATCAGTAAACTTTGTATCCTAAATAATACGTACTGATACAAGATTCAAATATAAATTCTATAAATTAATAAGGATAAATTCTTAACTCATCCATATTTTATTCTGATTAGTGCCTTAGATATTATTTCTTTTAGAGTTATTATCTTATTTTGCAATTCAGCTAAGCTTTAAACAGACAAATAGACTGGCATTTGCTGAGCTTATGAGATGGGGTGCAATTTCACAGCATCATCTTTAGTGTGACAGCAGACAACACAGAAATTATTTACTAACTAGAAGCAAAGGATGAAACAGTTTAATCAAAATTTAGTCTGGGGAGCCTGGGTGGCTCAGTCGGTTAAGTGTCCGACTTCGGCTCAGGTCATGATCTCACGGTTCGTGGGTTCGAGCCCTGCGTTGGGCTCTGTGCTGACAGCTCTGAGCCTGGAGCCTGTTTCAGATTCTGTGTCTCCCTCTCTCTTTGACCCTCCCCTGCTCACACTGTCTCTCTCTCTCTCTCAGAAATAAATAAAAACATTTAAAAAAATTTAGTCTGGGGGTACCTGGGTGGCTCAGTCGATTAAACGACTCTTGGTTTCAACTCAGGTTATGATCTCACGGTTCATGAGTTTGAGCCCCACTTTGGGCTCTGTGGCGACAGCATGGGGCCTGCTTGGGATTCTCTCTCTCCCTCTCTCTCTCGGTCCCTCTCCTGCGGTCTGTCCGTCTGTCTCTCACAATAAATAAATTTACTTAAAAAAAAAAAAAAACTTTAGTCTGAGTTAGAAGTATCAGGGTAAGGACTTCAAAAGAAGTGTTTCCAAACTGCCTAAAGATCAAGCACAGTGGTTAAGAGAGAGTGAAGTAAGATGGCCTATCAACAGCACTGAGTTCATTAAATGAATCTCAACATGTGGCATAAAGACGATTACTTAAGTTCGCTTGCTAAATTTATTTGTTTGTTTTTACCAGAGTCCTAGAATGAATGATAAAACACATTTAAATAGCAAAATTGTGAATTTAATAAAAGAGGCATTTATAAATCTGTGGGTGGGATGAGGAAACTAACAAAAAATAATGCTTTCCCTAGCATAAGATCTGAATGGACAAGGTGAGAGAGAGATTACTGGAACCCAAAAAGAGTAATTATAAAGCAGGAAGAATAAACTAACAGCATCTGTGGACTTAAATAGAGGGATAAAACCATGACCAATGGAAAACAGGGAAAGAGGAAGAACCTCAGTCATCATCTATCCCCCATGCTCCTGTGGGTGCCTCTTACTAACCTAACCCAACCAGAAGTCAGAAGCAAGGGAGTCCTTTAATGGAGTCCATAAAGTTTGGTCTCCAAAAGAAACAAGCAAAAGGTGGAGATCTGGGTAGGTAAATGTAAAATATCAAGTACAATCCGTACATTTTCTCTCTAAAATCTATTCTTTTTCTTTTTTCAGATTATGGCAGTCTAATGTCAGCTCACATTTTATTTATTGTATTCTCATAAAATCATGAAAGGATGAGTGGAAAATGAAAAAAAAAAAACCAGCAAAGTAATGAAAAGAAAGATAGACAGATAGTCACATAAAACATTATTGCTATAGGCCCTGATTCTATACTTGGCCACAAGGTCTAAGTTGATAACTGCAGTTTTTATATTTTAGCACATATTCCATGCTCTCCTTAGCTTTAGCCGTCCTCTTGATTAGACGGTGTCCTTTCCCTGCTGGAATAAACCAAGCCTTCAATTTTCCAGAATCTGAGTCTCTGATAGATGGTCTTATTTTTATTGAGTTATTATAGCTTTTTACTGATCAGTAATATTAGGCAAAAGAGCTATGAGGGGTGCCTTAGTCTCAATTGTATAGCTGAAACCCAATATCCCCAATGATGATTAGTATCACACTCCTGGACTGCTATAGTGATCAGCCTTTTGGTTAAACATACCCAAAATGGCCAGAGGGAGACCTCAACTTCCAATTTATCTGACCTATTATGATGTTCTCTGATAGAACAATCCCTCCCTTAAGCAGGAGGATATTTAAACACCACAAGCCCAAAGTGGCAGGGAAGATAAGCAAAATGTTTTCCAGGGAGCAATTTAGTAAAATTATAGAGAGCCAATTCTACCTTCCTCAGAACAACAAAGTGTGTATTTGAGACAATATCATCACATATCAACCACAAGTTTATGGCATATAGCATTTCCAGAAGGAAAACATTTCACCCTCTCAGGGTGTTTTCTCCTAGTTGGTACCACAACTAAGTCAACAGCAGGCTATTCATTCTCTCAGAGCTGCTCTTACTGAGTCATGAAATCTAGCTTCAACTGAGCCTCATGAAAATTCCAGATAATTCTGTAGGAGAGCCCATTGTTGCATTTCCTTTGCATAAAATAAATCATCTGATCAAAAACAATATTTTATGGAATATAATGGTGACAGGTAAGGCATTCCTAATATCCTTGAATGACTATTCTGGCAGAAACACTACCAAAAGGGGGGAAAACAGTTCCTATAAAATATGTAAATCATTAAACCTTTCCACAAGAAATCGGGTCTAATATAATTTAGCTGCCACTACTGGATGGTGACCTGTTTGGGGCAGAGGATTACTCTCTGATGTTGGCAGAATGAAAATTCAACCGGAAAGGGAAGCCAGAACAGTCTTGGTGAAAGGAAGTCCATCTTGTTGAGCAAAAATATAATTCCAATCCCTGTCTCCATGGGCCTTTCCTACATAAGCCTTTAATCAAAGGAAAGAGGCTGATTAACAACCCCAGGATAGGTTATCTTGTCTACCTGCTTAATGAGAACTTTTTAGTGAATAGCCTCTGGTGGGCATTTGATGAAAATTTATATCTTCATACACTTGCCACCTCTGAGAGATCCAGCTACATACTTCTAACCTGATTTATTTAGTTACTTAGCTCCTATCCTATGTTATCAGCCAACTAACCTATTAGCCACTGTAAGTCAGTATCAATCTGAGCCTCCGGCCATCTCTTCTACATTAAGCGGACCACTGAAAATATCTAAAGTTTTTCTCACTGGAAAGATTTCCCTTTACCATTGGCTTTCAAGTCTATTTCTGAATAATGCTGTAGTGCTGTTATATGTCAGTTCTTTTTTAGGGATTGGGAAAAGCCAAAAGAGACAAAGCTCCTGCCTCTGTGGACCTAATAGATTAAGGCAAAAGTTCCCAAACTGTTTTGGTTTACAGCACACTTAAGTTTCTTAGTAATTTTCGCAGTATCCCCACACCAAAATATATACCTATACAGTTCTATTTATTAAGTATTCATATCTAAACAACTTAGTTATGTCCTAACATGTTATTTAAAATAATAATATGCATGTATTGAAAAAAATTACTACATTCTTTAATAACCATAATTAATTAATAAACCATAATAGGGAGTGTGCAGCTGTTGAGCACTGCCCAAACTTCGAAATTATACTGGAATATACTACCCTGAGAGTTCACCAGTGAACAAGATCACAGAACCCCTGTCTGTATGGGCCAGAGAGCCCACTTTCTCTGTTTCCGTCTTCCAGACTAAAGGGGCATTTCCCCTCCTCATCTTTCTTTTTAACTTTTTTAATGTTTATTTATTTTTGAGAGTAAGAGACAGAGCCCAAATGTGGGAGGGTCAGAGAGAGGGAGGCACAGATTCTGAAGCAGTCTCCAGGCTCTGAGCTGTCAGCACAGAGGTCAACACAGGGCTCAAACTCGAGGACCAGGAGATCATGACCTGAGCTGAAGTCTAACAGGCAACCGACTGAGGCACCTAAATGCCCTTCCCCTTCTCATCTTTATTTTTTAATGTTTGTTTATTTTTGAGAGAGAGTGAGCACAAGTGGGGATAGCGCAGAGAGAGAGGAAGACACAGAACCTGAAGCTGATTCTAAGCTGTCAGCAGAGAGCTCGACGTGGGGCTCCAACTCACAACTATGAGATCATGGCTTGAGCTGAAGTTGGATGGTTAACTGACTGAGCCGTCCAGCCACCCCCCTTCTCACCTTTTTTAAAGTGGTAAAATGCACATAACATGAGATCTACCCTCTTAATAATTTTTAAGTTTACAGTATAGTACAGTATTGTTAACTATAAGCACTTAACTATAAGATCTGTTGTACAATAGATCTCCAGAACTTTTTTATCTTGCATAAGTGATCTCTAGACCCACTGAACATCAACTCCCCATTTCTCCCTCACCCCAGCCCCTGGCAACCTCTATTCTACTCTCTTTTTGTATGGATTTGAGTACTTTAGATACCTTATACAGGTGGAATCAATATGCATTATTTGTCCTTTTGTGATTAGCTTCTTTCACTTAGCATAATATTCTCAAGGTTTATCCATATTGTTCCAAATGGCAGAATTTCCTTCATTCTTAAGTATAAATAATACTCTCTCTCTCTGCTCCTCTACTATTACCATGTTGCTCCCTATATCTTCCTTCAGATCTATCAATGTTTGCTTCATATATGTGAGTGCTCTGATGTGCATATGTAGTTATAATTGGTATTCCTTTCTGGTTATGACCCTTTTATGTCATTATCTGTCCTTCTTTGTCTCTTTTTACAGTTTGTGACTTAAACGTATATTTTGTCTGGTGCTCCTGGGTGGCTCAATCAGTTGAGCCTCCAACTTTGGCTTAGATAGGCCCCGTGTTGGGCTCTGTGCTGATGACTCAGAGCCTGGAGCCCGCTTCAGATTCTGTGTCTCCCTCTCTCTCTCTGCCCCTCTGAGTTTACACTCTGTCTCTCTCTCTTTCAAAAATAAACAATTAAAAAAATTTTTTTAAGTATATTTTACCTGATATAAGTATGGCAACCCCAATCTTTTTTGGTTGCCATTTGCATGGAATACTTTGTCTGTCCTTTCCTTTTTAATCTATGCATATTCTGAAATCTAAAGTGAGTCTGTTATACACAACATACACTTGGATACAGCTACGATATGTCTTTTTATTGGGGAGTTTAATACACTTACATTAAAGTAATTATTGATAGGGAAGAAGTTACTACTGTCATTTTGTTCTTTTTTTTTTTCCTGTCTTATAGACTTTTTGTCTCTTTTCCTTCTGCTGTCTTCCTTTGAGTTTCATTGATAGTTTTAGTAACATTCTTTGATTCCCTCTCATTTTGTTCATATATCTTTACAGGCATTTTCTTTGTAGTTACCATAGGAATTATATAACACATTGTATAGTTATAATAATCCCTTTTAAGCTGACAACACCTTAACTTCAATCATATATAAATACACTTTTTCATCTCCTCTAACACTTAATGTTACTGATGTCACAAGTTGTATCTTTTTATATTGTGTATCCATGAACATATTTTAATAATATTTTATACTTCTGACTTTTAATTTCCATCTGATTATTAAAAGTGATTTGTGCAACATCATTATAAGATTATGGTACTCTGTATTTGTCTATAGACTTACCTTTGCCAGCAACCTTTATACTTTCATATGGTTTTGTGTTCCTGTTTGGAATCCATTGATTTCAACTTGAAAAACTACCATTAACATTTTGTGTAAGGCAAGTCTAGTGATGAAAATCTCCCTCAGTTTTTACTTATCTGAGAACATTTTTGTTTCTCTTTCATTTTTGAAGGATAGTTTTGCCAGATACAGTATTCTTGGTTGGTAGGCTTTTTTTTTTTTTTCTTTCACACTTTGATTATATCATGTCACTCTTTTCACCTTCAAGGTTTCTGCTGACAGATCCACTGATAGAATAATGGTAGTTCTTCATACTTGGCGAGTCACCTCTCTCTTGTTGCTTAAAAAACTCTCTTCGTCTTTGATTTTTGACATGACTATAATGTGTCTCAGTGTAGATGAATATTGGAGTTTTAAGACTCTCTAAAAACAAATATCGTGGCATATATGTGAGTTTTTATGAGAGCAAGCGTAATAGGTGTGGATATAGAAATGGGCATACATGTGGGGTGAAGGTAAAGTTTATTTAGGTGTTACTCGTGTAAGCAATTAAAAATTATTTTAATTCAAATGTTCATCATCAAAGCCATCTGAACTTTTCTGTGGTTTTCGTACACTGCCATTTTCTATGGTGTCAAGTACATCATCTAAATATCTATTTCCTCAAATCAGATATATTCATATTTTTTTACCCTCAACTTCTATAACAGATACTCTTCAAAACCATATGTTATGCTGGTTGGTATTCCACTGAAAGGTCATTTAGTTCTAAAGTATAATACAACTGGAAGAAGATATCATGGAAATGATTACAATTAATAGCTTCCACTAGTTTAAGAAAAAAATTGTTCAAATGCCACAGTATCTATGACCATCCAACTTTCTGTCCCACCCTGCATTTTGATTTTGTCTTCCTCAATAGAACTGTAGACTCCTTTCTGTGCCCTGGACCCCTGTCTTACTATAACTATTCACTACAACAATTTCAGAGCTCTTCCTTTAGAAAAAAATGCTAACCAATCCAAGGTGCTGTGCAGTAAGTTTTATGGCAACCATAAAAATTTCTTAAAAATAAATACAGCAAGTAAATTTAGATAATGAAAATGCATTTGAGATAATTGATTTGATAACTTGAGCAGCCCAAACCTGGCATTTTCATTCTCATCTTCATTTTGCTTTTAAGGAGATTTCCATTCCTTGACATATTTATTATTTTGACACTTAGCCAGTTTTGTCAAAACATTTTCACTCCAAGGAGCCTAAACTAAGCAAATAAATACTATGCTATTTAAAATATCTTATCTTTACTTAGAAAACTAGCATACTGACAAGTGATGGTTCATACAGTGAATCTCTTGTCAGAAACCTGCCACTTTCATTAATAAATTTATGACTATACTTCCAACCTTGTTAATAGAAAAAAATATCTTAACTTATGAAGTGGTGACTTGTTTTTACTGCCCTCCACATGACCCTCTATGTAAGTTGTCCTTTATGTGCCAACTTCGGAAGACTGAGGTTTGCTTTTATTAAGAGTGTAAAAAAAAAAAAAAAAAGTAACATTTAAAATATTTAACCAAGTATAAAAGGGACATAAACCATCAGAAAAGGAATGGGCCATTGTCTGGCCTGCAACTGTGTCAGACATTATTCTTTATTTGCTGGATTGTGAGAGGTTTTGGGGGTCAGTTGGGGTATGAAGGTCACTCAGAGGATTCAAGGTAACAATTATTCATCAACGGGCATGAAAATATCACAATAATTGAACCATCACTGAATCAATAGGCACCAAGTGGTTACCAACTAAAACAGCATTTGTTCTCCTGCATCTTCACGGATCGATTAGACTTAACTGTAAAATTCAGTCCCTTCATATGATTGCAGAGGGAAATCAAGCACAATAAAATCATTATACTTTTATTGAAGATTTGTAAGTCATAAGAAGAGGTCACACTTCTTAGCACATAGCATTTATTTCACGTAATGTTTATCTTCAACCTGTCTCTAGCCAACGAATCCTCCTTCTTTCCCTACTACCTAGTTCCATTTGACCTCTAAGGTAGCAGAAAGGGTTTCTCTTTGATCCCATGGTTTCATGAGTTCAAGCCCTGCGTCAGGCTCTGTGCTGATGGTGTAGAGCCTGCTTGGGATTCTCTCTCTCTCTCTCTCTCTCTCTACCCCTCCCCCACTCACACTGTCTCTGTCTCTCTCAAGAAAAATAAACTTAAAAAAAAAAGATAAAAAAATAAAATCTCTCTTCTAGTGCCTTTAAACTTCCACATAAGTATCTGTGAGTAGCTCATAAAACAAAGGACACATGCTCCTAAGAGGGTAGTGAAGGGATTCTATTCTGTTGTTGTCCAGAGGGTTTCCTTAGGACAAGATAAACAACTTGAATCTGATGGATGTTCAATGAGACTATGAGCTTCATTATTCCAAGTAGCTTACGTGTTGTGTGTGTGCTTTGTTGAAAAGGCGTTTATGGATAAAACACAATCTATTATTGCACCTTAAAATCTTTGTCTTGACAAGGTCTAAATTAAAATCAATTCTAAATGTAATGCCGTTAGTGTAGAATCTTTCTTCCTGGTTTGAAAAATTCTCAGGAGGAGAGAAGTTAGGATTAGTATGCCATTTGACGGCTGCTTTTGGTTCATCTTCTTAGATATTCTCACTTTCTGCTTAATCATATTTTACTCTGGTTGATCTTTTACTTATATTCCTCTCTTTATCCAAGTCATACGTACATGTCATTAATTGTAAAGCTTAGTACCAATTCTAAAATCTTGTATATTTTCCAGTTAAACTTGGATCAGCATGAGAAACTCCTCTCAAACCACCTCCTACTTTTGTATAGTAAGTTATCTGTACATTTCAATATGATTTGTTTCAGTAAAATTCTCCTTTAGCCAAATCAGACCTAAGAAAATACTCTTCAAAAACAATCAATCACTGGCACACTTATAAAGAGGATAAAATTGTATTTGGCTTTCTGGGCCTCTGACAATTGCAGAAATTAAGATTTATGGAGATGACATAATTTGTTATTTATTCAATGATTAGTTAAACTATCAGAAATATTGTTTTACCAACTATTTACAGAATACACCTTCACAAAGAAATTCATTGCATTACATTTTATAATTTTTAAGAGTAGTATCCCAATTTACAAGTAAATTTATGAAACACTGAAATACACATTGGGTTTTATATTCCAAGAACTTCACAATCATTTCTTGGAAAAGTAAATAGATACTCTATTTATAGAAAAAAGTGAAGTATGAGATTTCTAGATAAAACTGTTTTTTAACTAACTTCTTTATATTTCATTAGTACAAATAGTTAAAACGCTTGATACTAGGACACATAATTATCAGTAACTACTCCCTACTCAAAATAACATGTAAATTTCCTGCTGCTGATTTTCATGACAAGGTTGGCATAGCAAATATATCAAACTTCAAAAGCATATAAAACATTACTTTGAAATATTTTACTACACCACACTTTCTTGTTATCTCTATATAGGTATGCATTTATGTTCTGCCATTAATTTTTGTGAGAGTCAGCTTTGCCAATGAAAACTAACACCATTCATTGCCAGGATTCTCTCTTATTGCAGACTCAATTGCAGAAATATAATTTGTGTAAAGTTCTTTTTCCCCCAGTCTATTACACAGAATAGAATGGAAAGCACCTATAGAAGCATCACCACTGATTTTACTCCTAATATGTTCTTAAGGCTTGACTTTATTTTTTCTTGGCAAAGTAGAGGATAAAATATTTTTAATTTAAATAAATGTCTTAATGTGAAGTTTTCCCCTATGGAGAATTCTAATTGGGAAAATGTAGCAAAAATAGCACTGGATAAATATGCCTTTCCAATAAAATCTAAACATCACAAAATGCGTGACTCTTAAAAATGAGTATAGACAAATATTCCACAAGTAACAAAAGCTGATTTTGATAAACAAGTAAAAAGAAATATTTTTAAACAAAAGTGAGTTTAAATTAATAATTTTCTATCAGCTTTGTCTTTACTTTTGACTAGCTATGTTGCCCCATTAAAGGCTATTTTTCTGCTTCATGCTAATAGAGCCTACACAAACTAGTGAAATATCGTCCCCTACTGTTCAATTTTGATAGACCGGTTAAAAGCAAACTGTTTCAGCCTATCAAATAGTGGCTACTCCTGGGACCTCTGTGTGGATGCTAGATTGCAAAGAATAGAATTCCTTCTAGTGGTTCTGTTCACAAAGCTATTAAACTATTTTCAATTAATCAGTCAAGGCATTCTCTGAGTTGAATGCTAACATTTTGGATAAGTAACTATAAAATGAAGAAAAGATATATGTTATTTTACCTATCCTTCTTAGTATGAAGGAATACTATGTTTACTAAATAAGTGATTTATTCCATTTAAAATATTATTTTCCCATTTATAATTACTTTATTAAACTGTGTACTTATAAAACTAGTTTGGGGAGCCTGGGTGGCTCAGTTGGTTAAATGTCCGACTTCAGCTCAGGTCATGATCTCACGGTTCAAGCCCCGTGTCGGGCTCTGTGCTGACAGCTAGCTCAGAGCCTGGAGCCTGTTTCAGGTTCTGTGTCTCCCTCTCTCTCTGACCCTCCCCTGCTTACTCTGTCTCTCCTCTCTCAGAAATTAAATAAATAAATAAATAAATAAATAAATAAATAAATAAATAAAACGAGCTTTTCTCTCAACATAGCTTATCACTCATAGATTACTTTTTTAAATTTAAAATTCAGAAGGCATGATTTATATATAATATAAGCAATCTTTCATTATAGCTGCCTGCATTTGATGCATTTTTGTAAAGGAGAGACGTTTTATTTTTTTAAATACACACTTACATGCTTAAAAGCCATTTACCCTCATTTTTACCTTTATTTGGATATTATTTTTACATGTTTTAGAGGTTAGACTTATAGCTATCTACAGTCTTTTATGCTGGTAGCCTAAAGATAAATAACTAAAGCAATGATGTCTATTTAAATTTATATTAAATTGTAAAAATTAATGAAAGAAGCCATTTCAAAGTAAAACCTGCAGAAGGTTAAGTGGTTTGTCTTCTTATGATTACTAAATTTCCACACTTTCACAAGTTTTTTAAACACTTAGCTGTAAGAAAAGAACATGCTTTGAAGTGATTTACTTTTTAAACAAAATACCTTTAAAATCAAAGATAATGTCCTTTCCATTTCTGCTCTGACCTTCCAAAAGAGCAATAAAGCCCCTTTACCTTATTTAAAAATTGACATCCCTGTCATTACTGAAATTGTGAGGGAATATGGCAGAGACAGAAATCCAAAATTCAAAGCCACAAGTGCTAGTTTATAGTCTTTTGTTCATACAAGAAAAAATATCAAGAGTTCAGTTGAGAACATTTAAAAAATCTAGAGTAAGATGCTGGTATACAGAAAAAGGAACAACAAGAAGGCAATTTCTATGAGAAGATATATTGTAGTTAAATGGGTAGGAAAATTGATAAATATACCAACCCACCCTCATAGACTAGTCATATATCTCATTTTCACATTTATAAATTCCACAAAGACCAATGTAGATGTGGCCTGGAGAAACTGTCTTCACTAATGTAGGAGCAGGATCTTCCGTGTTTGGTGGTGTGCTTAGCTCCCTAAGAATTTCAAACATCAACCCCACTCCCCAGGTCACCTCTCTTTGAGGTTAAATCTCAAACATAACTTACCTACATTCAAAAGATACTCCTTCCCTGTTTTAATGCATATATTATGATGCATAAGAGCATGGGCTTTTATGAAAACATGTGTACAAGGATGTCCACTGAAAAATGTCCATTGAAGCATTTTAATCAATAAAGAAACTGAAATAGACTGTGGTTCACCCAGAAGAAAGTGGTTAGATAAATTCTGGAACACACATGAATAAAGCATATGGGCCCTTCCTGCTGCAAGGTACTGCAGGAATTACTTATTTAATATATACTTGTCAAATCAGAAAATAAATCCTTAAGAATATAAGTAAAATATTATGTTGATTACACTTGTAAAACTTCTATCCACACATAGAATAAAATTGTACAGAAATTATTTTTTTTAATTTTTTTAATGTTTTTTATTTATTTCTAGGAGAGAGAGAGAGAGACAGCGTGAGCAGGGGAGGGTCAGAGAGAGAGGGAGTGACAGACTCTGAAACAGGCTCCAGGCTCTGAGCTGGCAGTCAGCACAGAGCCNTAAAATACATATTCTTTCAAATATACATAGTATGTTCACCAAGAAGAGATCATATATGCCAGGGCCACAAAATAAGTCTCAATTAAAAAAAAACTTAAAGAAATTAAATTATTATTTTTTTTAATTATTATTATTTTTTTTATGTTTTTTATTTATTTCTAGGAGAGAGAGACAGCGTGAGCAGGGGAGGGTCAGAGAGAGAGGGAGTGACAGACTCTGAAACAGGCTCCAGGCTCTGAGCTGGCAGTCAGCACAGAGCCCGACGCGGGGCTCGAACCCACGAACCGCGAGATCATGACCTAAGCGAAAGTCGGACGCTTAACCGACTAAGCCACCCAGGCGCCCCAGAAATTATTTTTTATGATACCTTTGTTGCTATACCTTCTCTAACAAAAGAAAAAGCATAGAAAAAAACAAAACAAAACATCAACTCAAGAAGCAGGAAAAAAAGAAAAAACTAGTAAGAAATTAAAATTGGGCGGAGGACTCCATCAGAATTTAAGCAACCTTAAAAGTCAGCCCTCTATTTTAAGGTATAATTTATACGTTTACCCAAATTCTACATTAAACTTAATTTTAAAATAGATCTAGATAGGGGCGCCTGGGTGGCTTAGTCGGTTAAGCGTCCGACTTTCGCTTAGGTCATGATCTCGCGGTTCGTGGGTTCGAGCCCCGCGTCGGGCTCTGTGCTGACTGCCAGCTCGGAGCCTGGTGCCTGTTTCGGTCTGTGACTCCCTCTCTCTCTGACCCTCCCCTGCTCACGCTGTCTCTGTCTCTCTCCTAGAAATAAATAAAAAAATATTAAAAAAAAATAGATCTAGACAGACAGACAGATAGATAGATAGACAGACAGAGAGACAGACTTTTGAATCACTGACTGTTGGATTTCTTCTTCTGTTTGGATCCCCAAAAGATAAGAAACATTCAGACCAGTGTTCTTGAGAATCATCTCATGCCAGTATTAACTAAAGGGTTATTAGTAATATATCTTTCAACAGAAACTTCCTTCTCTTTCAGTCAGGACCAGTTTATCTCCATAATGAGTCAAGTCAGTGAAATGAGTGTATACAATGGAGAATTTTGAGGGTTAGGCTGCCACTTTGTTATTTAAAGTAAGGTACATTCCAATAAATTCTTGTCGAGTTCAAAAAGAACTGTATTTATTCCTTTCTGACCTTTAGTCAAAGTGTGCATAATGCTGTTTCCTGTATAAGAACCACCTGTACAGAAAAGCACTGATATATGTTCATGATCATTTGGCAAAGTATGAGTCAAGTTGATTTTCAAAGACCTGTTGTATTTTCCTCATCTTATGGATAGGGACTACATTTGTAATATTACTTAAATTAAAGACCTAAAAAATATTCTAGCTAGATTTATATACTTTCTTTGTAGAAGGTACATTTATACAAAGTATACTACACACATTTAAACAAATGTAATCATCTTTCTCATAAAAGTATAAAAACCAGATATAGTAACACTAATTCAATTATTATTATCAAATGTACCATAAAGTCCCCCATAAGTAGATTCATTATATTTACAAGGCCCATGTCTTTTATGGCTATCACAATATATTAGGTTGCTTGGTCCATTTGATTCAGTTGGAAAGAGTAGGATATAAATAATTAGAGTTGTGAATTAAACATCTCAATAGTCCAGTTTTTTTACACAAATATACAGTTCTCGGGCCACAGATTCTGGCCCAAGTAAAGTATTTTACCTATGTAGGCCTTTCATTCCATGGGAGTCTAGGAGAGACTGTTGATAATCTATCATGGCTTATCATCACTATTGAAAAGAACAGAAACCTCGTTGTATCATGCACTACATAGTCATCTGTAATAAGGATACTTCCAACCTCTTCAGTCTCATCTAGTGTTTCAATTCCTTCAGCGTGTCAAGGAATCTCTTGAGGCTTTCAGTTGCACCTGCTGCTGCTTCTGTCCACAGTGTCATCTCAAGGTCTCTACTCAGCTGGCTCCTTCTCATCTTTCAGAAAAAGGACATGCTCTCTCTGGTGCTGACTCATGCTAAGTAAACTCCTGCCATCTATCAATACCTCCACCCTCCAATACGCTCTAGCATTAACACTGTTTTCTTTGTCTCAATCTCCAAAATGTATAATTTACTTATCATGTATTCCCTTATTTATTATCTGTCCTGTCTGCTTGAGCATAAGCCCTGTATTGTATCTTTAGGTTCTTTCACGATGTCTGGCAAATTGTAGCTACTCAATAAATGGAAGAAGCACATCACTCATTGTATTTAACACAGAGGAACATGTAAAGCATATAAGAGGACGGCATTGAAAAAAAAAGAGGACTGCTTTGAGTAATTCTGCTGAGTACTATTTGTAACTGGGGATTCTAAAAGGGAAATGTGGAAAAAAGAGAACATTTTCTTCCAGGTCAGTGGATATTTGCACTATTGCCGTAAACATTCCAACCAAGGTAAAGTGACAGAGATTCAGTTGGATCCAGAATTGTTAACAAGACATAAGAGAGAGCTAGAGAAAATTGGCAGTAATAGCAAGGCAGACATTATAAGGAATTAAGTTTGAATCCCAAATTTGAATTGGGCTGTAAAGTAGTCTAAAAACTAGGCAGAGGCACATAATATGGCTGAGGTCTTGAAGTGAAAACTAACATTTCAAAGTAAAAAGATATGAGAACATCTTAACCTAATTAATGGCCAGGTTAGGCTACTAACCTGAAAGAGGTCCACAGGATTCACTTTCAGAAATGGTATGCCATGGCTTTCAAAGTGGGTAGTAAGTCTCATTGTTAAATATGCAGTATTACGCTTAAGTCCTAACTATATGAATATGTGGGCTGTTTAACCAGAACCCTAAAAAAAAAAAAAAAGAGTATGAACTCATGGGAACAGCATGCTCAGTAAAACCAGGCAGAACTGCAACAAAGAAGGTAAGAGAAAAGGTGAGGAGGTAAGACAAAACAAACCAAGCAATTAAGATGCTTTCAGCGGCAGCACTCTAAGTAAATTACACTATTGCA
Organism: Hyaena hyaena; assembly: GCF_003009895.1. Taxonomy (NCBI): domain Eukaryota; kingdom Metazoa; phylum Chordata; class Mammalia; order Carnivora; family Hyaenidae; genus Hyaena; species Hyaena hyaena. The sequence goes on along the minus strand of NW_024082109.1, from coordinate 239,246 downwards.
GACACAGCTCAAACATGTAGTTGGGCAGTTTTTAATGTCTCAAATGGATCCTCACAATGTAGAACAACAGGGATGATTCCGAGCTCACAATTTTGCACTGCTTTTCTTTAAAATGGGGGCTTTTCACCCATACCTGTAGGTGAGCAGAGACTTTATTTTCTCCTATGAAAGTACCAAGAAATATATGTAGACAGATTCAAAATTTTAAAATATAATTTACCTCACTTTGTAAAATGATTATACCCTGGGATAATAACATAGACTCTTCCTTCTGATTCCTTCTACTTTGAACATGAACATTCTGAAATGTGCCTAATTTGGAACACCTAAATGCAAGTATGGGTGTAAGTTGTCCTTTTAATACATGAAGTTGTATGTTTCTTATGTTTACTTCCTTATTCACCCCAATATAACTCTATGCAGAAATGTACCCGGTGTAGCCTTTTTATTCAATTTAAGGCTCCTGCTGGTAATTCCTTCTAGCTTTTTTTGAGAATGACTGAAATAGTAATAAATAATAAAGCAATATTTTCAATTAATCAGAAAATCTTTTTGTTACTCTTATTACTGCTATCTGTTCTTTTTTATATATGTATGATATCAAAACAAGCAGATAAAAAACAAATTCCTTTATTTCAAGCAGAAGCCCTGGATTCTGACTTAACCTCCATGTGCTTCAGTTTCCTCATTTATAAAGTAGAGAGAATAACAGGATCTTCTTGACAAGGCTATTGTGAAGACAAAGCGACTTAAATTTTGTCAAATATTTAAACTAGTACCTGCCCAGAGTAAGCATTTCATAAATATTATTTATTATATATTTATTAATGTTAAAGGAGGTGGACATTAATCTGACTCTTTGTTCTACAAATTCTGAAATGTCAATTTGTTTGGGCATTGGGTGGAAATAAAGCAAGATTCATAGAACTGTGCTCAGGTCAACAATTAGCAGGTTTCAGCTGTCTAGTTAGATTCTAAGTTGACCCTATTCTATTTTCCTAACTCTCTCTAAATGTGATCAAGGTTTTCATTTGTCATTTAGCATACTACTGAACATCAAATAGATTAGCTTTTCACCCAGTGGCTACATTGAGAATCTTCAACTTTATGAAGGACTTCTAATACAGTCCACTATAGTCTTCTTCAGCCTACTAATTGCCAGACACTGGAAAGCAGTCCACTTATATTGATATTTATTTCCCCCAATGTGATGCAATAAAAGAGTTTGTTAATAACTCTCTGAGTACTCATGATGCCTCTAAATTGAGAACTAAAAGAACCTTTTGAAGGACTTCTTATATTACATACAAAATAACTTTGTGTTCTTACTGTTCTTTTTCATTGAGGTTCTTGTATTTTCCACACCATGCTTTGTTTCTGAAACCTATAAGGAAATGTACTGCTCCCTTAGTAAGCTATACATATTGCTATTTAGATCCATTTTAAGTATTCTCCAAAACTCAGAGAAGGATCCAAATATAATGTTTTCCCACAGTTTCTCTCCATTCTAGTCCTCACTTTACTAAAATATGTCTTCCCTTGATTTTAGAATAAATAAACTAAATCAAATTCAGTATTTTATGATATCAATCACAGGGTTAAAGTCATGAATTCCCCTATATTCCAATTAAAATGCTGGTATTAGTAATAGTATTACTGTTACAAATACTTATATAAAGTAACATTTATTGGTTATTTATTAGGTTAAGCATCTTACATGTAGAAACTTTTTAATCCTCATAACAACCTTGTAAGGTATGACTGTTTTGTGCTTATTTGCCATATGAGAAACCAAGGCACACAACAATTAAGTAACTTGCTTTTAATCCCAGAGAAAATAATTAAAGAGTCAGAATTGAATCCAGGAGGTCTCCATCTAGAGTCCAGACTATTATTCACTTTACTAATTGAATATTATAATAAGATGTATTATAACCACTATAGAGGAAAGGTCAGTATTCAGTGAACTAAGTGATGTATAAGTTACCAGTGAAATCTAAGATAGAATTATGATAGTCAAAATCAAAATTAACTTTCCTAAAGGACACTCTTTATGTGTTTACTGGTATGATTTTGATGTCTGGACTTACTATATTGTGGAAAATTCAACTATGCAAAATAAAAATAAGAAAAATAATAATTTAGTTACATTAAACAGTAAAGTTACTAGGAAACTAAAAAATTCAAAACATTATCCTCCATGCTAAATTGATTCATATTATCATGGGTATATGTGGCAAACCATGTATCATTGTTCCTAAATTATTCAAGAACACAGACTGAGCTGAGGTTTTCTAGACAAAAATGTGATGTTGACTGATACTGAGCATTTGCAAAATAGACACCATTTTCATGGGGCTTTAAAAGGTTCCTCCAGTCTACTGTTGTATTTATTAATTAGTAGAGAAAACCCCAGTTTAGCTATACTTTTCCTCTACATTCTCAACATTCTTGTCACACATTATTAACCTATTTACTTTCTAGTGTTGGAACCACGAGGTTTAAAGTCTCAGTCTATCCAATTTCAAAGGTTGATATAATCAACATCTTATAATGCAGCCCTATAATTGACTGAAGTTCTAAAGTTGACAATAATGAAAAATGGAAAGAATAAAAGTCTGACTGTGACATACTAAGACAAACTTATAAATGTTTGGAATAGCATAATCTCCATTTACCCTTGGGAAATAGTCAATCCAACCTCTATAATATAAGTGCCAGAGAAAATTCACCATAACGCAGTAGGCGGCCTGTTTCAGAGCCAATACACAAAGACATAAGAGACTCCATTCCAGATCTAGATCTAGTAGTTTTTGTTTGTTGCACCTCTCTGAAAGTAAGACTAGAAAAATTATTAAAAGCTCAGTAAGAGATTATGATGCATATCCTGAATACAGATCTCTTAGTTCTAGAACATGAACTCTAGACAAAATCCTGAGTGCATGAGATGTGGTGGCTCTTCATTCATGTGAGTTTCATTAGCTTATGCTCATGAAGTTGTTTATTTCATTGTACTTCTACTGCATTAGTTTTGGACTCTTAACACCATATGAGAAGTGGTAGCTTGATTATGCTTTCATGATTCAAACAGCTAGATATATTATTATTGAAGTATGGTTGATATGCTATGTTATATTAGTTTCAGGTGTACAACAAAGTGATTCAGCAATTCTGTACATAGTCAATGCTCATCATCATAAGTGTAGTACCATATGATGTTATTACAATATTACTGACTATATCCCTATGCTTTAATTTTGAACTCTATGACTTATTTATTTTATAACTGGAAATTTGTAACTCTACACTTTTCACAGATAAGAGTCATCAAACTATCTCCTAATCATTTCCCTGTGATAAGACTTTGCTTCTCTAGGGTTAGATTTGAGAAAATGCAATGCTCTTAATAAATCTATAAACTCAAAGATAAGCAAAAAAGTTTGTTGCATGTTTGAAATAATCCTTAAATTTCTGCTTTAGTGTTTTCTACTTCAGTCCTAAAACTTAAACTTAGTTCTTATTTATTCATATTTTGCCTCTCTTTTTTAAAAGCTTGGCTGTCTTGTTTGCTTGACAACAGCAGATAAAAGGAACAATCTAAGGGAGGAAGAAATGTTGCTTAGTATCAAAGAACCATGAAAAGAGGTGGAATTTGACATATACAAGAATGATACCTTGGCTTTAAAGGTTCCAGAAGAAAACAATAAAGGGAAACACCAACTCTAATAACATAGAGTATAATTAAGTATGCTTATAATGATACAAAGTCAGTAAGAACAGATGACTTAGTTTTAGCATTTTCCATAAAAGAAGACAGAAACGTAAGCAAATTTTAGAAAGAGCCTGTGAAAATGATATTTTAAAGCCATCATTCATACAAGAAAAATTTAGTGCTATAAGTAGTTCTTGTGTAGAGGAAGAGTTATGCACTAACAAAGTGAACTTGTAAAGTATTTAATTTAAATATATATAGCCATTCACTGATTCATTTAGTTTTTCTTTCACAAATATTTATTGAGGGGCGCCGGGGTGGCTCAGTCGGTTAAGCATTTGACTTCAGCTCAGGTCATGATCTCACAGTTCATGGGTTTGAGCCCCACATTATGCTCTGTGCTGACAGCTAGCTCAGAGCCTGGAGCCTGCTTCAGATTCTGTATCTCCCTCTCTCTCTGACCCTCCCCTGCTCATGCTGTCTGTCTGTCTCTCTCTCTCTCTCTCTCTCACACACACACACACAAATAAATCAAAATATTTTAAAAATTTAAAAAAATATTTATCGAGCACTACTGTGTCAGACTTTGGATTAGATATTGAGGTAGGCAAAAGTGAACACAACATCCTAAAGGGGGAGTAAAATATTAACCAAATAAACACACATAGAGTAACAATGAAACTAGTGAATGACAACCAAGAGAGGTGTACTGTGCTCTAAGAGTGATAAGGAGCATTAGCTCCATTGGAAAAGTAAGAAAGTATTTTTTGGAAAACCTAGAAACTAGCTATGGATGAAAACAGGGAGTGGAGAGAAAGACATGGAGGGATGGGGTGAGGGAAGTTTACAGAGAAGAGCATTTCAGACAGTCCAAGGGCCTATGGTTAAAGGGTATAGGAATACAAAGAAGAGATATTAGGAAGAGTTGAATTATACCAGAAGAAAAATCAATAGGTTATACACTATAAAAGCACATATAATCAAATTGAATAAAATAAATATCAAAGCACTAAATTCAGTGCTAGTGTAACCTGAAAAATGAACAATCTTGATCATTTCACTTTTTTGTAATGAAATCACTTTCAATATAAATAAACGTAAATCTTTAAGAAAAAAAATAATCCTGTGAGTTAGGATCCCATCCTAACATTTGTAGCACTACAAAGCCAGTAGCCTACATAATGTTTTCTACAGGATAACTCAAGCTCCTCAAAGAAAACATATCTAAAACTGAACTTGTAAACATATATCATCCAAATATCATGCACTTCTCTTCTTTCTCAGTGAATGGTACCATCATTTATCCAGATTTTTTGAAGCCAGAAAGCTAGCTATTACCACTTATACAGTCTGTGACAAAGAGCATGAAACTATCCAATAAACTTATTTTACTTATGTTGTATAATAAGTAGCACATTTGTGAAAAAATAAAAAGTAAAAAGATAGCAGTGCAAAATAGTCAAAAAATAAGTAAATATAATGTATATTTATTTTAAAATATAAACCAGGGACATATTTCAGAGTCTCAATCTTAACACATATCAAAATTCTAACATCTAAAACAAAGTATTTATATTTTATATGTACTTTCATCTTCTTCATCAGATCATGATTAAGGGGTTTGGATGTGAGAACTAAATATTAAATTCAGATTTAGTCTCATCTAATAATTGAATACTGCCTTTACTTTTGCTCCTTTTAACTGGAAAAAGAAATCTGTAACGGTAACAGATTTTTAAATCTTCTTCCTTCTTCTCTTTCCCTTCCCAAGATGGTATGTAGGTCTAGGTAGTAGGGATACAGATTACTCAACATCATATTAAAGAAAAAGATTCACAGTCTCTTGGTTCCTGGGGTAGATGGACACACTTTATTTTTCACCTGCGTGTTGTCTGCCTACTTGTTTGTTGTAAGTCTGTTTTTGGTATGTATCATGGGTGTCTCTCTAGGCTTGGGTTTGGTACAATTGCATACCCTTGTGGAAACTTCTCACTTTGGCTTTCATTGGTGCTCAAGATAGCTCTTGGTTCCCTTTGGAGTTACACTGGCCCTGATGCAGAAGGTGTACTATACACAGCTGACTTCATTTCTTCTGTAGTGCCCCTCTAGAAAGCTTCAGACACAGCATCATAATTAAATCATAACAGGCAATGGTAGTAATTTTCTCTACATACCTGGGGAATTCTAGGGCTGCAGTCTCAAGACTTGACCTTCAATAAACTGAAGGAAAAGGTAATGGATCTTGGAAAATTTCCTAATACATGGGCCTTACTTACAAGAATTGTCTTACTGTTTTAGTCTATTTTGTAGACTTTGTATTTTGTAAACGGTAGATTTTGCTCATTTATGGTTGCTCAATTATTATCAGTTTAACCTCTCATTTTATATGGATTATATTTCCTAAAATTCCCTATGTTCTTGACTAGATCAGACTGATACTGGATCAGATATCCAGAGTCAAAAGAAACCAATGCCATGTATTTAGAAAGACGTTGGAGGAAAGCATATAATTTTCTTCAAAATACCCACATTATAATCTATTTTCAATAAATTAGTGAGAGATATTATTTTTAATTTTTTCTATAAAATTTCACTTGTGCTTAGGTGTATAGTTTTATTGGTCCCAAAATATTATATATATCTTATAACAGGCTAAGGTCATATCTTATAATTCACTTAGATTCTTTATATTTCTGAGAACATTTTAATCTCTAGTAATTAGAGAGTCTCTGAAAAATAATAAAAGTAATGCCCATTTATGTGCAACTTTCACAAATTTGTTCGCATCTCCACACTTTGGTGGCTGCTTTCCTACAATGATTCTGGCCTTGTCTATGAGACTTACAAACCTGACATAGTTTGACAAATGTGACTATAAAAAGCACTTTCCCATTGGGGTGTGCCTTCATACTTTTCTGAAACTATACCATCATCTGAATACTTGCCTAGCCTGATAGAGGATACAAAACCTTGTAGAGAGAGACTCTAGTCATCCCAGCTGTCACAACCAAAGACATTAGAAGCCACCCAATCCACAGCCGACCAGTAGCTGCCGAGAGAAGTATGAATGAGTCCAGCTGAGGTTAACCAAGCCAGATCTAAACCAAAAGAATTGTCCAAACAAAGGCCAGCCCAAATCACCACTCTACAAAATTGTAAAATAAACAAATGACTATATTTTAAAGATTTATTTATTTTTCAGAGAGAGAGAGCACAAAGGGCAGAGGCAGAGGGGGCAGAAGGTCTGAAGCAGAGTCTGCACTGACAGGAATGAGCTCAAAGCAGGTCTTGAACTCACAAACCATGAAATCATGCCCTGAGCTGCAGTCGAACACTTAACCAAGTGAGCCTCCCAAGTGCACCTCAATGGCTGTGTTTTAAATCACTACATTTTGGGTAAGTTTTATAGCAGCAAAAGTCAATTGCATTTCACATATGATTTATATTGTTGTTTAAATTTTTCTTTAAACCAGCTCTGTGTTTAAATAATTATTTTTGTCTTGAGCATCTATTGGAAATTCCATTATATTTAGCATATTTGAATACTTCTCTTTCTCCCTACCTCTGTTGGGGGGGGGGGTCGTGATACACAAGGGTAAAAATAAAGAAATGCCTACTAAGAGATAAAGTTGTAATATGTATTAAGCACAACTTGTGATAGTATACACACACACACACAGTTATTTTGAGTGAAGTTCAAAGAGACATTGTACCATGAAAAAGAAAATGATAATCCTTCTTATAGACAACTGATGATTTCTGGAAAACCATATGATTGTTTTTCATCCCTTCATTACAAGAAATACACAAACTAGAGAGAGTTCAAGTTAATGGTGAAGGCTCTGGAATCATTGTCTTATTTACTAAAGAAGCTAAACATGTATTGATCGTCTAAACGATAATGGAGAGAGAAAACAATAGCAATTCATGGACGTTTGAAATGGATGAGAGCAGTTATATGCTGCCTGTCATTAAAACTGAACCAGAACACTAAAGGTCATTTTGTGGGGAGAATTTGAAAGGAGGAAAAATTTTCTTGTCTATCTCATCTCAAATGCCAGAAGCCCAAAGAAAAATAATTAGTAGTTAGAAGCAATCCCAGATCTAAAAAGATAGAAATTCCTTCCAGAAAAAAAAAAGTTGTAAACAGATATTATATACCATATGAAGCAATGCATGGCATAGAGTGAGCACCCCTCAATAGCTACTACAACTATTATAACTGTTAACTGCCACCTTTATGCTCCCTGCCCCTACTCTTTCTCTATTACTGCTACTTTTGCTGGACTCCTGAATAACAACTGTCCCTCCTCTACAATTTGTGATCTTCTCCCTCTGTTCCCATCTTTCTTCTATGTTCTCACAGGTACAATTTTTTCAGACTCATTAATAATATACTGTGAAATACATGTGATCTTAAGCTACATGTGTATTTAAAGGACCCATGTGAAGCACTAGGACACTGGAATCAAAGGTTCATAGATTTGGCATGTCTGCCACTCCCTGGTTGTGTGACTTTAGGCAAAATATTTAATTTTTCACAATGTTTTTGTTTGTAAAGTGAGGAAAATAACATTTTTACATCGTGAAGAAGTTTTTAAGATTAAAGGAAGTATTATTTTTCACATTGCTAGTAAAACAATTTGTTTTCTTTCTGGAAGCCAATTAGGCAATCTCAAAGTGTTTCCTTCTTTACTCTTCTCCAAAACACTCTCAAAAAGCCCTCCCTACCTCTTCTCTTTCTCTTTTGAATCCAAGCTCCTAAAACATTTCTCCTTTAATTTCTATTCTTTTCTGTTCTCTTCTTTTGTAAAGTTATATAATGATTTAAGTTCATCTCAATTTCTTGTGATAAATTTGATTGTTTCATATTGAGTACTTGCTCACACAGAGAATTGTATGAGGTGTACAAGTAGGTAAATTATATGCCATGACCATTGAAGTGTTTTTACCATTTTCTAGTTATTGAGACAGACTGCTAGTAAATCACGTGAAATACAGAATCAAATCACCAGCAGTGACTGAATCATGAAATCTAGTCGGAGTTTTTTATGCTAGCTCCTTGCTTAAGCACAATTTTGTCATGTTTAATTTTTTCCTACCTTTCTAGCTAATCATTTTTTTCTCTTTATCAGCCTATGGTCTCTCTATAACAGCCCCTTCATTCTTAGTATTTTCTTTTATCTATAGTTGGATCTTTATCCTTGCCTCTTCTAGTTCCTCTCTAGTATTACTAGTATTCAATTCAATTCAAAACTGGTGCCATGAATACAACACAGAACTTAAAAATTAACATTCTCCCTCCCAAAACATATGTCTCTAGTTTAGATTTTTTTTTCTGTGTCACAGACACACCCTTCTATACATCCTCTATCTGCCTAAGAGAGACAGCAAAATGTAGTGGATCAGAGTGTGTGCTATAGAGTCACAATAGCCAGATTTGAATCCTAGCCCTAGTTAAATGTGTGACTCTAGACAAATTATCCAGCCATTAAGTATCTCATTTTCCAAATCTACAAAATATAAATAATAGTACTGTATCGCAGCATTGTCAAGATTATAAAAAGAGAAATAGTAAGAAATCAGTCTATCTTCCTTCCTTAACACCTTTCTTCCAACATTGTAAAATAGCCTATAGCACACCCCAGTGAGTTGAACAAGCAGCCTGGTGGTAGCTGGGACCTACATAAAAAATGACATTGGAGCAGAGGGAGAAGGTAATCCAATAGGATATGAGTGTGAGGGTGGCCCAGTGGATTAGGGGTTGACTGTATGCAAAGAAATTGAGAAAAGGGTAATGTATTGAGAATAAGAGCCAGAATTTTTCATGCTTTGAAAAGAAAAGCACAAATATGAAGTTCATGGTGAATTGGAGTTACCAGTGTAAACTGAGGGTTTTCAATATAGATATATAGAGAAATAATATAAATTAAAGGAATACATATACACATAAATGCATATTCATGTATAGAAGTTGTACTGATAGACAAACACATATATTTTTTAGTTCTATCCTTGACAGAACTTGGAAGCAGTGATACTGCAGTAGTTATGGTTGAGTACCTAGGTCTTGGCATCTATAGCTGTCCAACAAGAGAGACAAAGTCCTTTTGGAGAAACGGCTGATTCCAGGACTGGAACACATGGTATGAGAAAGTAAAGACGTGCTCAAAGAAGGATGCAAAAAGCAGCTTGAATGGGCTCTAACGCATCAAGTCTGGAACAGTTTGAGCATCAAAATAATCTGTGAAAGGAATAGATTCTAACCCACTGAATGAAATGTAGAATCCATGAGCAGACATTGGCATTAATTAATTAATTAATAATTGAAAAGAAGAGAAAGCTTTCCTTATAGTAAAAGGACAATGAGCAAATACGTATGGAAAGGTCAGTAAGGAAAATCACCATTTGACAACTATAATAATTGTAATTCTTGCAAGAAACAACAAAGATTGATGACACTCAGGGTGAAAGTGGCAGAAAGAACAGGATTTGCCACAGCCTCAAAGAATCCCCTCATAAAAGAGTTATTACAAAGGACAGAAAAGGTAATTTTATAGTGGAGAAACATGAGACATCATCATAGGCAAATTAAAATCAAACCCACCAGTGATGGGACAAACTAATCCCATCTGATCCACAAAAGAATGCAATGAAAATAATACAACAGCACCATGTAGTCTGGCCAAAAATAAATAATGTGCAACTAACCGTATGGAAATATCTGAAAAAAAATGAAGTGAAGGGGCATTCTATAAAATAGTACCCATCAACATCCATATATATAAAGGTCATGAAAGTCCTGGAATGACAAAGAAAATGTTTTAGATTGAAGGAGACTAGAGAGATATGACAAAACGTTAAGGCTTGATACTGAATTGAGGGGCTTTTTTTGTTTTTGTTTTTGTTTTTGTTTTGCTCTAAAGGGCATACAGGGATGATTATCAAAAGTTGCATGGAGCCTCTAAATGAAAGATACACAGAAGTTTTCTTCAGTTTTGTACTATTAAGGCAACATTTCCATAAATTTAAAATTGTTTCAAAAGAAAAAGAAAAAAATGTGTTACTATATTTTAAGTATGTAGAAGAATGATTGACTCACAGTAAGCACTGCATTAGATTATTAGTTTCAATAAAGAACAAGTGCTTATCTATGAAGAAAGGAAGGAGATGACATGAGGTATGTAAGAAGAGGCCAGCGGACAAAGAGCCTTTAATACTGGTCTAGAAAGACTGGACACTATTCTGTTGGAAAATGGTAGGGAACATATTCATAAACACAATTTTTAAATATTGCCATTACGACTATGAATAGCTCACGACTGTATCCACCTCACTTTACTGCCTCTATGCCAGCCCATGAAAGTTTGCCTGCTGTTCCCTAACACACATGTGACCTCACAGCTTGTGATTTTAACATAAGTAATTTTCCTTTCCTGGAACATACTTTTCCCTACAGCCTACCTACCTGGAAACATTTTCAACTTGTCATTTAAGACAGTATATTCCTCATCTACCTTTTTACTCCATGGTAATATTTAAAATTCATAACATTTAACATTTAAATATATTTAAATATATATATCTGTATCTCTTTCTATCTATGTATCTATCTATATCTCTGTCTTTATATCTCTTTCTATCTATTTATTTATCATCTATCTATTCCCTTATCTATCCTGGGTCTGAAATCTTTGTAAAGGCAATTTAGAGATTGATTGAATATAAAATGAAGTTACATCATTTTTTCTTGTACATTATCAATTTTGGATTTTTAGCATTTTTTAAGTTTATTTATTTATTTTGAGAGAGAGAGCACATGGGAAAAGCAGAAAGAGAGGGAGATAGACTCCAAGCAGGCTCCACTCCATCAGCATGGAACATGAACTGTGAGATCATGACCTGAGCCAAAGAGTCCAATGCTTAACTGACTAAGCCACCAAGGTGCCCTTCACATTTGTTGTTTTTAAACTTAATCGAAATTAAATCATAATGGGTAAAAATTCAACATGGTAAACATGATTGCATTTCTATATGGCATTTCCAGAAATACCATATCTAAAGTTATAAATGGAGGTACTGTTCTTTGATGGACTATTTTTAATAGAGAAACCAAATGAGATGAGTATATGGTATAAAATTCTTCATAATTTGCACCTTTTATCTAACCATCACTCTTGGTTTAAAACTGCCTCTCCTCCATCTGTATTCATCACCTGTTTAGCTGACACATAATATTTTTTTTATTTACAAATGTGAAACTGTACACAATAAAATACTCTTTTTAGGAGACTACTTTATCCCTATTTCTTGGAGTTTCATTTAGCAATATATGGTTTAGTTAGAGTTTAACATCTTAGTGAGAGATTGCAAGAAACTAAGGGGAATAAAATGAAGTAAAACTGCACTTATCAAAGAATCAAAATCAAGGAGACAATCTAGCAACCTAAATTTTGATAAGGGATTTGTGTATTTAAATTTTTAAATTTTTAAATATTTAAAAATTAAACTAGTTACATTTATTTTAACTAATTTTTTTACAGTCAAGTTTTTAGTGAAATTCAATTCAAGGATTTGAGAAGGAGAGGAAACTTAGCTAAAAATTAAGGCTCAATGTGTTTCAAATTAACATCCAAAAAACATTCTTTAGTATAATATGAGTTCTGATGTAGTTTTTGCCTCAAATTGTTGTTGTTCATATTTAAGGTTGGGAGAAAGCTCAAACCACCAACAAGTTCATTTGTTCATGCATTGGGTAGGCATTAAGAACACCCAGTGTGTCAGGCACTGGGCTGGGTCCTGGAGTCACTGTGGTGCATGAAGCAAATACTAATTAAGTCTATGTAGAGTTTAAAGGTTGCTACAATACACCTCATTCCAGTTGCCAAATTCTGATGCTATGTTTTTGAAGCTTGAAAATATATTTAAAAAGAAATAAGATAGATAATATTAATATCTAATTAACATCTAACAAATATTAACATCTAATAATTATTGAACACAACCTCTGTGTCAGAAATTATTGTTAATTCTTTACATGTATTACTTCTAATATTCACAATAATCCCAAAAAGTGATTATTGCTATCCCTAATTTACAGTTGAATCAGTTGGGGGACAGAGATGCCAAGTCATTTGTCCAAAATAATGAAGCTGGCAGAGAAGAGATAGGGTCCACAGCCACACAGTCTAACACCTAAATTAATATTCTTATCTGCATTTCTTGTAGTTATTTTGAAGTTTTCAAGAGCTTTGTCAGTTCAATGTTTCTATAGACAGAGAAAAGAAACAATGAGCTTGTAAATTTTGGCCATTTAGAAAAACACTAATACATCTATCAAAGAAGTAGAAAACTGAAAAATTTTATTTGCTTGCATAGGTTGCAGATTATGCTGGATGCCAAAAGGAGGTGGTGCTTGGAAATGTTTCCATTTTCATGAAAATATTTCCATTTCATGAAAATATACACCTTAAATTGCATTAGATATATTTCTAAACATTGTGTAGAATTCCAATTTTTATTGCTAAAATAAATGGTATTTTTTATTTTAATTCTGCTTAGAAGTAAATTATAAATTATTTACCAGTTTAAGGGTTTTTTCATAAGTTGCATTTTCTTGGGTTATACATGCTAATATCAAAACACAAGTTGTCTTTTTATTTTTAGGTCGGAAACACATTTGTTTTATGTGTTTGCTCCTTTGCTGACGCAGCTGAATGAGCTAAAAAATGACTAGGGCCAGTCATTAAAATTAAAATAGATAAACCTAGGTTCTTTAGAATGTTTATCTAATAAAATATATGGCTTAAATATTACAGTAATATAAAAACATCTCATATTCATATAGTGTTTACACTTTCCACAGCATTTTAAATGCATTTATTTTCTGTAGCTTTGAAGTTTTAGCTAGAGTAGCATATTAATTTTAAAAGATTCCTCTTCCCCATCTACCTTCCCAATCATAAGCTGAGCTGGAATGAGATCCGTGCTATCTTACAGTATCTAGTAGCCAATATTTTAGGTTTGCAATACAGCTTCAAAAGGACCTCTGATGTCACTGATAACACCAGAGATGATAATGTCCTATGTCCAATGTTTTATTTGTAGTAATTTGATTGAATAGCTTCTATTCATCATTTTATTCCTTATAACATCTTAGTGCTTCCTTCCAGCATTTATTAGCCTATGCTGAGAATGTGGAAGGTGAGATCAGATAAAACACATGCCAACTGTCACCAGGTTGGACCACCACCAACCAGGCAGTCAAGTTGCACCTGAATGTTTATAGAGATCATCATTAGTCATGAAGTAATCTTGCATGATAAATTATTCCACATGGGACCTTTTGAAATGCATACCCCTGCTATTGCAGAGCAAGACACCTGCTTTGGCAATATAAGGGAATGCCAAATTGAAAAATGGATGAGAATGGGTAGAGTAGTATTCGACAGAAAACAGACCTAGCATAATAAGCCTTTTATACTTTGAAATATAGGTCTTCAGCCTTTAATTCTTGCTTTTCCTACACTGTCACATTAGATTCATGTCCTTAGCCACATTTTGATTTAAGATGATTATGGATTTTTTTTCTGTTCTAAATTCAGAAAGCACATTCACATTTTTTCATAACATTTTTGGCAACACCTTTGTCTAAATCAGTAAAAGTTAAAAGAAAAAATGGAATCATTTTTTGTCTAGTTTATTGCTACAATTATGCAAGTAGGAGTGTATTTATACATAAAGGTATACATTATAAGTAAATGCATAAACACACACATTCATACTTCCCCATACATGTGTTGTAGATGACTAATGAGAAGACTGATTACAACACGGTCTGATTACACATGGGGAGGGTAAAAGTAATCCTGGTCTTCTTTTCTTAGCTTTTGCCTTCTGACTGCATATGGATATTATTCCATTCTCTAAGTGTGATGTGGAAATACCAGTTTTTATAAAGACTGTATCATATTAATTCCCTACTAAATATTCAGAAAAGTGTAGTATGGGGGTTTCAGTAACCATGACATATATTTAAAATAGAAATAATGTTTTGAGCTGGCAATCTGTTAAATGTGTCTGTTTTTAACAGTATTTCTAGTATCATCTTGAGAGGAGACATACTAAATATTTAAGTATTTTTCTACTCAGTAGCCTTACTTATCACTTTATCAATAGACAAGATTGGCATTGAAGATTGACATTTAAAAGAGCAATCAGTGGCACAAGAAAAAAAGATGTTCTTATTTCAAGGGCTTTACTTTTGGTTTTTTGGTATTAATAAGAATTATTACTAAAAGAGTTAGACTACATGTTGGCAAACTATGACTGGCAGGTAAAATCAGATTCACTTCCTATTTTGTAAATAAAGTTTTATTGAAAACAGCCACATCTGTTTATTTACAAAGGGAGTATGGTTTGCTTTGGAGTTACAATGGCAGATTTGACTTGTTACAACAGAAACCACATAACCCACAAAGCTGAAAATATTTACCATCTGTTCATTCACAGAAAAGAGATCACCAATCCTTGATATAGGGATTTATCTGTTGATCTGAGTTGATAGATAATGATGAAAAATTTATAGACTTTTTCTGTCTTAAACATGTTTGATTAATGTCTATGCAAAAACTATCTGATAACTGATTAAAATTAAAAGTTAGCAACTGGTTCCAGAGGAACCTAACCATGGCAGGTAACAATGGAGAACACAATGAAAATAATAATTACATTCAGATCCCATGAGTCTATTTACAGACAGTAGTGTTCTATAGAGAACACTAGAATAGGTCTAAAGGTCCCAGTTCAAGCTCTGGTTCTGCCAGTAACAAATAAGTGAACTTGGGCAGGTAATGATTTACCTTCAGCCCTGCCCTCCAGAAATAATCCCCTGGCTTAACTTTAAAGCTTCTGCCTTCTGCAGACACACCACCACCACCACCACCACCACCATTACCCACCAGATCTGCAGCTGTTCCCTTCTACATTCTGGGGTTTTTCTGTCATGTAAAATAGAGTTGATAATCTTTTTTTCTGTACTTCTCACAGAATTCATGTGACACTCAGGCAATGTAATATGTTGTTGAAAGATGTTGAAATGAAAGGAAATGGTCGGATAAATTACATCTCTATATCCTTTTGTGCAGGTGTTTAGAGATAATCTTGGTTGACCAGGATTTCAGACTCTCTCTTATTCTCTGTCAGAAAAATCTTTGTGCTGACCAACTCTTCTGTTTATTTTGACCTATTGCTGTAGAATTGAAGTCACTGGGCACTCTGTGTGCCTCACTTTGAATCCATTACAGCTACCAACACTGGGATCTATGGTATGCTTGCACTCCAGATGTGAAACTAAAAGATAACTCTGACATTTTATGAAGTCAATTTCATTCATTAGGCAAATTGCCACATTTGAGAACAAGCAAATTAAGCATTTTCATCTGTCTTTTGGCTTCTCTGAGTGCTGCAATCACCATGGATTGTGTCATGGATCGGATTCAAAGCCTTGTAATTGTGTGTCAGTGGGCGACATGACGTGGAGCATTCTCCTGGGGCTCCTTCCCAGCCCACCTTCAGCTACACATTCTCCCTGGACATACCGTGACTTCTGATATACAATAAGGATCATTTGGAAGCATTGTTCTTTCAAGCCTCTTAGACCATATCCAATTTGGAGGATCTTGCTGTCCCCATCTTAAGCTGACGTAATAATAATACACAGTAAAAGTAATGAATAGTTGCCTATTGTTTGTCAGAGCTGTGTGGCAAAGAAACACTCTGCATGTGGACCCCTTCCAGGAAACTCAAATTTGTATTATTAATCCTTGTTGTAAATTGCTACCATCTATGGAAATTGCTACGATGCAAAATACAGAAATATATTTCCTTTGTTAAAAACCTAATTGATTCATTTAGAGCTTTCTTTTGTTAATCTACCAAATCACAGCTACTAAATATTGCATGTTATAGCCATAGATACAGTCATTATTAACATGGAAATTCTTGTGGGGGGTTTTCAGCCCACATTCACATATATTTTCCTTTTAATAACATGGCCCAAACTTCAGGAAATTTTCTTGCAACAGAATTTACAGTTTATCTTTAAAGGCCAAGCATTCCAAGAAAACAATTTAACATATCTTTCTCCACTATATAAGAAATGTGTGTGTGCTTATTTGTGTATATACATATATATATTTTTTATGTATAGTATAGAAGTAGAGAGAGGCAAGCAGGCTCCACACTGTCAGCGCCGAGCCCGATTTGGGGCTTGAACCCATGAACCATGACCTAAGCTGAAATCAGGAGTCAGATGCTTAACTGACTGAGCCACCACCCAGGTGCCCTAAAAAGTATATTCTTGATAAATACCACTGATCAATTATTTCTCTCTCTAAAATGATACACATTTTCAAACTATAGAAAACTATTTCAATAATGCTGATTAAGCATAGCAATAAAGCAAAGTAAAAATACTCTCCTTTAAATAAAACTTTTTATATTAGTGATTATAAGGAGGCTTCTAAATAATAAGAGTAATAATTAATAATAATAATTACTACATCCTAATATGTGCATAATAATACATGCCATACTTACACATCAGCTTCTTATTTCCCATACCAACCCTGAGGCAAATAACATTACTTGCTCCAACTTAGGACAGATAAAATGAGAGGAGAATTTCCATACCTTCTCTCAAAATAAATAGCCTTGTCCTGGGGTACCTGGGTGGCTCACTCAGTTGAGTGGCTGACTTCGGCTCAGGTCATGATCTCGCGGTTCACGAGTTCAAGCCCCGCAAAGGTCTCTGTGCTGACAGTTCAGAACCTGCAGCCTGCTTTGGACTCTATGTCTCTCTCTCTCTCTTTCTTTCTCCCTCTCAAAAATAAACAAACATTAAAAAAAAAATAACCTTGCCTTGTGTCATCTTGGACTTGAATCATGAAACTCTGTTACTAGACCCTGAGTCCTAAGTCACATTATACTACATCTCTTGCAACATAATAAATCTAATGTTTGTTAAATTCAAGAAAATGCTAATTAAAGAAAATTTCAGCTTTTTAAACCCTTCTGAGTTTTAATAGACAACAGAAAATTTAATTTGAGATATTAATTTTTATGTCTATACAGGGTATAGAAATTATGTATTTTATGTGATTTGTACCCTACTTACTTTTAGAAAGGATTAGACTAATGTAAGGAAAATATATTCTTTTCTTATGGTTTCTGTGTTCATACAATGTTTTTCTTTTGTTTTGCTTTGGTTTTTGTTTTGTTTTGTTTTTTTGTTTTTTGGCTTTTGATTCTTCCAAACAAACTGGGCCCTCAGCGGTTGGCACAAGACAGATCTGAAGGATCACTCTGAATAGTTCCTTAGCCATGTTTTCTTATAGTACTAATTTCATACCTCAGATTTAGTTTCCACTCCTGAATGATGGTATTAGACCTGAGAATATGTACATTCCCTTCCAATTGTGACATTTATGATTCTTAGAAAATACTCACCATTCACTTAATTATCAGGCATCTGGGAATATTAATTCATTATGGTACTCTGAATTATTGTGTGAGAAGTGTAAACAATTCAATCAAACTAATACTTAGTCTCATGCTCACTGAAGAGCAGTTAATGTTAAACATTACTAACTTGATCTGTAAGTAATCTATTCCTACATGGCAATAAAGACTCAAGTCAAAGTGGCAGCTCTGTTCCTTTATTCAACTTTGTTCTATGAATGTCTGTGACTCTTGTGGAGAAAATCAGTTTTCTCCAAGGTTGAGCACTGATGCCATGTTGGAGTATTCCTTATTGAGATGACAATATCTCCAGCCATATAACATCTTCTTGATAACACTATGATGCTCACTGTCTCAAATGTCATATCTGAATCATCAACATCAAATAGGGTAGAAATCTGTATCTTTTTTTTCTCTCCATAGGGTATCTATTGACAATCATCATTTATTGTGCAAAAATAAGTAAAGTTAAAGCCTAAAACATGTTCATGTTATAGGACACGGGCAAACCCATAGAGATGTCATTTTCTGCTTCTAAAAAGTAAGATGTCAAATAAAAGATATTTATACTCCCTCATCCCTTTCTATATATTGTTCCCCCCTTTTTTTCAGAAATCACATCCCCTTTTTCATGCCCAATTTCTCTTTTACAAAAATATACCTTAAATCTCTTAAAGTCCTCACAAACTTCTATATCAAGTTTTAAACTTTTTACTTGCAAATTAGAATGCAAAACAGTTGAACCTAGATGGTGGTAAAAGGAAAATTCCTATTACAGCATCTGCAAATTACAAATGAAAGTCACTTATAACTTATCCTGCAGTGCTTTTGAGAAACTTAGCTTGTTTTCTTCGGAGAAGAAAAATGCTTCATGAAAGGCCTAATAACACATTTAAATTACTGAGGATAATTTGAAAATTTAAGTTTTATGGAATTTAGATGATTACTAGAGTCCCAGCAAGTAGCATAATGGACATAATTTTTATAACAATTGAGAATTACTCTGCACATGATACACTTGCATGGATTTGAACCTAGCATTTAAAAACTGTACTTAACCCAAGCCACCAGTCAGAAAGATTTTTTTTTTTGGGAAAATACAATTAGCTTGATAAGAACTTTAGGTAGCCTATATTGTCCCATAAATTCAACTTAATTGGAACAGTGCATTTATCTATACATCAACTCATGTAATTCTTGCATATTTTTATAAAAAGTATTCTGAAAGCCAATGTGTCTGAGTGTGTATGCATGTCTGTGTATATCTATTGATATTATACACATGCACCCATATAAAGGTCTCCAGAGTCTCTGGATCCCTGTGAGACTGGCTGCCTGCCCTAAAAAGGCTGGTGTGGGTGGGGGTTACACTTAGTGCCTTTTCATGGTATTTTCATTAATCACCTGAAAGATGCACACACACAGCAGGGGTGCTCCCCTGCCTTCACTCCAAAAATATCATTTCATTTGAGAGGAGAAACAAGAGGCCAAGAAAGGCAGGAGGGAGGGAAAGGAGGAAAAGAAGGGAAAAGCAAAGAAATTCTAGAAAAATGGGTGAGTGGAAAGGGAAAGACTGTAGAGGGAACCTGTTTCCTGCTGAACTCAGCTTGAATCTGCCTCCACCCTTCTTAACCTCCTCTGAAGGCACAGTGTCATTCACAAACCTGGAGAGAAGAATACCAGGAAGAATGCCATGCATCCACAATGTGGAGAAAGAGACAGTTTAGAATTCTAACTTCTAGATCATTGTTGAAGCTCTACCACAAATAATCCACCCTAAAAAATAGTAAGGTGCTGCAGTCTGACTAACTTGAGTCCTTAAACTGGATTATCTTAGAATTCTCTGGGGGGAAAAAAGAAATTTAGTTTTAAAGCAGAGATTAGGTATAATACATACAGGCTATACGATTATCTAGATTTTATTCCTTGAAGGAAGGAATTTATAAACATTAAAATTGAGATGATCCAAATATGTATTAAATATCTAATGCTATATACAAATTACTTCAAGACCTTATAGTTTAAAATAACAAATATTTGTTATTTTACAGAATTTCTGAAGTTCAGGGATTTGGAGGCAGCTCTGTTGGGTAGTTCTGTGTCAAGGTCTCACATGATATTGTAGTGAAGCTGTTAGCCCTGAATGCAACCATACAGAAGCTCAACTAGGGATGAGGGATCCACTGCTAAGCAGTGGTTGTTGACAATCCTCAGTTCCTCATCACAGGGCTGCTCGTGATATGGTAGGTAGCATCTCCCAGAAGGAGTAATCCAAGAAAGAGAGAACACCAAATGGAAGCCACAATCCTTCATAACCTAATTTCACAAGTGACATTTCACAATTCTGCCACATCTTACTGGTGATTCAGATCACTCTGGTACAGTGTGGGAAGGGACTGCATATGGATGTGAATATCAAGAAGTGGGGTTCATTGAAAGCCATCTTTCTTTTTAATTTTTTTATGTTTATTTATTTTTGAGACAGAAACAAAGTATAAGGGAGGAGGGGCAGAGAGAGAGGAAGACACAGAATCCAAAGCAGGCTCCAGGCTCTGAACTTTCAGCACAGAGCCTGACAATGGGGTTTGAATCCCCGAACCATGAGATCATGACCTGAGCCGAAGTCGGACGCTTAACTGACTGAGCCACCCAGGCACCCCTTAAAAGCCATCTTGAAGCTGGCTATCACTCAATCTTTACACACTTGTTTGCTTCCTAAGTCACATAAATACATAAATAAGTAGAATAAAATAGATTAATGAAAAGTATACATTTATGAAGATATATTTACTATAAAAAATCCCATTATTTTATTATTTTATTACTGCTTTTTCCAAAATGGAAGACCATTTTTCTATCATTTAGCTGTTACTGATATACATAAAGGGCAAAACTGAAGAGAAAGTTCTAATAAAAGCACACTACTGTTGTTTGAATCCATAATGTGTTAATACACATTGCTAATACAAAGAAATTAAGAAAATAGACTTTTAGGATACAGATTAATCTGAACACTCACATAAAGCAAAAGAAACCCACTCCAAAATAACTACTACTTCTATCATCACACTATTTTTATTTATTTATTTTTGCCTATCACAATTACTTCTTAGGTGGCAAAACCTCTAAAACCCTTTTGACCTTGACCTTCCTTAACCTCAGATTATGGTACTTACTGCTTCATTTTTGGTTTTGATCATTCTAATCACCATAATCTCTAAATGCTCATTCTCTCTACTTCCAACCACACTGTCATCCAAAGATAGTCCTAAAGAGAAAATTTGAAACCACCTCACCCAAGTAACTCTCTTCCATTAATAAATTCACAGTTTCAAGTCAATTTCCTAAACTGCAAACCCATATTTTTAAGTAGAAATCTAGAGATCTTCATTTGCATGTACTGTTATACCAAATTCAAGAAGTTTCAAGCAAAAGTTATTTTTTTCCCAGAATTTGCTCTTCTAGGTGACTTTCTTCCTTCAGTAAATTGCATCCTAGTGATGAAAATAATTCACATCAGGAATCTGAGAATAATCCCACTAAGGTTACCATATAAGATGGTACTGTTTGTGTACTGCACAAAGGTGTTCAATAGAGATGACAAGTTGGGGGTAAAACCTAGTCTACTCTCTACTCTCCAAGTTTTATGCTGCGTGTCTATGCTCCAACAAGTGAAAGGAAAGGACACCCCACCTTTTTCACAAGGTCATCTCTTGCTTGCCAGTCCAGAGAAGCTGCATCTATCTAAAATAAGAGCGCATGTGTGTATTTCAAAACAGCACTGAACTCTGAACTCTCCAATGTAATCTGCCATCAGACTCTATTGATTCTACCTCCCATACAGATTAAAATAGTGACTACACTTCAGCCCCGTGGCCTCTTCTTTGGTTCAAGTCCTCATCATTCCTGGCCATTTTATGCAACAGATTCCTAACTGGTCCTGTTGCCTAGAACATCAGCTATCTAATCCAATCTCCACACTGCTAAGAGACTGATCTTTCTAAAATGCACATCTGACCAAATATCACCAAGAACTTTTCATGAATTGATGCAACAAATCTTTTAAAGTACGTACTATATGCTTACCACTATATGAACCTAAGTCCTTAAGCAAATATCCAAATTCCACAGCAAGTAAACAAAGCTCTTCAGATCTGACCCTTACTTATGTATCTAGCCTTATTTTCTCTGAGGTCCCTCCTCACTCCCTGAGAGCCAATCACCCTGAACTACTAAAGGAGTCATGACATCTCACACATCCAAGTTTACACATGTGCTACTTTCTCTGTCTGAAATGCTTCCCTACCTTCTTTGCTCCAATAATTTTCTTTCATATTAAAAAACTAACATCAAAAATCATCTCCTCCTTTCCTGTTTTTCTGCTCCCATCTTGCTTATTTTGTTTCTCCCTTGTCCTCCCATAGAACCATATATGTTCCCAGCTCTCAGAGCACTTTTCACATTGCATCATTATTACCTATTTACTTATGTTTCCTTCTTGCCTGGTTGTAAAGTTCCCAAGCACAGGAAAAATAACTTATTAATCCTGTGTCTCCTCATGGTAAATCATTTTTAACTGAGTGAAATATCTGTAATTCCCAAAACTTCTAAATTTCTATCATATGTATTTGTTCCTACTATGTTAGCAATTCTAGTTTTCCTTTTGCCTTCCATATTGAATGACCAGAAAAGATTATAAATTAATTAGTACAGGATAAAAATAAAATACACTTACTTTTAATTATTCCTTTACCAGAATGCAGGTAAACATTTCAATTGACCTTTTAATAACAATGCCACTTTATTCTTATATTTTCTTGCTTGCTGCAAGTTTAATTTTTTCTAAAAACTTAACATCTTTCATATGTTTCTGGTATGTAGAATTAAAAGGTAGAAGTAACTTCTATTATGGAAGCAACATTTAGATGAATTTTGATACCTGAAGAATTTGTGTACAGAGCATTATGTACTTAGGTCTGTAAATAAACAGGTATGTGTGAATCCAAACCCTAATGTCTGATTTATTTCATGATGATTCCTTCTAATACATAACTTGGATCCTATGAGCAAATATAAAGAGAGCTTTACTCTTTAAACTTTCTCTAGAACTTGGTTTCATTCATGTATGCCTCTGCCAAATTACAACTACCATTTGCATGAGACTCCTTTGAATTGTAAAAAGCACTTTCAAAATATCTCATTTGTGGTCCAAAACACTCTATGATTAAGTAGCACAGATGTTATCATGCCAAATTCATATATCCTAAACTTAATATTATAAGCACTGGGGAATTGATGTCTTATGTTATTAGAATAAGCTCCTTTTTCTGTTTTTTTCTCCTTTGTATCTTTTTGACACAGAGGCAGGCTTTTCTCACAGTGTTCTCCAGCCCTGTTGCTAAAGTTCACATTTACATTTGTAATGGGAACATTTCTGAACCTCTGCTGGCTCTTCACAGGTTGTTTATTGCATGCTGGTGACATAACCATTATCTTTTCATTCTGATCTTCCTTGTCAATGGAACATCTGAAGTGCAGGATAGAGGATTAGCAGTGCTCTGACTTAATCAGTTTATAAAAATCTCCAGAGAAAGCCACCCTCCCTTTCATACATCACAGATGTTTTGTTTTCACTTGATTAGGCAATTGATTTGGCCCCCAGTGCCTCAAAAAAGGTAAGATGCTCTTACCATTATTTTTACACTAAAGGATGGCAAGGGAATGGAACAGGTCTATCTAGTACAGCTGGATACAGAATAAAGCATTCCAGGAAGCTGCCACGCGTTGACTTTACCAGCTGGAAAAGGGGACAGAACAAGGCGTTTGCAGACATTTTATTCTTTTCATCCACAACCTGCTAAAGTGTGGTCGAGTGCACTGTGATTCACAACACAGCAGGACCTTCTCTACTGTAATTCATGTTTTATATATAGCAGCTGTACATTGGGAAGATTACTAGGAAACCATTTGGATAGAAGTCGAGTTCAAGTTGTTTGCACAGGTGAATGAGCAGTGCAGCTGGGGTTCAGGACTTTTCTCCCCTTCCAGCCCATTACCAAATGAACCTATTAAAGGTTCATTTAAAGGAGTAGAGGTGGGACAATGAGTCTAAGTGATGTCTGCAGTGATTTAGTCCCAGAAGTGTAACCAACTGCTCTCCTGTCTGAAATCTGTATTTCATCCAATGGAATCTCTGATATAACTCTTCTGTTTGTGGCTGTCCAGTTATTAAGATAATACCTTGGAAGTTTACTTGTTTCACTAACTGATTCATTACCATGCATTTTCTTCCAGCATATATCTTAGTGCAAATAGTTGAAGATTTAATTTTTAATATAACATTTTCTAAAAGTGCTACTCCTTGATAGCTTACTACATGCAAATGATAATAATAATACTGATTATTTGATTCAATGTGAAGGCTACTGCAGGCATTTAGCTTACTAGAACTATTTGCTATTTGACATTTCACCTGATTAAACATTTTACCTGATTTTTTGAGGGGTGGATGTGTTTTGACTTAAATTATCACCTCAGTCCAATACAGCATCACAAGAAAAAGAACCTATTTTTAGTGATCAAAATTTATTGGAAATAGTATACTGTGTGCATATCTGTTAGAGTAATAGATTGTTGTAAGTTTAAATGATATAACATTTCTATAAACTTAAGTTAAGCATTTCATGAATGAGAGATTTTTATTTTTTATCTGTTTACTATTTGAACATTTGTGTGTTAAGGATAAGGGTCATTTGCCATTGTGTTGTTACATGGAATGTGGCTATTCATGATGGGGTGGAACTTGGTGGTGTGTTAGCTCAGTCCCTCTTCATTCACATAACACAGTTCATGACAGCTAAACTGTAATCACAGCATCAAGTATGAATTTGTAAAAGGACAATCACCTCAGAGCCTATGCTTGTTGTTTAAAAAAAAATAAACAAAGGTAATCAGAGTAGAGTTGTGAAGAGATTAAAATATAATCAACACATCTACTGTTTATATGTTTCTGAAGTATAACATGAGAACAAATTATTTTTATAAGAATTCTAAAATCACTTATTTGATATTGGTCTCTACTAGGAATTCAGCATTTTCATATGGCTTCTAGGTGGAACATGAACATTTAACAAGTATGTGAAACCTGAGGTATTCTGAAAATGTGAATGAGGCATTTAAATTGATGTTTATGATCAATAATGGACACACAGATCACCATGGAAATGAATAATCCTTTCAATCCTTCTTAGAATACACTTTCAAGCCAAAATGTAATTGCTGCATAATGAGAGTTCTATACGCCCTCTGATAATAAAAGTACATGGACTAGTATGAGTAATTCCAAGGAGCACCCCCTTAAACTGTTCTTTACAGATAATTAGGTTCATGAGATTAAGAATGTACTCTGAAGATTAGCCAGGAGACCCGACCGGAGAATATTGTAACATGTGAAAAGCCCTTTCAGGCCATATGGTGACCGAGAGTAGTATGGCCTCCAGGGAGCCTTGTGAGACTTTGGCACAATCTGTCACCAGGCCCCACAGGTGAAAGCTGATTCCAAAGGAGTTGAACACCAGAAGTCTCCAGAAGACGCTATGAAGATTATAGGACACAACAGGCGTCTGCCTGCATTGCTGACTGTGTTTGTCATTCCACAAATCTACTTCTCTCTTAACCTAGAATCATCAGTTTCATCCGTGCTAAGAACACCCACTCTAAATTCAGTGAATTTCAAATTAGCCCTGTATTACCATGGAGAATACTGCAAGTCCATAACATTTTATATTTACATCAATTTACACATCGTGTCCTATTTACACATCCTAAATACTTTAAAAGCTAAGTTGTATAGCTATAAATGAAAATCCTTTAATAATTGATCTCTTGTCATTAGTATTATACTCTTTGATGTTGGCTTTGCTTCTGAAAAAGAAGCAAAATCTTGTCAGTCTAAATGCCTAAATTTCTGGGATTTGAAAAAGAGGGAATATGAGCAGCAAAAACAATAGTCCACACATAGCATTGACAACTGTTTATTTTACAAAGTATTAATGCTTAAACTGTCTTATCACCATCATTTTAATAAAGGATCATTCTCTAATTTTAATTTTAAAGTAAAATTAGAAAAACCTGCTCTTAAAAAACAGCTAAATTGAGTAAATTAGTAATATTAACAGAAATGAACTTTAGAAGTGGCTTCATATGTTTCTAAGGGAGGTGAAGTCCACAGCTACTTACTCTTCTGTTAGTGTTTCTTTAAATAATGTCTATCTTAATATATATGCATTATGAAAATCAGTAAATAATTGCTATATAATATTGATCATACTTAAATTGTGAAGACTAAAAAACTTCTATTATTTAAAAAAAATAATATTATTATGTCATGGGTTATTTTTGTAGTCCAGTTTTTTAATGTGTCACCTTTACCTTCCCATAGATAGTCAACAAACAGAATGCTTAGTTATTTTAATAAATGAGATCTCTCTATTTTTAATCAAAAGCACAACTATTATGTTGGTATGCATGTGTATATCTACCATCTACCCATTCATCCATATATTTTATTCATATGTCTACTGTCTCAGTAAAAAATACTTTCTCTCAACATCAGTCTTTACAAAATATATTTTCTTCTCATTTTGTAAACTGCAGAAATATAAGAGAATGTGCCTGATCACTGGTTTACACTGTCATTTACACATAATCATGGATGAGTGTGGCAATGGAGATGCCATCATCTAAATATGTTACAAAGAATTTAGAATTTGAAAGTCAAAACTTAGAGTCAAATCTTGGTTTGCAACTGTACATATTTTACTAATTTAGGCCCCATCAGAATTCCAAGACCTCTAGTGAGTGAGAGAGGTTGGGTATTCTGGGAGAAGATCTGGCATGGCCAAGGCAGGATTAAAGAACACTTGGGGCAATAGACTAGAACAGATCATATGGAAGTCACCTGAATTTCAATATTCTAGCAAATCACAGCATAATATCTTATACAGGGTTTCTTGGCAAACAGAATCTGAGACCAAAGTTAATATGCAAGTTATGTACTGAGAGTGCCCACAGGAGCAGTATCTATTAAAAAGTGAATATAACAGGATTGGACAAAGAGGTTTATATATAAAACTAAGAAAAATGAGTTTTCTTCAACCGAAAGAGCTAGAGTTCCAGGGCGCCTGGGTGGCTCAGTCGATTAAGCAGCCGACATCTACTCAAATCATGATCTCGTGGTTCGTGAGTTTCAGCCCCGTGTTCCGCTCTGTGCTGACCTCTTAGAGCCTGGAGCATGCTTCAGATTCTGTGTCTCCTCTCTCTGCCCTTCCCCTGCTCATGCTCTTTCTCTCTGTCTCTCAAAAATAAATAAACATTAAAATTTTTTTAATTAAAAAAAAAAGCTAGAGTTCCAAATATTTCATCCTATCAATGAGATGTATTCAACCTGAACTTTGTTATGAACCAAACCACACAGAGAAAAAAATCAATCTTATGAAACATGAATATAGCCTGAAATTTCCTAGGCAGAGTGAGAGGAGAGGCAGAATGTAAGGCATTCATGTTGTAATGTGAATCCAGGTGCAGGCAAGGTGACTCTCGCATCAATCATGGACAAATGCTTGAACTTTCTCTGATAGTTCTGCTTCTAGATAAGGTGTGGCTTTCAAGTATCCTTGGAATTTCAACTTCAAGTCTCTTCTTCAGGCATCCCAATATTCTTGTGAATTATTTATATATTTTAGTAAGGATCTTTGTCTTTAAACTACCTAGCTAGATTCTATTTTCTGTGCCTAGTCATGCTGACATATGAAATATGCCACCAGGTTTGTATGAAAAAGTATTTTTTAAAGCATACGTAAATATGTTTTCTTGTACATACATAAAATATCTCTTGAGGATACACAATAAGTAATAACATTGGTTGAGTCTAGGGAGGGAAATTGGAAATCTTAGAGGCAGGGATAAGAAAGAGATAACTTCATAGTATTTATTCTTTTTAAAATTTTGAACCATATGAAAATATTATTCTTTAAAAAATAATCATCAGGGCAAATTCTACAAATATCGAAGGGACATAAACATCTCTTTCTTAAAAACATTTGGTTGCAGAACTAATACATTCAGTCAGCAGTGTTTATTGAATTCTTACCACATGCCAGAGACATGTGTAAGAAACAGAATAGAGAATCCACAGGTCAGTTTCCTGATGATATGCAGACAGACAATATTGTAGACAAGGGGATGAACACAAGAGTTACATGAACATCCTTAGTGTCATTTTCAAAGAAGAACAAGATTATTATCATTATCCTGATTAGGCTAACCATTACTATTCACCACCAAAATCATATAAATGATTAATCTCTTATTTATTATCTTATATATATTCTTAGTATTATCTTATATATTATCTTATATATTCTATCATATCTTATATATATATCATATATATGATATTATATGATATCATGATATATGATATTATATATTATATATATCTTATCTAATATCTTATATATATTCTATATATAAGATAATAAGCTTATACATACTGTTATAATAGTAAGATAATATATAATAAGATAATAATCTTATATATATTATACTTTTCTAATAAACAGTATCTTAATTATTTGAAGAGGCTAATAAAGCTTCCAAATATGTTCAGTTTATAAGTAAAAATAAGATTTTATATAATCTTGGTCAATTAAATATCTGAAGAAATATTTTGGTGTATTTTTTTCCTCCTTTTAAATAGTGGCTAGTAGATGACTTCCTGGTCACTAACCAGTCAGATGACAGTCATAATTTTAAGTCAAGTTTTCTCATCATGTAAGAAGAGTATCCTAGCCCTTTCAAAAATTGTAAATGTGTTTGTTAATTATCCAAAGTGTCAAAGATAATCATGGAAAACACATTAAATCATTTGAAGATGGTACATTAAAAAATGCCCCCTGAGTAGATGTTCTCTTTAAGCTGACTCTAGTTGACTAATCAAAACTGAAAGGCTTTTTTTTTTCCCTGCTTGGAGCCCAGAAGCTGAGTAAACATCAGGTTTCTCACATATTACATAAATGTAGAAAATAATGACACATTAATCGTAACGGTTCTGAAACAGAATATGTTCAAATATATGAATAATTCTCACTATTAGTGTGTAGATCTTGGAGTAATCACATTTAATACAAGGAGGGAAGATCACATGGGTATTGAGACTGGACTCCAAACTCTTTGGACTAGGTGGTAGTTGGTCCATTTATTAGCTCTATGGTTTTATTTATTTTTTTAAAGTTTATTCATTTTTGAGAGACAGAGAGAGACAGAGTGCAAGAAGAGGAGGGGCGGGGGGGGGGGGGGGGGCAGACACAGAATCCGAATCAGGCTCCAGGATCCATCAGCACAGAGCCTGACGTGGGGCTCAAACTCAGGAATCATGAGATCATGACCTAAGCTCAAATCAGAGGCTCCACTGACTGAGCCACCAAACACCCCCTAGTTCTGTGGTTTTTAGCAAGTTAATCTCTCTACATCCCTTTTTTTTTTTTTTTCACCTCTAACATGAGGATGATAATAGTACCTACCATAGAAGTTTGCTTTAGGATTATAAAGAGTAATTTGTATAAAGCACTTCTCCTAGTACCTTTTAATAGGCATGGACAGATTAGCTCTTTCAAAAATAATTAATAATTGAGAAGTCTCTTTTTTAAATTGTATCTGACTAAATATTAGTCCCTCCTTAATTTCCAGAACACACTCAAGAAGCAATATAAAAGTTTCAACTACTTAAAACTTCAAGAAAAAAAAAAATCTGCGTTTAAATACCACGTAGTGGAATGAGATGAGGCCTAGAGCCCTGATGAGGTGGAAAAGAGGCAATTGCAAAA
Source organism: Hyaena hyaena (assembly GCF_003009895.1). Taxonomy (NCBI): domain Eukaryota; kingdom Metazoa; phylum Chordata; class Mammalia; order Carnivora; family Hyaenidae; genus Hyaena; species Hyaena hyaena. The sequence goes on along the minus strand of NW_024082109.1, from coordinate 209,129 downwards.
AGACACAAATTTCAAAGGGCTGAAAGCTCAGTGGAAAGATATGCTAATAAACTACTGGGAGTCCAGTAGGATAGAGGTAGTTTAAAAAAAAAAGGCTCCACCTTTTTAACGGTATTACACACTAGAATTAGAACTTTTTTAGAAATAATATATCTTTCATACAAAAATATCGAAATAAAAATTTTCTTTGATTTTTTAATTTTAGTAAAATATTACTGTGCTTTATTTTAAAAGCTTTTATAATATGATTGAATTTTTATAAAATTATTTTTGCTGCCTATACATCACATTTTATCATCCCGTTGGTCTTCACTTTTGTATAATACATACATGTGAAGGGAATAATTATTTATTATTACTTTATTATTAGTATATTAATATATGCATATATGTGAGGAGATCTAATGTTAAAATTTGTTATTCCTGTGTGACTAATGTGAATTACGTTGTTATATTTTTTTATTTTTGTGTATTATTAAGTTTTTATAAGTATATGTCCTTCAATTAAACAGAAGAAAACAAAAAACAAAAATACAAAGGCTCAATCTTGAAAATAGTTGCCAAATTCAGAAAGAAAACTAAAACAAAAAGAAGAAAGTTTAGATGCATAAGTAGTTTAATTCAACAAAGAAAGAAAACAAACAAGTTCAATACAGCAATATCATGCACAATACTGTGCAAAGAAGTTAAGTGGAGTACATGTAGCTCAGAAAACAAGAGCTGCCATAGCAACAGTTACAGGAGTAGGAGGTACAGGGATCTTTTTGCATGAGGACACTGAAGCTTGTGCAATATAATAAGAGATGGAGTTAATACAGAAGGCATCTGCAAGGGTTTGCAACATACTAGGGAAAAGAAGCAAAGCAGAAAACTAGTCTAGTGACAGAATGATGGCCATCTCTCTAGTATAGTTGGATTGGAGATGTGAGTGAAGATATAAATAGCTATGTATATGCACTGTCTTAAAATTTTTTTAATGTTTATTTTATTTTAGAGAGAGAGAGAGAGGAGCAGAGAGAGAGGGAGACACAGAATCTGAAGCAGGCTTCAGGCTTTGAGCTGTCAGCACAGAGACCTACATGGGACTTGACCTCATGAACTGTGAGATGATGACCTGAGCTGAAGTCAGCGCTTAACCAACTGAGCTACCCAGGTGCCCCTATAGGCATCATCTTTAACTCTCAGTCACCCTGATAAGCTGGTTAGGGCACTGGTGTTCTGGTTAAAGAAAGCTTCAATATTACTATCTTGGAAATGCTCTGCCCAATAAAGAATTAAAATTTCACAACAAAATGATAAAATCCAATCCCCATACAGATACTGTATTAGATTGTTTTCATGGACTCCAGCATAGATATAGATAGTGAATATTATAGTAATATGTTGAATACTATTGTTCTTGTTTTAATATTAACATTATAATAAGGGATATTAAAAAGCAAACCGACAAAATGTAACACTTAGCTAAACTCTCCAAACCCCAGTTTTCAATTCCAGCTGACCAATGAAAATGACTATCATTTCTCAAGTAAATAACTAGCATATTAGACTGATAACTTAAGGAATCAAGGAGAAAGAATCTAACTTATTGATTCATAGAAGTAAATATTTACTGGTTTATTTCTCAAATAATCTCTATAATACTGTGTTAAGTAAGACTTCATTCTTTTGGATTCAGTTGAAGTACTTTACCATATAGCAATCATACTTCACAAAATGAATAAGTAACTGATAAATAAACTGATAAATAAATACCAAGTTCTCAGCACACTTAGATACAAGAATATTTAAGGTATATAAACTACTTATTTAAATTATAATTTTAATTATTATTTTTCCCTTTAACAATTTTTTTTATCTGAAAAAGAGAGAGCGTGAGTGGGAGAGAGATGCAGAGTGAGAGAGGGAGAATCTTAAGCTGGCTCCATGCTCAGCGTAGAGTCCAACACAGGGCTCGATCCCATGACCTTGGGATCATAACCAGAGCCGAAATTAAGAGTCACATGCTCAACCAACTGACTCATCCAGGTGCCCCGTATTTTTCTGGTTTTACCAGCCAATTTTTGGAATGAAATACGTTTGAGGCGGGAAGGAATAAACCTGAGCTCTATTGTTCTGGTTTCTCCATAACTAGGCTTAGAACCATAGTGCATGTTACTCAGACTGTGCACTCTGCAAGTTTTAATTTATGACTATGTTTGAACATACCCAAAACACCAACTCTTTCACAGAAGAGCACATGGCCAATACTATCAAGTATAAAATGAAATTTTTTGTTCATTGAATATGGTAGAGACAAAATTGACGGAGTCTGTCTGGGGAAATGTATTGCTGTCATAAATGATGAACCACCAATTCATGGCTGAGGACCTCATAAGTACAGCACAACTTATTCAGTTTAGGAGATTTGTTCATTTCAAGTGTGGTTTACAGTGGAAAAGAAACATAAGACATGCCAGTCATGTGTTATTAAATGCAAGAGCATAAGAAATAATAATCATAACATGGTAAAAATTACAAATTATAAACTGCAGTTTTATTTGGGTCCATTTCCAAATGAAGCTGCAAGGAAAGAGAAAGGAATATTTCATTCATACTGCTTTTTAAAAAAGTCCTTTACAGTTTAAAAATACACAGTTTCTCGAACTTTACTTTTATAGGCTTGTGATGCTCTTCCCTGACATCAAGAACACAGGAAGAGCAGATAACTGCTTACAAAAATTCTGACTCGTCTTTAGTGTTAGCATAAATTCCCTATGGTCATTTAAATGGACAAATCCAGAGAACTTTAGGAAGTTTATTCTGGAAACATGTGAGTACCATCAGCACAGAGGGCGTATTTTGGGCCTAGATCATTTAAGTGGATGGACTTTCGGCATCATCCAGACCTGCGTCCACTCCAAGTGAGATGCCCACACATTTGAGGCTTTTCATCTTGCTACCTATGGCTGCTCACATTGATTCTTAACTGCCAAATTAATTTGAACCATTGTTTTAATGATACAGAGGGTCACTTCAAATGTGAAGAAGTAAACATTATTAATTTGCTTGAGGGAATCTGAGCATTTGGTTCCCTCAACCAGCAGAGCATGCAAAAAAAAAAAAAAAAAAAAACAAAAACAAAAAAAACCTTCTGGTTCTCCCACATGAATTTCTCTTCACCACTTCAGACCCACCATGCCCTATTCTAAGCATTTAATCTTCACTGAACATGGGCTTCTCTTCTGGACACCTTATCTTGCTGTTGTGTGTGTGGGGTTTTTTTTTATGTTATATCATACTATCATCCTCCATTTCACTCATGCTTACAAGTTTTGATGATATAACAATACACTGCTTTAAACAATATAAACTTAGTCTTATCAATAACAGCAATTGAAAAATATAAGGGAAAGAAGAGAAATGTTACTATTTAATCTTATCAAAATGTTCTATAAAACACAGATTAGTATTCCAAATAATAACAATTGTTGTTCTCTGAAGTTAAATCTAAATTCTCACTAACTGCAAAATTACATAATGTCTCTATGCAGTGCGAAACTGCATAGAATAAAATGGCAGCTCATGGTTTAAGAATATCTAAAGGAGAGGGGCACCTGAGTGGCATAGTCAGTTGAGCATCCGACTTCGGCTCAGATCATGATATCACAGTTCATGAGTTCCAGCCCCGTGTCGGGCTCTGTACTGACAGCTCAGAGCCTGGAGCCTGCTTTGGATTCTGTGTCTTCTACTCTCTTTGCCCCTCCACCATTCATGCTCTGTCTCTCAAAAAAAAAAAAAAAAATTAAACAATTTTAAAAAGAATATCTAAAGGATAAACACGGAATACTGGAGCCTCATAAAAATATGGTTCTGATGGATAAGTCTATTTCCTGCATCCACCCCCATATAAAGAAGCATCAATCATCTAACTGTGAAAGGAATATCATTTTCAATTGAAGGTATATCCATTATTTTGGACTCTGCAGTGTGTCTGTAAACATGTGTTTTTTTTTTTCTTCTCACAGTGTATGCACCACCCAAATACTTTTGTCTGATTCAGCCTTCTTAAAATGAGATAATATTTCTTACTTAACTACTTGAAGACCTTCTGAGTCTGAGACCTCATTATGGTAAATTAACATAAGTGGCTCATGCCTTAGGTAAGGCAAACAGAAGGGTCTATGTGTATATACACATATGTATGAATTCATACACACATAGACACACACACAGACACAGAAACACACACTTACTGAATGATAAGAGTCTAAATAAAATATTCCACTTCAAACTACATCTCCTAGAAACTCTCCCAGCACCTAGTATTTCAGTCTTCATAATGGCGCCATGGTTTAGAAACTGATTATAAAGATATGATAATGCAGGAAATTAAGGAACACATGCAGGCGATTCTCTCAGCAGGTATTCCTTCCAACAGAACGACTAGCACAGCTGGTCTGCTCAGCCCAAGTGCAGGCACAGCACCGGGTCCCACTTCAAAATCACTCCTCAGCGTATCATAGATTGCATGTTTCATCTTAGCAAAATAGTCTTTTAAAAAAAGGTTCCTTTTGAGGTATTGTTTCACCTTTATGCTGGAATGGAAAAGGTTTTACAAGGAATTTATTGTATTGTATTGTTTCATGATATTGAGCACCAAGCTGAAATTTTCACGTAATTGTTTTAAATTCAAGATGATTACTTGGTAAACCCAGGCTTGTCACAGTCTCTTCTATTGTATCAAGTTTTCTTTTTTGCAAAGTGGACATAATAAAATTAAAATAAAATTATTTTCTTAGCAATATCCGACAAAAAGTATTAGATGCAAGTGACAGGTTATTTCTGTACTTTTCTGATTTTTTATTATACATTTTCTGTTGTATTCTTTTTTATAAATGTTTTTATTTCTGAAAAAAAGAGAGACACAGCGTGAGCAGGGGAGGGTCAGAGAGAGAGGGAGACACAGAATCTGAAGCAGGCTCCAGGCTAGCTGTCATCACAGAGTCCAACGCGGGGCTCAAACCCATGAATGGTGAGATCATGACCTGAGCCAAAGTTGGACGCTTAACCGACTGAGCCACCCAGGTCCCCCTTATGTTGTATTCTTAAACATTTTGACAAAAAACAACTTTACCCATTGGGAAATTAAGTCATTAGATGGCTTTTAGGGCAACATTTAACTCTGATTTTTTTTAGCTTTTGGAATCTTAAAGTTATATAAAACTGCTGTTGTTCCTGTAAGTACTTCAAGAACTTAAACTCTGGGGATATGTCTTTGTTCTCTCTTACCACTATTCAGATTTATTCATATTGAGGTACAGATAGTCAGGATGAAAAATAACTTAGTTTTAAAACATGCTACTTCTTAAGTGTGATATTGTGCATTTTCATTTTAGGTAATCTTTCCAGTTATCAGTTTCTGTGAAATGAACATAGTAACACCTCAAAGAGTTTTACTGAATGTAAGTGAAATAAGCATGTAAAGAATTTTAGCACAATGTTTAAAATTTGAAAATAATGACTAACATTTGTGGAACACATAATGTGTCACTCATAATTAACAATTGCAGCAGATGCCTGGGATGAATCTTGTCATATAACTCCAGCCCCCTAATTTCAGCTCAGTTCTGGTTGACAGTTTCATACATAATGCCAGGCCCCTATCAAATGGTCAGTGGTGTTTCTGCTTTAAGCTGCAAGGCTTTCTCTGAAGTCAAGGAAGACAGATGATCATCCATGAACAGGTACAACCCAGAAGTGAGAAAAATTACCACCCCCAGGCAACTTTCAACCAGCTGGGGATAGGAGCTGGTGGATGGATTCTCAAGCCTCCCCTTCCTCTGATGGGATAGTTCTAAGGTACCCCTCAGAAGGTTCCACATGGTTTTGAACCCTAGCTACCCTCAGTGGTAACCAACCCATTAATTCACCTTCCACTGGATTTTCTCCCTCCCCTCTCTCTCTCCTTCATCACTCACTTATTTGCTATGATGACCTCTCAAGTAAGCAACTGTACAAATCCTTGTTTTAGGGTCTGCTTTCCAAGGAAATTGACCTAAGATAAGCACTTAGTATGTGTCAGGTACTGTGCTAAAAACTTTTATGATTGACTTACTTAATCCTCACAATAAACCTATAATGTAGCTACTATTATGAGTTTCATTTTCTATATAAGAAAACTTAAGCTTAAGTAAATTGTCTAAGCTTTCAAAGCTAGTAAGTCACAGAGCTGAGACTCAAATCCAGTATATCCAGACAGCACCAAATTTTAAGCCACTATGCTTTCTGAACTGAGTGCTTGATATATATCAGAATTTGTTGGTGGCTTTTTAATAATTAAGATTTCTGAGTGCCAAACAAGACCTACTAAATTAGAAACTCTGACTGAGATTTACGGTTTTTATTATATTTTTATTTCTTTATTTCATTTTTTTTAGGTTTAGAGTTTTTAATAAGTTCCCCAGATGATTCTTAACTACACTAAATGTCCATAGAACAAATCAAGTAAATTTTTATTATTTTGAATTTTTTAAATGTTTATTTTTGAGAGAGAGAGAAAGAAAAAAAAAAAAAGAGGGAGAGATAATGTGAGTGCAGGAGGGGCACAGAGAGAGGGAGACACAGAATCCGAAGCAGGATCCAGGCTCTGAGCTGTCAGCACAGAGCCTGATGCAAGGCTCAAACTCCCAAACCGTGAGATCATGACCTGAGCTGAAGTCAAGACGCTTAATGCACTGAGCCACCCAGGTGTCCCTAGTAAGTTATTATTTTCAATGCATAGGTTAATATTCATAACTTGAACCAGAAATGGCAATCAGCAGATTCGTCTATATTTTATATATTAAATACATACCGAAGTTAAAAATTTGCCTAAAAAAGCTACTCATTGCCCCAAATTTAAGCCATAAGATGGGGAAAAAAGGAAAGACAATGGCCTCATCATTGACTAAAGCAGCACAAAGTGACTGTTTGAGGAGAAGGAAATGTTGGTTAATCACAAGCAACCTGGCACAACTGAAATCACCAGGGACTGCCAGAGAGAGAAGATAATAATATAAAATGCTTTTAGAAGCAGGCATGATTTGCAGCAATGTGGCTGGAGCTGGAGAGTATCACGCTAAGCAAAACTATTCAGACAGAGAAAGACAAATGCCATATGATTTCACTCATATGTGGAATTTAAGAAACAAAATGGATGAATGAAGGGGAAGAGGGAAAAAAAGGTAAGCAAACCATGAGAGACTATAAACTGTAGAGAAAAAACTGAGGGTTTCTGGAGGGGAGTTGGGGGCGGGGGGAAGGGCTAAATGGGTGATGAGTATCAAGGAAGGCACTCATGTTGAGCACTGGGTGTTATATGTAAGTGATGAATCACTAAATTCTACTCCTGAAACAAATATTACACTATAGGTTAGCTAACTAGCATTTGAATACAAATTTGAAACTAAAAATAAATAAATAAATAAAATAAATGAATAAATAGTAGGTATGGGAACAGAGTAGCATAGTACAGGATAGCATAGAAAATGCCTTGATAATGATCCCACTATTTCTTAATGATTCTCAATAAATGAGAATTTAACTATAATTAGGTTCTGTAATAAACACTGTTTATTGATTTTTAGCTATTGGAATTCCTTTATATTACTTGGATCTGCCATCTTTCTTTCATGGTAGGAATCAGCAATTCAAATTTCTCTTGGTTACACTGAATGTCGAATAGGTTACAGAGATGTTGTAAATCTAACCTGAGTCCTCCTCCTTTGATTAAATTTCTGTTAATTAAGATAGCGTATGCTAAGCCCTAAACCAACACTACCTCATTTAATCTTGAAAATATTTCTGTGAGGTCAACAATTCTATCTAGACCATATAGATGGAGGAATTATAAGTAACTTGTTTCAGTTTACAGAGTAAACATGCAATGGCGAAGCCAAAAGTTGAATTCAGTTCTTTCTGACTCGTCTGCCGCCAAACCAAATTAGCAATTTTTGGTTGCTATTGTGAAGCAAAATTTGGCCTTTAATCTAGAAGTACTCTCTTCCCTTGGCTGTCATGATTATGCCTTTTATGGTTTCCCCTACCCTACTGGCTTCTGCTTTATAGCTTGTTTTGAAAACTCCCTTTCAGGCTTCTTGTCTCACCCTATATTCTCTCCCTGGGCAATTCCAGCTCTGCCATCAAAATCTATTACTCTTCTAGAGGATGATGATATATGACATGTATGTCTCTGAATCTGACCTGTTCTCTAATTTCCAGACAAATGAATATTCAGGTGCTTACCTAACATTTCCTTTTGCATATCTCAATGACAGCTCAAATTCAGTCTGTGGAAACCAAACTCAGGATTCACATATAAAGATGATTATCTTCTACTTTGTCTTGCCTCTGTGTATGTCACTACCACCATCTATTCAGTTATATCACCCAGAAGATTAGCAGTCACTCTTTACATGTTTCTCTTTCCTTCAATCCATATTCACTGGTTCTACTCTCCCTTAAAATATCACTATTTTCAGATCCAAGACAGTTCTTTAGTCCAAGATACCACTATCTGTCTTGTAAGAATTTCCCAAGACACCTAATTGTTCAATAATATCAACAATGGCCTATTCATTAGGCTCTATACATTGCAGTCACAATGGTCTGTTCAAAAGATAAGCTTCTGGGGCGCCTGGGTGGCTTAGTCGGTTAAGCGTCCGAATTTCACTTAGGTCATGATCTCGCGGTTCATGGGTTCGAGCCCCGCGTCGGGCTCTGTGCTGACTGCCGGCTCAGAGCCTGGAGCCTGTTTCAGTCTGTGACTCCCTCTCTCTCTGACCCTCCCTTGTTCACGGTGTCTCTCTCTCTCTGTCTCTCCTAGAAATAAATAAAAAATATTTTTAAAAAATTTAATCATACTTTTAAAAAAAATTTAAAAAAAAAAAAGACAAGCTTCTACCAATGGTGGCAAGATTTTCCAACATGCTGAAAACTTCTTGATGAAGATAAAAACAAAACTAAGTAAAGTCTTCCCATTTGCCCCATAGATGTATTCTTGAAAAATTTAGTATGTGTTGAAACCATGTAAAATCTACTTTATATTTATAGATTCTAGATCCATTAAATATATATTCATATATATTTTTATATATGTGTGTATAAACACACACACATGCACACATACATATATGTTATGTGCATGTGTGTGTGCATATGTGTGCCTATATAATCTACTGAATACTCAGCAGAGTATTCAATAGTTGTGAGGCTTCAGGACAATCCTTCTTAGGAAAAACTATGTCTTAGATTGTCATCTCCCCAAAGCAGATAATGAGACTAAAACTTGGGTAGAGGGAAAGATGAAAGGGAATTATGGAGGAATTTATGTGTATGCTACCTCTGTGAGTAAATGAGGGCCAGCCCCCATTAGAAACCATGTGGCACATGTGTCAGAATTCTATACTGAAACCAAGGATAGAAATGCTGGAGCATTTACCCATTGCTTCTTTTGACTCACTATGGTCTTTACTCCTCACTTCCAGATTGTCCCTACTCATGACGGAGTAAGCTCTTGTGATGCTAGAGAAAAGTCTTACCAAGAGAAGAGGTATGAAGATGTTTGAGGTGGAAACTGGCTACTTTAGCAGGCAAATGACAAATAACCCATGCATTACAGGATAGCTGGAGCTGGTTTCCACATTAAATGCCAGAGAGATCACGAATTTCACTGTGACCTTAAGAAAGGTGCCACAACTTTTCAAAAATATATATTAAGGTAGGTTAATACCCCTTGGATAACAAGTATTTAATAAATATTGTGCAAGTATGTAATAGATTTTTATTAAATTAGACAATTCATAGAAATGAGGAAGTATTTTTCTCTCAAAAATATTCTTTTAAAATTTTGGTATAGGTATACCAGTGTGGCTCATCAGTTGAGTGCTGAACTTTTGATTTCAACTCAGGTCATGATTGCAGGGAATCAAGCCCCATATTGGGCTCCACACTAGTGTGGAGTTTCCTTGGCATTCTCTCTCATTCCTCTCCCCTCTCTTCTGTTCTCTTTCTCTCTCTCTCTCTAAAAAAGTGTCTAAAATTTTAGTATAAAATGTATAACTTTTGTGACTATAATTAATTTATATTTTATTTGAAGTACAATTTGGAAGAAAATTTTTTATTTAAAAATTTTATCATTTATTTAGATAGAAAAAAGTGTGCAATAGAGAAGAGCAGCAGAGGGAGAGAGAGACAGAGAAACAGAGAGACAGAGAGAGTCTGAAGCAGGCTCCACACTGATGTTGGGCTTATCCCACAAACCTGGCTAGGATCATGACCTGAGATAAAATCATGAGCAGCATGCTCAACTGACTGAGCTACTCAGGAACCTCTGGAAGAAATATTTTTAAAGCAGGTAACTGCTTCAATTTAGTGTCCACAATCTTCCACAATTTTGACTTATTAAAAAACAGACTACAAGTATTCCTCAGCAATATCCATTCTTAGGAAATAAAACCATAACTTACTTGGGTTGTTAACTGTATTATTACATTATACCACCATCATCTCATACTAGATTAATCTGTTATAAAACAAAACAAACAGGGGCACTTGGGTAGCTCAGTCAGTTTAGTATCCAATCTCAGCTCACGTCATGATCTCATGGTCCATGAGTTTGAACCCTGCGTTGGGCTCTGTGCTGACAGCTCAGAGTCTGGAGCCTGCTTGGGATTCTGTGTGTGTGTGTCTCACTCTCTGCCCCTCCCCTGCTCACATGTAAGCTCTCTCTCTCTCTCCGTCTCTCTCTCTTTCTCAAAAACATTAAAAAAAATTAAAACAGAGCAAAACTTTTTACTTTGTGCCAAAAAGCTAATTTGAGAAGCAAAGTATGAGTTATACAGTGTTTGTTTTTTTTTTTTTAAATAAATCAACTAGGTACTGGAAATATATAAACCCTTCCAATCTATAGGCTACATATAACCATGGTATCGGTGCATTTGAAAAGTTAGAGTACATCTAAGTACTACTTGATGTGATGCTCATCAATTCAACCTTTAATGCATAATAATTAATGTGATTTTCCAGATTACTTTATTGCTAGGCTCTCATAGAGGAAGAAAATTTTTTTACTTCCATATAAAACGAAAGATCCAAAGCTTCTCAGTTTTTGCTGCTTGGTGAGAAATATAAAACTCGCTGAAGTCAATGAGTTTATTTTTTTCTTTCAAACCATAGCATGAGTAAATAGATTCTGGTAGCCCATGAGGCAACAGAGCTCCCTGAGTTTAGGGCTGTGCTTTCTTTAAATGGGTGTTACCTCTAATACCTGAACTCAGCAAAGTCTTTAGGCCACGGTGGCTGTGGCAGATTTCCAGTTGTGACTAATCTTTACTTGCTGGAACCTTAAACAGTTACAAATGTGCCATATGTGTATGTTTTAATTATGGTAATCACCATGCCCTGACATTCACTCAAAGAAGGCATTCTATATTCACAGGCAGCACTCGACATGTCAGAACAGCATGCCCTTACTTGGCTACTTTCTTAATAGCACATTTGCTTCTGTCACAGACTCAGTGTCCTGTGCCCATGTGGTCTGACTAATATTACTGGTCCTGCAATTATTTTGTCACTGTGATGGCTGAAGTGTGATCTATGAAAGGCAGTGTTTTTGTTTTTGGGTTTTTTTTTTTCTCCTTTTTCATATTGATGGTTCTGTCTGGCAGAATCTACTATACTAGTGGCAGATATTCTAATTTTTATGTATATTGTGCCAAATTTCAAGAGGAAAATTGCAGACGACGCACAAGCAAAATAGAACTCGCTATAGGGAACATTACAGATAGGAGCTATGCACTTTTTTGTTATACCTACTTGCCTAAAAAAAGACGGGGAGGGGGCAAGAAAAAGATAGAAGCAATTAGTAACATTTTAAATATGATATTTAAGTACATTAGCAACAAGGCTAATATTCATCAACTGTATCCAGAATATACCATTTGTACAAAAATATCGACAACTAGTCATGCTAAAATAAGACAGAAAGGAATTCTTTCCTCTTTAACTTTTCTTAAAGCTACTAAGTTGGTCTGTTATACCTAAAACATGTACAAATTTCCATGGCTTTAGAATGAAATTATTCATCTATGGAGTAACTTCAGAAGTAATTTTTTTTTCAATACAAGAAATCAACCATCAAGGTACATAATAAAATGAATCTGGAAATATGTTAATCTCCTACTTATTCAACTGTACTAGAGATTTAATATTGATATTGCTGGGAGCTGAATAGGAGCCAAACTAATTCCACAAAAGTGCTCTATCTGCATATTAACTACTGAAAAAGCACAGAGACACAATCCTATTTAAGCTACTCTACAGCATCTGATATGATTTAGTTTTGCAATCTATTCAGCTTTCTAAAAGTGTTGCTATGCCCCACACACACACACACACTCCCTACCTGGAGACAAATGCTCCATTTAGTCAAATTTTAGGGCATCCTACATTATACATTCTGCAAATGTAAATATTTATAGACATGAGAATTCATTTTGTTTCACTGGCTTATACATTTCTTGTATTCAAATGTTTAATATGGTGTGCACTGAATCATGAATGTTCTTGAGAAAACAACTTGCCTCCTTGATCCAGTCAAGTGTGGCTAAATCATTTTTATGACATAGAGAGTCATCAGTAGGCTTCTTGAGAATAAAAGCACAATTTTGAGATTATAGTCTTAATTAAGGTTGACACAACATCAAATTTTAATCAGCAGGAAATAAGAGATAAATTATTTTTCTGTTTTCATAACTTTTGAGTTGGGTTATGATGTTCTATAGAAAGTAACTTTAATTTCTTTATAATTTCCAGAAATGACCTTAAAAATCCCAACTTCTTTTTGAAAATGTTCACATCATTTAATTTGTAAATTAAACAACAAATCTTTAATTTAAAAAAAATGCCTTCACAATAAGATCCATGAGAAGATTACTTTAGTTCAATGATTCTCATTTGAGGTTTTAGAGAAAACAGGAAAGAATATCCTGAGAATGACAAATAATATGCTCCAGAAGATGGAGGTCATGCTAGTATACCATGCATTATAAAGTATTAAATATAGAGAACTATATAGTTAAAGAGCTAATTACTAGATAACATAAATAGCTAGATAGAGATAAGGACTGATATAAGAAAAGGGATAGGGATAGATACAGACAGAGACAGAGATAGCGATACAGAAAGAGAGAGAGAGAGAGAGAGTGTTTCCATAATACCACTACAAAAAGAAAAGCTTGATGCAATCTTAGATGAGGGAATGCCATATAAAACTTTTACGGCACATAGCCTTAAGGCACATAGTCAAAAAGATGGAAAAATTCATGCAATTCATACATATTAAAAGAATGGATCCATTTTAAAGAATACTGAAATTTTGTTTTCTGTAATACATTTTAGGTGTACCTGAAAAAAAGCCATTTGGTCTATGAGAATCACCTATGCACACTGTGTTTAAGTATTTCATTTAGCTATTCACTAAGTAAAGAGCAACAATGTTTTGGAATCTCTTGGAACTAGAAACAAAAACAAAAAAGACAACCCATCCACCTGGGCCCTCTATTTCATATTTTCTCAGGTATAAGAAATTTTGTCACAACATCTTTTAGCTACAAGCTTTGCTCCTTGAAATTTTCTATTTTTTTTTTCTTTCCTCCAAAGAATAACTAAGGAAAGGAACTGATCTTGACTAGAACCAAGGGAAAGGCTAAGCAACCCCTTGTTGTTACACTTTTTTAACTAATGAAGTCTTCATTTATTTATTTCTTTTGAGAGAGAGAGTGTGTGTGGGAAGGGCAGAAAGAGAGAAGGAGAGAGAAAGAATCCCAAACAGGCTCTGCACTGTCAGCACAGGGCCCAATGCGGGACTTGAATCCACAAACCATGAGATCATGACCTGAGCCGAAACCAAAAGTTGGACACTTAATCGAATGAGTCACCCAGGTGACCCTAACCAATAAATTCTTGACCACATCTTCTTGATCCATTCATCTGTTGATGGACACTTAGGCTCTTTCCATGTTTTAGCTATTGTGGAGAGTGCTGCTATGAACATTGGGGTACATGTGCTCCCATGCATCAGCATTTCAACATACATAATTCTATATACTGCTTCTATTTATACATTATATTACTGCTCCTTGACAAGGGGACTAAAAGCTGACTTAATAGTACTAAGTCTAAATCTGAGATAAATGATAAGGAAGCTTCTGGAAATATGAGCATTTCTCTCCTCCCACAATTTCCCCAAAACATTGCAGTACAAGAAATCTTAACACACACTTAGATTTGATATTTCTTCAAGATATATCAATGGATGTTTAAATATTATTTTTTACTATTATAATCAGAAAGTGTTTGGTTTTGAAATAATGCTCATTTCTGAGATCAGGTAAAATAACAGCACTATGTTTTACATGCAAATAACAATAATAAAAAGTGAACAACATTATGGTAAATCAAGACAACTTAAAAATCACTGAATAATGGGTATCTGAAAACTAATCTTTAAGGAGTCTATGCAGTACTCAGAACCTCCTTATAATAAAGAATATAAGCAATTTTCTTTGCATTTTGTCCTTTCCTCTCTTTTCATTTATTCATCATACAATGCATATGTATCAATGTGACTAGGTTACAGCTCTTCCAGGATTGTACATCAGTTTGCTATAATTACATTGTAATATAAATGGCTGAAAGACTTTGCATGAGTCAATCAGTGACCTTGATTTATTTTTCCAGGTCATGGAGATCTATCTTTGAACCTCATCAAAAATTCCAACTTAATAGCAGGTGTCAGCATTTAATATTCCTCTGGTTGTCACAATCAGATCTGTCAGAAAACAATCCTACAAATAATAAAGTAGGTACAATTTTTATTTTTGCATCTTTAAATTACTTTCAAATTATTGTAAAAAATAAAATGCAGCTTCTATGACATCACATAAAGAAGAAAGAGAAAATATTTAAATACACCTTTATACTCTCTATGTTCCTTTAGAAGCAGCAGATTGAGAGAGTGATCTTTTGTGGATTTGGAAGAAACTAAGCAAAGCTTCCATACTCCTGGTTACCTTTCTGAAAATGGCACAGCCCTCACAGTTGCATCCATTCAAGAATGCTACAACCCCTCTTAGTGTTAGAGCAAGCCTTTCAAATGTTGTTACATTAAAAGCTGGATAGTACATTCAAGTACTGTCACATTAGAGAAATCCTAGCCTGTTGGCCACCCTTTTGGTAAAAGCATGTGATCAAATTTGAGCCCAGGTTGGTAGTGTCAACATTCTGTGTCAAAGCAAAGTTGAAACTGATGAAAACAAGCTTAGGCTTGCTTATCAATCTGAGATACATAAATGTTCCAGCTGGGCACACACATTTTAAATAAGAATTTGATAGAGACTCCACTTTCCAGAACAAATTCACCCAAGCATTTTTAACTTGTAGTTATCTGGAGCAGCTCTCTGTGATGGGCTGCAGTGAGACAAAGACATGGTGTGGGGGCTGTGAGGTTGAGAGGAAGAGAAATCAGTGAACCTAAAATGGCAGCTACATCCATTGAAACTGGGTAATTGTATTTGCCCATTCGGAAGAGACCTCCTCAGCTCCAGGCACACACCCCTCTGAGACCCTAAACAGCCAAGCTCATAGGATTGGAATGACCTCTTTTTACCAGATGACTCTAGGGTTATGAATCCTTTTTTACATGTTTGGGAGGGACAAACAGTGGGGAATTTACTCTCAGCTACTGTTTATCTCCCATTCATTATGTTCCTCTGCTTTTTAAGACTGTGTTCTCAGGCAGGAGACCAGTAAGTGACACTAAGTATTTCAAGGACAGCTACACCAGCTTTTCAGGATTCTTAGACAGAAAAAAGTAACAGCAAATTTCAAATTGGAATATAGCTAGCCATGTGCTAGTAAAATATTTAACAATGATCTCTTCAATGGGGGATAGGAAGGAAAGAGAAGACCGACAATTTTCATGGCATGGCTGATTTCAAGCTACCAACATGATGATGTTTCTGGGAGTTGGGCAGAAATGCAAGCAATTGGCTCTTTCAAGACAGCTGCAGCAAATCATAGCTACCATGACTATACTTCCTACAGTTCAGGAAACCATTCAACTCTGTCCCAGAATTCCTTTTCCCTAGACATCAAAACACTGTTGATTATTAAATTTCTTATAGGAGAAGTATCAAAAAAAATTTGTATGGAAAATCATCAATAAAACATGCAAAAGAAGCATAGCTTTAAGAGAGCCCACTGGCCAAGTGTAAGACGACTTTATGATTTTTAAAAATTTTGGTATGCGTTATAAGCCACTGAATAAAATAAAAATCCATGATCCTATATTAAAGTAGATAAATGAATGAGTAAGAAGGAAATATCTCCCTTGAAGTAGAATTCTAGCTAATAAATGCACAGGGAATGATGGAATTAGGAAAACACCACTGTGCAATAATCATGGGAAGTGATTCAGGCAGGAATGAAAAATTTGCAGGAGGAAAGGAATACTTATATGGTCTCAAAATATATTCTCACATATAATATATGAAGTATCCACTTCTTTAAAGTGAACAGAGGATACCACTTTAAGGGAATGATAAAAACTTAATATCACCAATAGTGTGGAATAAAACAAAAACAAACAAAAAAGCAACTACCAAAGAACCAAGAGGCACCTCCAGATGGAAGGCACTGTGAAGGATACATATGACTTCTGAGAAATTCTTGACAAAAATGCATAAATTGAATCAAATCAGGAGGAAAAATCAGACAAAACATCAGACTAACCCATCAGTTATTCTACAAGTTAACTGGCATATACTCTAAAGTATGTCAAAGTAACAAGAGTGAAAGAAAAAAAAAAGAAACAGAGTGAAGAACTATTCCAGATTAAACTAACCTAAAAGAGAGATGACAAATAGACAATGAGTGATCTCGCGCTGGCACAACTAGTAAAATTTGAAAACTGTGAATTAGGTATTAACAGCATTATTTTTCTATCATTGTTAAAAATATTTATTTTGATAATTGTATTGTAGTTATATAAGAAAATATCTTTGCTCTCACATGATACACTGAATATTTAAGAATAAAAGTTTGTGGTATCTGCAGCTTGCTCTCTCGTTAAATATATACATATGTATATTCACATATCTTTATAAAGAGGTGGATCTAGATGCCATTCATTCTTATATTTGTATGAGAGATATATGAAAAAATATAACTTAGAGAGAAATAATGTAAATATATTGAATAACTGATGAATTTAGGTGAACAGTGGACTTAAATTCTTTAGCTTATTTTTGCAACTTTTCTATAGTTTGAAGTAAAAGAAAATATTTTCTAAAGAAATCAGTAATTGAGCTCATATATTTTTCCATTTAGTATTTCTTACACATTCCCAGCAAGCTGGCCACTTTGCTGGGCATTGACAGTAGAAGGGCACACTTTCACAATACATTATAGGAAAATCAAAAAGGACTATGATTTTACAAATACAATAATGGAGTGTTGCTAAATAAGAAGATGAAAAGAAAAGTCAGTTCACTCAACATAAGAGATGGTGAAAATGTGGACAAGAATGGCTTTCCAGATGTGGTGACCCTTGGGATGATTTTTGAATGATGAGCAGAAGGAAGCCAGGTGAGTACCATTCTGGGGAAGGCAACCCAGACAGAGGGAGCAGCATAGGCAGGGACATGAATGTGTGCAATACTTAGCAGAATGGTGAGGGTGTGGAGTAATAGCTCATATCGAGAGCTTTAAAATCAAATAGAATTTTATTTGAATACTATTTTTTTCCATTTATTAGTTACATGGTAATGATAATTCACTTGATCTCTCTAGGCCTCAGGCTGTGCATGCATTTGTGAAGTGGAAATAGTATTAAGTTGTGATTCACAGGGATATTTTCAGGATGAAATAAAAGAATGTATGTAGCGAAGTAAATGTTCAGAACATTTTAGCTGCTGCTATTACTATTTTTGAATTTCAGGTGGTTAGAAATGACCAGAGACAGGGATGCATGGTGGAAAGTTCAGCAATATATTACTGCCTCACTTATAAAGAGCATTTCAGATCATAATAAAGAAAGCTAACCAGCACTCATAAGAAATCACCAATAGTAGCATATCAGTCAATTTGTACATTTGTGATGAACAATGCTAAATATTTTTAATGAACGGATTATTTTTTTCGGTTACCTAGTGAACTATGATGGCTATGGAGTTTTTATTTGCTTGCTCTGTTTTGTTATGTTTGCCCTGAACAGGTTGATGTATTACTGGCAGAATAGAGCATTTTCTTCCTGGCTGTCACAATGTAAACCAGAATCACTGTGACTTTGCCTTGACCAGAGCTTGCACAGAGATGCAGTCATGCAGAAAAAAAAGAAGACAAGGACACAAAATCTAGGGTTGTGTGAGCAGTGATGGGAAGCAACAAATGTCTTTATAGTTCCTCTTTTTGTGAATAATTTGGTGACCCTGACTCTAAAGCAGCCTAACAAATCTTTACTCCAGACTTCAGAGCAACTGTAATAAATGTTGGAGGGAGTATATCTTTGTGGTTAAGACCTTGGGCTCCAAAGTCAGACTAGATTTAGACTCTGGCTCTGCAGCTTACCAACATATTGACCTTGGCCCATTTATTTTACACTCCACCCAGATTTCTCATCTGAAAACAATAGGAGACAGAAATAGGAAACTACTCTCACTCCTGTGAAAAATAAATGAAAATATGCATGTAAAGCTCTTACACACATATGTGGTGATGACGATGATAATGATGATGTGGTGATGGTGGTGATATAAGCAATGGTGGCAGCAATTTTCAGGTCACTAATTTACTCATTACAGAGATATATACATTTTTAAGCCAATGTGTTGGGCACCAGCAATAGAGAAATAAATAGGGTAGAGTTTTTGCTTTATGAAGATAAAATTGAATAGGAAAAAGCAGAAAAATGAACAAGTTCTGCAGTTTAACATAATATGTATAACTTTATGCAAGATATGACAGAAACGTGCAAGAGAATTATATAAATGAAATAGCATTTTGAGAAATCTGGCTGGGAAAGTTTAAGGTATATGCAATCTTTCTAGACTCAAAAACTAAAGAGTTAACTTTTTGAAGAGGAGCAAAAAATTGTAGACAGTATAAAGATACAAACACACACAACAGTAAAATATAAACAGCATTACAAAACCAGGACTCAAGAAATAATGGTTGAAAAAAAAAAAAAGAATTAACAGTTGAATGATTGATCCCTAACAGAGGCAAGCTTTAACATGTAGGAAAACAGAAATCCCTCATACTAGTCTCTGAGGAGAAAATAATGGCGGATGTGTTAATCTTTCCCAAGGGAAGTCTGGTTTTACTCAATATGGCAATCCCAGATTTCATTTCAAGCAGAGCAGCCCATGAAAAAAGGTCAGTCTTAGAATATTAGTCTCTTAGGTTTTCAGAGCTAAGCGAACAGCTAGGTCAGCTTCCTAAATGGCAGTCACCATTATAATTGCATTAAAACCACCTAGGGAGTTTTTAGAAATACACATTCCTGGGTACCACTCTCAGGCATTTTGGAAATGTTAGTCTAGGATAAGACCTCTTTGCTTTGACATCCCACATCTAATCACCACCACTACCATGTTGTTCTGATGAATACTAAGTTTGTAATCCTGTCAGCAATCACCCCTTTTTCTGTGAACCCAAAGAGAAGAAACTTACCTGAAAAATCTTAAAATCAGTAAGCACAAAAGTAGAACCAGAATCCAAGTCTTCTAACTCCCCATACAGAACTTCTCCTATTGGACTTTAGAAATAGTGTAAGGCAATACTACCTTTTCCACTGGCTTTTTCATGATGTCAATAGGAGCAATTATTAGAGTCATCCTTTTGAATCACAGCAGAGCTTCATTTCAACAATCACAAAATAGCAGAGTGTGGGCTACTTCTGGCAAACAAGGTGTTTATTTTTTCTAGACATAATTTTTAAAAATGATTTAATGGTGTGTAATGCCTTTACACTGGGCACGCCCTCTCCAATTGCCCAAAAGCTCTTCCACAGAAAACTCCCTTATATCCAGATGTTTTCATTTATGTAATTTTCAGACAAACCCCTTAGAAGCATTTGAGCTTATGATCTAGGCACTAAAGAGCAATTAAAAGGCAAAAAGCTTTATCAGAGGGTAATTTACTAGCACTTTTTGAATATATTAACAGATTATTGAGTTAATTTATCTAACAATTTATTAATTTCAAAAACACAACAAAGCTGCATGAAAAAAAAAGAAAGAAAGTCTCAGGTGCCTTTTATAGCCTAGTCATCTTTCTCTGCTCTCCAGCCTTCATCATTGTGTTCCTGATACCTCTTTCTCTAAACAAAGCTGACTAATTCAGGGCTAGACTTGTAATCCACAGGCTATGTTAGGTCCATCAAATTCTGTCCCTGAGAAAATTACAACTGGTACACTTAAAAATTGGCTCAAAAAAATTGAGATGGGGAGGCTGTGTGGCTCAGTTGGTTAAGCTTCGAACTTCGGCTAGGGTCATGATCCCACAGTTCGTGGGTTCAAGCCCTGTGTCAGGCTCTGTGGTGCCAGCTCAGAGCCTGAAGCTTGTTTCAGATTCTGTGTCTCCCTCTCTCTCTGCCCCTTCCCCACTTGCACTCTGTCTCTCTCTCTCAACTATAAATAAACATTTTTAAAAATTCAGATACTATACTTATAAAGTGAGTAGCCTCAAATCTAAAGGTCACTTTCTGGGAGCAACTCATGGTGAGGCCTCCTCTGCAAATAAGCAGCATATATGGTTTGAAGTTAAAGAAAAGAAAATGCATGGAGAGAAGAGATGTATACAAATGCAATCCCAGAGGAAAACAGATGGAGAAGGTAATTTTAATTATCGATTATCTCCCAGGTCCTTTTTTCAGTTCTACATTAAGGCATGGCTACAATTTCTGCTCTTAGCTTCAGACAGATGGCCATTCTCATCTGCTCAGATTAGTTGAAGTGGGTTTTCCATTTCTTAATACCAAACTATACCTGGCAAATACAGCCACCTAGGGATATACTGCAATCACAAAGGAGGGTAGGGATGTACAGAACAAGGGCTGACTTTGGAGGGCAGTCCAGAGAATGCATATCCACAGATAGTGGGATCATTAGGAAGGCTTGAAAGCAGTGGACATTGCAAGGGTGGGAGGGAGTCAACTGGGAAAATCTAAAGGAAAGACTCACTCACCTGAAAAGAAAATTGGGGCAGAAAAGGGTGTAGGTTAGGAAAGTGATGAAACCACCAACAAATTTTACCTACTTCATAATTTTAACAGATGGGTGCCACTGAGCTCAAATATAAAAATAAAAATAATATAAAATAATATAAAAATTTGTTTAATTAAAAAATGTTGGATCATTCATTTCTGCTAAAAGAATAAAATACCTTTCCAAAGCCATTGAAAGATACAAGACTGTTTGGGATACTTCCACCCACTAAATTAATTAGCAAACACTGTAACTGAATTAGGTCATTCGAAAGATGACTGCAAATATTTACTTATTTAGTTATATGTTTCAATTACAAAAAATATAGTTGTATTTTTGGCATTTTAGCTATAATGAAGTTTGCAGTATAATCTGGCTTCCAAACAAGCTTATTTGGAAGCACTGAAGTTCTATATGACTGAACCCCTCTGCAACCACTTTAGAGCCTACACAGCAATCAGTGAGCATGGTAAGATCAGACAGACTTATGTTCTTTCTTTTGTTTTTAAGCTTGTTTATTTATTTTGAGAGAGGGGGTCACAAACAGGGGAAAGGCAGAGAGAGAGAGGGAGGGAATCCCAAGTAGGTTCTGCACTGTCAGGCTCTAACTCATGGACCATGAAATCATGACCTGAGCTGAAATCAAGAGTTTAACACTTAACCAACTGAGCTGCCCAGGTTCCCTCAGACTTAGGTTCTTTATGATGCTTTCTAGCCCAAACATTCCCTAATTATACATCCCTAAGCTGCAACAGAAGCCCTTACAGTAAGCAGCTGAAATCTGTAGCTCAGAGCCTAAGAAAATAAATACCGAGTAATTCATGCCCTTCCTACAGATCTCCCACTGGTTGCTCATACAATGACAAACGTCCATGTTCCTCTGAATCTGCTTTCAAGTTCAGTCCCCTTTCTTAAATGCACAATTGAGGCAGCAAAGAAGTAAGATTCCTTCAAGCCCATGCTTACTTTCCTTACCCCCACTACACAAAAACATTTTCTCTGATTCTTGTGGTGAAGAATGAAGAATCACCCTGCAATATGCTACTTGGACTATTATTTGCCTATGATCAAATAATAAATTCATCAGTAAAATTAACAATATTGATTGGGAAATATTTAGTTCTAGCCACAGAAGGGACCTTCAATTGTCTTTTTATTCTTCTAGTATTAAATTTTTCTATGATTATAATTATAACATTATTTTTTTTACCTGAAACTATAAGTTCTTTTGTTGTAGAGTTCAAAGAGATGAACAAAGTTGTCACAACTTTAAAGTCCTTTGTGAAATTGAACATAAAATTCAAGGAAGTCACTGTTGCCATTATAATGCTTACTGAAAGTGAATGCTTAAGTATCGTTTCCTTAGATTGAAGGTACATTTTAGTGACATAGAAGTGAACAGAAGGCATGCTTATGGTACTTTTTATAAACAATAGTGTATTTTATTATTTGAGGATATAATTTAAGAGTGGCAAAAAATCTGCCTGTGCTTTTGAGACAATAAATGGAGCTAGTTTGTATGTTGATTTTAATCTAGTAAAGTAAAAATGCCATATAACAAGACTGTATAGTATTTGCACACACAAAAATTGCCATCTAAAAATATTTGTGAAAGCCTCTTTTTATGCCTGAATCTAAGCTGAATGCATAATTTAGTACTTATTTTTCAGAACAAATAGCCTGGAAAAATTTCATGCACAATTGATGATAATTTGAGTGTGCAATCCATGGCTGGAGCTCATTAACATATTCATTCTGTCTAAGCTCTGTGTGCAAATTTAAATTGTAGTTTTCCAAAAATCACTCATAACACTCCAAAACATCAAAATCAATCATTTTTAACACCAATGGTTGAGTCTGAAGATTTCCCCATGATAAGAACTCTTTTGGAAGGTAACCTCCCAGCTCTGATATAAAGATCATAACAATACAGAATTTAATTTCCATCTGGATTTTACTGAATCAAAAAGTTAAAAAAACCTGTAATACAGAAACAGAAACTTCATGTAGGAGTAACAAGGGAAAAAATGTCTGTGTGTATGTATAAAATTCCTAGTGAAAATCACAAAATATCTGTTTCTGGTTTTGTTTTCTCTTTCAGATAGTGATCTTTTTAACTTCAAAACTGATTTTTTTGGTCTATATATCATCACAATAATAAAAAAATATATAAAATAAAGAATATCTTTCAGATAGTGATTTTTTTAACCTCAAAGTTGATTTTTTAAATTGGTCTATTATCACAGTAATAAAAAGCATTTTAAAATAAAGAATATTAAGGTATTATTTTTCTAAGAAAAAAATTACATGTTTGTATAAACTAAAAATCTCTAAACCTCTTTTTTAAATTTTACTTTAATTGACATTAAGTGTAAATATTGTTACTGGGAAGCAAAAGAGACTAAGTTCTGATTTTTACACATACTTTACATTCTATATTTGATATATGGCTAATTGTTTCAAGTTGATCATGTGGGAGAATACTTCATTTGTCTTAATTGAGTTGCAGTTTTATAAATTATTATAAAAAGGAGGATAAAATATCACTAGAAAAAAGGAGAATATTTTAAATAAACATGCTTTGGAAAATGTAATAAAAATCTAAGCATTGACTTACTACGACTATATACAGTACTGTGTAATACAATACTACAAAATGGTCATATTTTTCATAGAGATTTTAGACATCTCTTTCATGAAATATGTAACTCCGGGTATTTTTCATTATTTCAATATTTTCCATAATTAAAAAAAATGATCCATAATTATGTTATATTGAACACAAAAGTTGACAAATCTTAATGAATCTCCATAAACAAATAACTGATAAATCAATGAAACTTCTAGAGAAAAACATTGTATAAACCAGGGTTATATATTTAATAGTATAGTTTTGCAAGAGTGTGCCTTTCAGTACTGATGCATTACATAAGAAGAATTGACAAGGTTACAATTTGTGTTGCTAATGGAAATTATTTTTTCAGGAATTAACCTTTAGGCTATAAAGAATGACAGATATTCAAATATCCTCAAATGAGTATTTAAATTGAAAATTTCTATTCATTCCTGCCCCCCAACAGAACTTCCATTCTGGATTCCAGCGTGTCATACACACAATTGAATTCTTAACAGCTGCCATTCAAAAGAACTGCAGAGGACCATTTGAAAGTAATATTTTGCTCTGTGTGACATCTAATTTTTTCCCCTCAGAAATCATAATTTTTTTACACACCTCACAGTCTTCCTAACAGGAAACCAGCTCTGCCTGTCATTTTGATTGGGGAGGAACCTTGTTTTCCAGGTCACTGGCTTGAATCCTGGAGACAAGATATTCATGAGGGACCTGGATGGGGAATTTACATCTCGGTGCAGAGTTTTCCTCTCCATTTGCCAGCATGCCAGGTCAGTGAGCTGCTCTGTCAGAGGGAAGATAATGGCTGCTGTAGTGCCCCCTGCTTATTACACACTCAGTGCTTCTGACCTTCTTGGGAAACCTCCCAAAGCATTCTGATTTGAGGCATCCCCTTCCTCTGTAAGACCCTCTCACACCCAGAGCCTCCTGTCTGAAATACAACATTATTCATGATTTTGGAGGAAGCTATTCCCAAATACCAGATTTCAAACTTTTCCCTCCACTAAAAACTTACTGAATGTGCAGAGAAGAAAAAATAAAATTGTCACATAGCTTTTAAATTTAAATTTTATAAAATAAACACCCCAAATCATGTATCCATTTCAGCCAAAATAAAGTAAAATAAAATTATTAGCACAGTTGGAGAAAAAAAAAACCCTCATAGATTGTCAATCTTTAAAACTTGAGCTAGTTATCCTTAAAACAAATAAATATCTAGTGGTGCCTGGGTGGCTCAGGTGGTTAAGCACCAGACTGTGGCTCAGGTCATGATCTCTCAGTTCCTGAGTTCAAGTCCTACATCGGGTTCTCTGCTGTCAGTGCAGAGTCTGCTTAATATCCTCTGCCCCCATCTCTGCTCTCCCCCACTCACATGTGCTCTCTCTCAAAAAAAAGTAAACATTAGAAAAAACAAATAAATATGATATATATTAGACACCAAAATAGAAAATTTTTATTCTTGAAGAAATTAAATTAAATATATTTTAGTAGACTGTAATGCTGTATTTGGATCTGGCAAAATTATAAATGACTCCTCTTCTTGTGCTAATAATGCCTTAATTTCATTCTTTTCTTTGCAATATAATGGATGTTTTAAGACACTGAGGGACAGAAACTAAGCTTAGGGTTAACTGTGCCTTCATTTTCTATCGCAGACATTCAGACATGATCTGAAATAACTCCACTCTCCACCTAATTTTTCTTTAACTATTTCAAAGACCAAGTGGTCTATCATTCCTCTGAACATTTATTTGAGGAATAAGTAAAGGCGTATTTATGTGCAAATGACATCAGTGTTTCAGTATGGAGAGAAAAGTACCACTTCTTCTGGATCAGCAATGAGGTCCGTGGGTAGTTTCCTGTCACAACTTTCTCACCTCACTTTTGATACACTCTATGGTGACAACAAGAAGCAAGCATAATTTAGGCAAGGGGGGACTCTCGCAAGAATTTTTTAAACATTCCATATTCCCTCTCTTTATTTCAGTTATAGCTTACTTGTTGGTAAAAGAAGCACACATTTTCCAATACAACTTTTAAAACTTATACACTGAGTATTTTTTTCTCCCGAAGGGAAAACATAACTATCTCCTGAAGCTGGAGGAGCTCACCAAATCTTTTCCCTAATTAATGTCTTTTAAGACTTTTTAAAAATTATCTTTGAAACTAGAAGGATTTTTTTTTTAAGTTTTATTTATTTAAGTAACTTGTACCCATACATGGGGCTCGAACTCATGACCCTGAGATCAAGAGTTGTATGCTCTTCTCACAGAGCCAGTCGGGCACATCTGTAGATTTTTTAATCTAGAAGTTTTAAACTGAACTTTCATGATGTACTAGAAACATGTGACTCTATATAGGATAACAACAAAAAGGAGAGAGTCATTAGATTCTATGAGCTTCCATTTTGTTAAGTGTAAAGGAGTAGTACTATTGAGGACTGAGTTGATAGATGTAGAGATTAAAAAGAATGTATTTATTTTTTTAGAAATAGGAAGTTCTGGGGCGCCTGGGTGGCTTAGTCGGTTGAGCGTCCGACTTTCTCTTAGGTCATGATCTTGCTGTTTGTGGGTTCTAGTCTCGCGTCGGGCTCTGTGCTGTCTGCCAGTTCTGAGCCTGTAGCCTGCTTCGGATTCTGTGTCTCCCTCTCTCTCTGACCCTCCCCTGCTCACGCTGTCTCTCTCTCTCTCCTAGAAATAAATAAAAACATTAAAAACATTAAAAAAAAAAAAGAAATAGGAAGTTCTGAAAGTCCAGTTACATGCCAGTTGCCGTGGAATGTTCTCCATCTGAATGGAGAACAGGCATGAACTGGCATGCAGTGAATGACAAAATGCTACAGAACAAATGTGACCCGACCAAAATCTCACATGGGACCAGCTTCCAGGATAAATTCAGATTTTATTAAAGGTTTACCAACATTTTTGGTCTCAGACCCCTTTCATTCTTAAAATATGTTGAGGATCCTAAAGCACTTTTGTTTATATGGATTATATCTATTGACATTTAATGCATTGGAAATTAACAGAAAACATTTTTAATGCCTATTAACTTAAAGTAACAGTAACAACCCTATTATATGTTAAGGTAAATAAAATACTACTTATGGAAATGGCTATTTTCTCAAAGAAAATGATTAGTGAGAAAAATGCCATATTCACACTTTTGAAAATCATTTTAATGTCTGTGTTAATAGAAGGGAGCTAGAGTCTCCTATTTGCTTTAGCATTTAAACTGATTCAACATGTTGGCTTTGTTGAACTGTATGATGGAAATCTTGTCTCGCTCAGATATGCAGTTGGAAAAGCCAGGTATATGTTAATACCCTTTACAGATAATTGTGTATATCTTTCATTGATACTATACCAAAACTCAATCAGTGGTAAATTCTTAATGGTTAGTTTTGATGTGATCTCTAACCTTATAAAAACTTTTTGTACCACTTACATTAAAGTCATTAATCTATTTATCACTTTGAATAACCTTTTACCCATGCATGATTTTATAGTATCATGAACTGGTCTCTGGAAAATACTGGGCCACTGAGTTATGCAGATGTTCCAAATATTGATACTTCTACTTATATAATGCCAAATCTGTCATATATATAAAAATAGGTAGGTAGGTAGGTAGGTAGGTAGGTAGGTAGACAGAGAGAGAGAGAAGGGGAGGGAGAGATCACTATAGATCACATTAGAAAAGTCTTTAAGTATTGGGCAGGTATCAAATACAAGTCAGAGATGTAAGTTTTAAATTCTAATTTGTGTTTGAAAGCTCAAATGTTATCATTGATAATAAATACTCTACATTGTTTTCCTTGAAGTGACAGACTCATATTGCTTACTTTTGAAGAAATATCTTCCAAGTGCCTAAGTCTGCATAACCATAGTTTGTCAGTTATGTTTTAAAGTATAAATAAGTACTCCAAGAAAAAGGTAGCTAATTTGGCTTGTACCTCCAGTGATCACATAAATTATTTTCACAAAACAACCGTCATAATTTAGAGCAGAAGTACTCTCCCTGCATTTGTCACATAGAATACTTAAAAGTCCTAAAGATCAGGATTTCATAAAATTATTAATTTTTATGCCATCTAAGAGATCCTTAAACTGGCAGTACACCTTGGTAGCACTGCCTTGAATTATATTATGGTACCAGGAGTTTAATCCACAATTGCTTTTGTGTCATCACGGCAAAGGTTAACACAATGAAAAAGGCAAAGAATACTGGAAAACAGTTTTGACCCCCTGGACCCAGTGAAAGGGTCTGAGGCAGGAGTCCACAGACAATACCCACAGAACTGCAGAGTTTTACAAATTCCTTTCCTCTACCAGCCAATTCTGGTAAGTTCAGAAAAGTTAAGAGCACCATACTTCAAGTGTTAGCAGAATTAAAGTCCAACTCCTTTTAACCACTAAGTTCTTAACTTCAACTAATTATGAAAGGATCTTCACAGGACTGTAAAGACCAGAGGAACCCAATGGTAAAAACTATGCTACCTGATGCTGCCCTTCAGGGTTCACATTCTTCACATACAAACATGCATCCCATATATCCCATGGATGTCTTTTGCAACATGTTATTTTTAAATGGGTAACTTATTTTTTATTTTTAGAAATGTATTAATTTAAGTTAGTTAACATACAGTGTAGTACTGGTTTTAGGAATAGAACCCAGTGATTCATCACTTACACATAACACCCAGTGTTCATCCCAACAAGTGTCCTCCTTATTACCTATCACTCACATAGCCCATACCCCCTCCCATCTCATCTCCAGGAACCCTCAGCTTGTCCTGTGAATGTAAGATTTGCCTACCTCTCTGATTTCATCTTATTTTTCCTTCCCATCCCCTATGTTCATTTGTTGTGATTCTTAAATTCCACGTATGAGTGAAATCATATGGTACTTATCTTTCTCTGACTTATTTCTCTTAGCATAATACACACTACTTTTATCCACATTGTTGCAAATGGCAAGATTTCATTCTTTTTGATCACCAAGTAATATTCCATTATATATATTCATTATATATATTATATATATACATTCATTAGATATATATACCACTACTTTGATCACCAAGTAATATTCCATTATATATATTTATTATATATTCATTATATATATATATATATTCATTGTATATTCATTATATATATATATTCATTCATTATATGTATATATATACCACAACTTCCTTATCCATTTGTCAGTCAATGGACATTTGGGCTCTTTCCATAATTTGTCTATTGTTGATAGGACTTCCATAACCACTGGAGTGCCCCTTCGTATTAGCATTTTTGTATCCATTGGATAAACACGTAGTAGTGCAATTGCTGGGTCATAGTGTAGTTCTACTTTTAATTTTTTGAGTAACCTCCATACTCTTCCAGAGTGGCCACACCAGTTTTCATTCTGACCAACAGTGCAAAAGTATTCCCCTTTCTCCATATCTTCACCATTTTTGTTTCCTGAGTTGTCAATTTTAATGATTCTGACAGGTATGAGGTGGTATCTCACTGTGGTTTTGATTTGCATTTCTCTCATGATGGATGACACTGAGTATCTTTTCATGCATCTCTTAGCCATCTGATTGTCTTCTTTGGAAATGTGTCTATTCATGTCTTCTGCCCACTTCTTCACTGGATTATTTGTTTTTTGGGTGTCGACTTTGATAAATTCTTTATGGATTTTGGATACTAACTTTATATCTAATATGTCATTTGCAAATATATTCCCATTCCATTGACTGCCTTTTAGTTTTGCTGACTAATTCCTTTGCTGTGCAGAAGTTTTTTATCTTGATGAAGTCCCAATAGTTCATTTTTGTTTTTGTTTCCCTTACCTCCAGAGAACATGGCAAGTAAGAATTTGCGGCAGCTGAGGTCCAAGAGGTTACTGCCTATTTTCTCCTATAAGATTTTGATACTCTCTTGTCTTACATTTAGGTCTTTCATCATTTTGAATTTATTTTTATGTATGGTGTAAGAAAGTGGTCCAGTTTCCTCCTTCAGCAAGTAGCTGTCCAGTTTTCCCAGTGACATTTGCCGAAGACACTCTTATTTTCACTCTTTCTTGTTTTGTTAAAAATTAATTGGCCAGATCAGCTCAGGTCATGATCTCATGGTCCGTGGGTTTGAGCCCCACACCGGGCTCTGTGCTGACAGCTAACTCAGAGCCTGGAGCCTGTTTCAGATTCTGTATCTCTCTCTCTCTGACCCTCCCCTGCTCATACTGTATCTCTTTCTCTCTCTCAGAAATAAATTTTTTAAAAAAACATTAAAAAATTATTTTTTAAATTAGTTGGTCATACATTTGTGGGTCCATTTCTGGATTCTCTATTCTTTTTTTTTCCTTTTTAATGTTTATTTATTTTTGAGAGACAGAGTGTGAGTGGGGGAGGGGCAGAGAGAGAGGGGAGACACAGAGTTCTAAGCAGGCTCCAGACTCTGAGCGTCAGCACAGAACCCAAGGCAGGGCTCAGACTCGTGAACTGTGAGATCATGACCTGAGCTGAAGTCAGACCCTTAACCAGCTGAACCACCCAGGCGCCCCTCTGGGTTCTCTATTCTGTTCCATTGATCAACGTGTCTGTTTTTGTCCCAGTACCATATTCTCTTGATTACAGTTTTGTAATATGGCTTAAAATCCAGGATTGTGATGCCTCTACTTTTGGTTTGCTTTTTCAACATTACTTTGGCTATTCAGGGTCTTTTCTGGTTCTGTACAAATTTTAGAATTGCTTGTGCTATCTCTGTGAAGAATACTGTTGTTATTTTGATGGGGATTGCATTGAATGCATAGATTGCTTTGGGCAGTATTGGCATTTTAACAATATTTGTCCCTCCAATCCATGAGCATGGAATGTTTTTCCATTTCTTTATGTCCTCTTTAATTTCTTTCATAAGATTTCTATAGTTTCAGTGTACAGATCTTTTATTTCTTCGGTTAGGTTTTTTCCTAGGAATCTTATGGTTTTCGGTACAACTGTAAATAGGATCGATTCTTTGATTTCTCTTTCTGCTGCTTCATTATTGGTGTATAAAAATGCAACCAGTTTCTGTACATTGATTTCATATCCTGCAACTGTCCTGAATTTGCGAATCAGTTTTAACAGTATTTTGGTGGAGTCTTTCAGGTTTTCCATGTAGAGTATCATGTCACCTGAGAATTGTTTGCCAATTTGTATGTCTTATTTCTTTTTGTTATCTGACTGCCGAGGCTAGAACTTCCAACACTATGTTGAATAACTGTGGTAAAAGTGGACAACCCTGTCATGTTCCTGACCTTTAGGAGAAAGCTCTGTTTTTCCCCATTGAGGATGATATTAGTTGTGAGCCTTTCGTGTATGGCTTTTATGATGTTAAGGTATGTTCCTCCTATCCCTGCTTTCTTGAGGGTTTTTTATCAAGAAAGAATGCTGTATATTGTTAAATGCTTTTTCTGCATCTATTGAAATAATCATATGGTTCTTATTCTTTCTTTTATTGATGTGTTTCACACTGATTGATTTGCAAATATTGAACCAGCCCTGCATCCCAGGAATAAATCCCACTTGATCCTGGTGAATAAAATAGTCTTTTAATGTACTACTGAATTTGATTTGCTGGTATCTTGTTGAGAATTTTTGCATCCATATTCATGGGGATATTGGCCTGTAATTCTCCTTTATTAGGTGGCTGTTTGTTTGTTTTGTTTTGTTTGGTCTGGTTTTGAAATCAAGGTAATGCTGCCTTCATAGAATGGGTCTGAAAAGCCTTCCTTCCATTTCTGTTTTTTGGAACAGTTTGAGAAGAATAAGTATTAACTCTTTTTAAAATGTCTTATAGAATTCCCCTGGGAAGACATCTAGCCCAGGACTCTTATTTGTTGGGAGATTGTTGATAAGTGATTCCATTACTTTGTTGATTACGGGCCTGTTCAAATTTTCTATTTCTTCCTGTTTGAGTTCTGGTACTGTCTGAGTTTCTAGGAATTTGTCCATTTCTTCCAGGTTTTCCAGTTTGTTGGCATATAATTTTTCATAGTATTCTCTTACAATCGTTTGTATTTCTGTTGTGTTGACTGTGATCTCTCCTCTTTCACTCATTTTATTTTTTGGGGGGTCCTCTTTTCTTTTTGAGAAGTCTGGCTAAGGGTTTATCAATTTAGTTTATTCTTTCAAAGAAACCAGGTTTTAGTTTCATTGATCTGTTCTGTGTTTTTATTTCTATACCATTTATTTCTGCTCTAATCTTTATTATTTCCCTTCTTCTGCTAGCTTGGGGCTTTATTTACTTCTCCTTTGCTAGCTCTTTTAGGTACAAGGTTAGGTCTTGTATTTGAAAGCTTTATTGTTTCTTGAGATAGGCCTGAATTGCAATGTACTTTCCTCTTATGATTGTCTTTGCTGGATTCTAAAGGGTTTGGACTGCCATGTTTTCATTTTCATTTGCTTCCATATGTTTTTACATTTCTTCCTTAGTTGCCTGGCTGACCCATTCATTCTTTAGTAGGATCTTCTTAAACCTCCATATATTTGGAGGCTTTCCCAATTCTCTTTTGTGGTTGATTTCAAGTTTCATAGCGTTGTGATCTGAAAATACATATAGTATGATCTTGATCTTTTTGTACCTGTTGTGGGTTGATTTGCAACCTAGTATGTGATGTCTTCTGGAGAATTTTCCATGTGCACTCAAGAAAAATATATACTTTGCTGCTTTAGGATGAAGTGTTCTGAATATATCTGTTAAGTCCATCTGGTCTAATGTCATTCAAAGCTATTGTTTTCTTGTTGATTTTCTGCTTAAATGATCTATCCATTGCTTTAAGTGCTATATTAAAGTCTCCTACTAGTATGGTATTATTATAAATGTTTGTGATTAATTGATTTATATATTTGAGTTCTTCCAACATGGAGGCATAATTATTTACAATTGTTAGATCTTCTTGATGAATAGACC
This sequence comes from Hyaena hyaena, assembly GCF_003009895.1. NCBI lineage: Eukaryota > Metazoa > Chordata > Mammalia > Carnivora > Hyaenidae > Hyaena > Hyaena hyaena. The sequence goes on along the minus strand of NW_024082109.1, from coordinate 176,265 downwards.
CATGAATTATGATACAATGTACTTCTGCATCTCTTGTTACAGTCATTGTTTAAAATCTAGTTTGTCTGATATAAATATGTCTACTCAGGATTTCTTCTGACATCTGTTAGCATAATAGATGGTCCACCATCTCCTCATTTTCAATTTGCAGGTATCTTTATATCTACAATGAGTCTCTCGTATGGAATGTATAGATGGATCTTGTTTTTTTTTTAATCCATTTGCTCTAAATTCTTATTCAGATATATTGCTTATATCTATTTTGAACAAGTCCCTGGCTGTGATTTTTTTTTGACCTTTCTTTTGGGAAGAATTCCTCGGCTTGTCATTTTGGCTAAGTTTCTGTCTTTTGCTTTTTTAAAAGCTTATTATGTTTCCTGCACCAGAGACTACTACTATGTTAAAAAGGGGTCATACACTGTCTAGGGCCTAGCACTTCAGGAAGTGTTTCTCGTGTATATCGTTACCACTCTGATGTTGTGTTTTGCTCTTTCCCACTGACCAGTCCTCTGCACAGAGCCCCTCCTTGCTTCCAGTGGTTAAGTGTTTAGACCTTTAACTACATGTGTTTTGATTTGTTTGCTGAAGTAACCCTCAAATAAAAGGGGTAGGGGGACCTGATCCCCCCCAAAAAAAAGAAAAGGAAAGGGAACAATCCAAAAGAGAGACAGAGAGAGAGAGAGAAGGAAATAAATTAAAAAGAAATAATTTCTTCAGGATCTATGACCCTGATTCCAAAAGAAAAAATGATGGAGAAAAAAAGAAAAAAGAGAGTTGTCTGTTGGTGACTAGGGGGTGCTGGCTGTGCTGGTCTGGAGGAGAGGCCAGCTGTTTCAGCTCAGAGTCAGTCTTTCCCCAGTAAATAAGCAGTTGCAGGCACAGAAAGGCAGGGTTTGTGTAAGCAAGTCCCACCTTCACTGGGAACCACTATGTTGCTCTCTGAAGTCCTACCCTGTTGGTGTTGGGGGGAAAATGGTGCAACCCCAATTTCTCAACCCTGGACCAAGGATCTCAACCTCCACTGTTCAGGCAGTCCTCACAGAATAACAAAGGCAGTCAGTTTGCCCTGTGCCACAAGCTTCCAGCATTTTTTCTTTGGCCTGTGGCTGAGATTTAAAACCCAAAATCTTAAAGGACCTGGCATATCACAGATCTTCTCCCCTCCTCTGGAGTACAGCCTCTCTACTCTGTTGATGAAAGGCCTTTGGCTGGCATCTTAAGGGTCTTTTGTCCTGGGGAGGCAATAAACCCTCTTCCAAAAGTACTCCAGGAAGGAGACTGTTCTTTCCCAAAGCACCCTTGAGATTGCTAAGCCATGCTACGCACTCTGGGGACAGCTCCCTCCTCCCCAGTTGTGCATGCCATAGCTCTGCTCCAGAGAAAGCCATGCACTTCCAAAACCTCAGAGTTTAAGCTCCAAAAGCTGTTTGCAAAAAAAGAACAGGACACTCAGTATTTCTCACTGCCCAATCTGTTATCCAGAGAGGTTTTCTTTTTGTGCTAAATTAATGTCACATTATCTCAACCCCTCTCTCTTTCTCTCCTTTTCGTCATTCCATCGAAAGGGCTCCCTCTTCTCCACACCACTGCTGTTTTTCTCTCCCCCAATTCACATACATACACCTTGCACCTGTCAAACTGTCTCCCTCCTACTGTGGAGACCCTTCTGCCACTCTGCAGATTGATTTCTGGTGAATTCCAAATAATCTGACCTCAATACAGCAGTGCTTGAGGGACAAGGGAAAGCCCAGAGTTCCCCTACTTCTCTTTCATCTTAACTCCTCCCCCACCTTGGGTAACATTTTAATTCTTAACACCTGAGGAAATAAACATGGTTTATGCCCAGAATACAGACAAACTTTCTTATGCTTTTTAAAGTCTCTTTTTCTCTAAAGATGCATATAATGGTAGATAGATTAGATCTAATTAGAAGCACGTTTTGGTAATCAAAAAAGTACACATACTATAGTAGATGATCTTATTTTTATTAAAAGTGATCTACCACCAATTGTTTGAAGGCTAGCAACCACAAATTGTTTACATCTACTGAACCAGATACTATTGTTAGCACTTAACAGATGTTATTTCCTTGACTCTTTGCTAAGACCCAGAGATAGGCATTTTCATTATCCTTACTTTACAAATTAAAAAATTGTAAACACAAAACTATTTCACAGATTTTCCAAATCATATAGCTAACTAGTAATTGATGAAACCAGGATTTGAGCCTGAAGCTCGTAATTCATGTCTATGTCCTATGTTCTCAAATACTGCAGTGCACTGCACTGCCACTAAAGAAACTGCTGTGTTTTGAAATTTGAGTATGTATTTATTAAATATTTCAAATATATTTCAATTATTAAGACATCAGAGATTTATTAAATATGCGATAAATTATATGCATTTTTATTTTTTAAAAGTGTTCATGGCATTCCAATGTCATAGCACTCACAAGTAGAAATTTTAGACTTAAGATCAGAAGAAAATAAAGTTAAAGTTATTTCTCACATATTTCTTTTCTTTTTTTTTTTTTTACAAATAGTTTATTGTCAAGTTGGTTTCCATATAACACCCAGTGCTCATCCCCAAAAGTGCCCTCCTCCATGCCCATCTCCCCCCTCCCCCCCCACCCATCAGTCCTCAGATTGTTCTCAGCATTCAAGAGTCTCTCATGGTTTGCTTCTCCCCCTTTCCCCCACTACTTCCCCCCTTCTTCTCCCCCATTGTCCTCAGTTAAGCTCCTCCTGGTCCTCCTATACATGCAAACATGTGATATTTGTCCTTCTCTGCCTGACTTATTTCACTCAGCATAACACCCTCAAGGTCCATCCATGTTGCTACACATGGCCAGACTTCATTGTTTCTCATTGCCACGTAGTATTCCATGGTATAGATAAACCACATCTTCTTGATCCATTCGTCCGTTGATGGACACTTAGGCTCTTTCTATGTTTTGGCTATTATTGAGAGTGCTGCTATGAACATTGGGGTACATGTGCTCCTATGCCTCAGCATTTCTATATCCCTTGGGTAAATTCCTAGCAGTGCTATTGCTGGGTCATAGGGGAGTTCTAGTGTTAATTTTTTGAGGAACCTCCACACTGTTTTCCAGAGGGGCTGTACCAGTTTACATTCCCACCAACAGTGTAAGAGGGTGCCTGTTTCTCCACATCCTCGCCAGCATCTCGTGTTCTCTGATTTGCTCATTTTAGCCACTCTGACTGGTGTGAGGTGCTATCTCAGTGTGGTTTTGATTTGTATTTCCCTGATGAGTAGGGATGATGAGCATTGTTTCATGGCACACATATTTCTTATCCTAACCATTTCCAAATTTTTCTTGGAAGTTTTAAATGGAGATTTGTTTGTACCATTAACACTCAACTCAAATTTATCTTGTAACACACCACTGATGAAGTGTTGAAAGTTGTGTTTGAATCTCAGGAACTATCTCAAATCATTTCCATTTTTATGTGCTAAAATCCAATTAGAGTTCCCAAATATCAGACACAAATTTTATAAAAACACAATATATGTTCACACATATACACTCACCAAAATTAACATTCTTTAATTCATCTCACAAATTTTTCAGAGCACACAATGTTATGGACCGAACTATAAGCCCCCAAATAGTGTACGTTACAGCTCTAACCTCCAGTATGACTGTATTTGGAGATAGGGCTATAAGAAGGTAATTAGGTTAAATGAAGTCATAAGGCTGGCCCCGAATCTAATAGCACTTGAGTTCTTATAAGAAGACCAAGAGATACCAGTCCTCCATCCGTCTAAGCNCCCCCCCCCCCCCCCCCCCGCAACACACACACAGTAAAGGACATATGAGGACTTACTGAAAACTTGGCTGTCTGCAAACCAGGAAGAAAAACTTCAACAGAAACCAATCCTGAAGACACCCTAATCTTGGACTTCTGGCCCCTAAACTGTGAAAAAACAAATTTCTGTTACTTACACTATCCAGTCTGTGATATTTTCTTAGGGCAGCCTCACCTAACACAACACATAACAAATATTTTAAATGATATAGCATACATTAATTTTCAAATTGAATCAGTGGCAATATTATTCAATACACAATGAAAACTATTTTTTTTTAAAAGCTAATTTCTAATCATAGGGGAAATGCAAATATAAACCACAATGATATATCACTTCACACCTGACAGAATGGCTAAAGTAAAAAACACAAAAAACAACAAGTGTTGGCAAGGAAAAGGAATCTTCATGCACTGTTGGTAGGAATGCAAACTGGCGCAGCCACTCTGGAAAACATGATGCAGTTTCCTCAAAAAATTAAAAATAGAATTACCATATGATCCAGTAGTTTCACTACTGGGTATTTACCCAAAAAGACAAAAACACTAATTCAGAAATACATATTCACCCCTATGTTTGTTGCAGTATTATTCCAATAGCCAAGTTATGGCAGCAGCCCAAGTGTCCCTCAATAGATGAATAAAGATGTGAGAAAAGAATGAAATCTTGTCATTTGCAACAGCATGGATGGATCTAGACGGTATAAGCTAAGTGAAATAAGTCAGTCAGAGAAAGACAAATACCATATAATTTAACTCATATATGGAATTTAAGAAACAAAATAAAGAAAGAAAAGAGACAAAGAAACCAGATTATTAAATATAGAGAACAAGCTGATGGTTACCAGAGGAGATGTAGGTAAAGGTGGGTTGGTAAACTAGATGAAGAGGATTAAGAATCCACTCATCATGAATCACCGAATTCTACACCTGAATCCAATATTATAACTATATGTTACATAGAATTTAAATAAAAATTTGAAAAAAATAAAACAAATACACTTATCATGATGAGCACCAAGTAATGTATAGAATTGTTAAATCACTATATTGTACATTTGAAACTAACAAAGCACTGTATATTAATTATACTGTAATTAAAATTAAAATCTTTTAAAAGCTGATTCTCTCTCTTCTCAAACACATACAGGCATGTACACACACATACTCACTCACTCACTCACATCTTGCCACCTCACTTATAAATAATCCTTGGTCAACATTGTTTATTCAGAGTCAAGATTTTAAGTTAAGTTAATTTTTATAAAAATGTAGGCCCAGGGTGTCTGGGTGGCTCAGTTGTGAAGTATCCAACTCTTGATTTCAGCTCAGGTACTGATCTCATGGTTCATGGGTTTGAGCCCCACATCAGGCTCCGCAGTGAGAGTGCAGAGCCTGCTTGGGATTCTTTCTCCCTCTCTCTCTTTTCCCCCACTCCTGCTTGTGCTCTCTCTCTCTCAAAAATAAATAAAAAAGTCTTTTAAATTAAAAAATAATAAAAAATATGGCCCAAGCTTTTTGATCTATAAAGAGTTCAATTCAAGAGCAACTGAAATTTTTAATTGAGGGCCAGATTTGGATTCAACTCTCATATCCCAAGCAAGTCATATACCTTTTCACCCTGAGGTTTCAGTATATTCAAATGTAAGAATAATGCCTTATTCACTGAGTTATTGTGATTAATCGAATTAGAAAAGAAATATAAAAGCATACCCAGCTTTTCAGACTCCTTGTCAAAGTTCAGTCTGAGGAAAAATTAGAAATCTAGCATGGTCTCCCCTGCTCCCTTTCAGCACATTCCTATCTTCCTTGGTCCCACAGAGCTGAGGTGCTTTCAAGTGTTGCTCTAAATTCCTGAGTCCAGTCACCATAAAGGTTCTAGCATTTTACTTCCATTTAATAGATAACTGCCTTGTTACCCAATTATCCCCTCAAGCTTTTGTCTGGCTTTCTCTGCCTTTTGAGGTGTAGAAAAGCTAATCTGGTATATTAATCCTAACAAATATCAGAAGATGAGAAATTTTCACACTGCACCCAAAACAGTTTTGATTGGGAGACATATACATACACACAGCACAGGTGCAGACACAGAAACACACACACACACACACACACACACACACACAGAGGCATATACAGTCAACCATTAGTTATCTCATATTTAATCTTAAAGAATAAGCTTTTTAATTTCTCTGTGTTTTCTAATTCATTTTCTTCTATTTCATCTTCATTTGGAATTAACTAATTGAGTTCTGCTCATGTTTTTTTTCAAAATTTCAGTATTTCAGGTTAAATTGTGCTATTAAATACCTGCATACTTTATTTCTGTAGGTAAACATAAATGATTAATAATATTAAAGGTTGAGGAATCACAAAACTATTTGCACCTATTGCCCAAGAATTCCATGAGCAATAATGCTTAGTAAAAACCACGGTACTGCTTCAAAAATCTGGAAATCTCCTGTCATCTATTCAAAGTCCCTAAACCTTTATGTTAAAACTGCAGGATGGCTATTCTAACAACCTTTTTCCTAGTTCCCTACTTTAAGTCTGAATAGAAATCCTAGGGAGTTCCTCTGTACTTTCCATCATTGGATCTTTTGAGCATAAAGAGTTATTTCTTCAGTAGGTTTTCTATTAAGGCAGGAGATTATATCCTTGAGCCTCTTCAAGTAAAATCCCCATGAATTCAACCAAGTTTTCAACATGCTGCTATACAAATGTGTTTCTGACCCTGACTAGAGAATCATTCTCTTTGTTCCTATATATAATTTAGTTTCCACTTCCACTGTGCTTCTGAGGAAAGGATACTGCAAGATGGTGGAAAAAGAACTAGACTAGAAGTAAGAATACTTAATATCTAGGACTCTAGTTAGTTTTGTGAACTTGGACAGAGAGACCACTTAACACTCTGCTTTCTTCCTCATCCCTCAGGTCAAAACAAAAATAAATGCCTGCCCTGCCTGTCTCTCAGGTTGTTGTGAGGTTCTAATAATGTGAACACATATGTAATGAATTCTAGCAATATAATTATGAAAAACATGTCATTTTATTGTATAAATTCTGACTAATTTTAAACACATTTGTGAATCAGACGCTAATATGAACTCTAAAAGTTTAAGTAAAACCCTGTCGATAGTTAAAATCCTAATAGTTGAAAATCAGCAAAGCTACCTATCTCTTATGTTATGACAAAAAATGGTGAGAATGAGAAAAAAAATCAATAGAAAATAGTTGAAATTTTATGTCACATAGATTTCTCTCAAAACCAGTTTTTGCTCAATTAACCACTAAATAAAATTTAAAAATCTGTCTTTTAAATTTGAATTTTCTCATTATGTCTCTTTCTAAAGTGACATCACTGACTAGGAAGAAAATCTTGAGAATTATTAGAACCAAAAAATGTTATACTTTTATTTCTTAATATTTGAAATTTCCTGTTTACTTTTTCACTTGATTTGTACCTATCTGAGGATTATATTGATTCTTTCAAAATGATAGTATCATAATATTTGAGAGACAACCCTGTATGGGTTTCTCTTTTTGCTGCATGTCTTGCAAGTGGAGACATTAACTGCCTTCACACTAAACAGTCTTCCAAGAATATTTGTAAAGAAAATAATCTTGAAAATAAATATAGTACTTCCCTCTGGGGAAAAAGCAGATTTTTTTCAGCCTAATATAATAAAGATAATATTACCCTCTGGGGCAAATGTCAGTTGGGTTTACTGACCATTGTAAAAGAGCTGGGTTCCCCAAATTCAGAATTCCTCCCCTATAGCATAGCATACTGCATGTGCAGATGGTACCTCCTTACATTGTTTAACGGTAACCAGGGCTCAGAAAAACAGGGCAAATGCTGCTTTTCTGGCTACCACTATTGCTGCTGAATAGTAAGTTTCCTGTCTCTGACCCAGGAGTCTCCTGCCTTCTACTACTGTGTATGAAACTGTAGCAACTAATTGGCAGTGTTGAAGTGGGGTAGAATTTTAGGTTCTTCGCTGTTAACAATAAAAACACCTGATGAAAAGATAATATAAATAATCTTTCTCATTATTTTCTATCACTGGATTTCAGTGGTGAGTTATAAAAAATAAACCTACTAAATCTAAAACATCCCCCTACTCAGTGAACAAGAAGGTAATACCATAGTAAACTTTCACTAGAGTCTAGCTCCTAAAACCTGGAATATTTAGCTATGCAACTAAAATTGCCCAAACTGAAATCCGGGGTTCATTTAGGCCATAGAAACACCTGGTTCCTTCTTTTTTCTCATACTATGGTAAAAGAGCTGTCAACCATTTTATTTCTGTCCACACTTCTTTTTAGTGAAACATGTTCACACATCCCAGAAGAAGTAGATATCTACAAAAGACTCTGACCTACAGGTCACTGGCATTTGGTCTAGGGTAAACAACTAAAATATGCTCAGCCAATCCTAGTCTTGTACCACAGAACTTGAAATAAGACACAGGGGTGAGATTTTTATTGTTATGAGATTTGCATTGAAAGGTCATGTTGACTGGGAGAGTGAGAATACCATTTGAAGGCTGCCATGGTGAGATGTATGTATACACACAGAATAGCAAGAAGTCAATCTTCAAACAGATAAAAATGAAGCAGACATATACAGTAGTGATCAGAGACATGTAGAGTCCCAAAGAGAGAGACAGACATAGAGAGATAGATGATTGCTCTCATTCCAATCTGCATGGACACAGACTCTGCTTCCTGCACCGATGCCCATAAGGTCTTTCAGTATACTAACATTAAATTTCCTTTATCCAAGGAAGAAAAGAGCTACCAATTTAGTAAGTGTGTTAATTTTATTTATTAGTTTATTTAGATTATTTTTACTTTAGCACAAATACATATTTTATTTAGTTATTTTTTATAATTAAAGTGAGTCCGGTTCTGAGATTATCCAGAGCATGTCATTATATAGTGTAATAGTATGTAAGTTGACAGATTTAATACAAATTCTTACATAATAATTCTTATGACATAATATCAAATATAACAAACATGAAAGTTTCATAATGAAGGGTAAAAGCAAAGGCCATCAAGTTAGACATACATGACTTAGAAAAATATTAGTTATGTTTGCATAAGACTAATAATTAAATTTTTCTGAGCCAGTTTTTTCACCTGTAAAAATAGAATGTTAAAAAAAAAGAAAGAGGGGAGGCACCTGGGTTGTTCAGTCAGTTAAGCATCCGATTCTTGATTTCAGCTCAGGTCACGATTTCACTGTTGTGAGATCCAGCCCCACTTTGAATTCTATGCTAAGCATGGAGCCTTCTTGGAGTCTCTCTCCCTTTCTCTTTCTCTCTCTCTCATACACACACACACACACACACACACACTCTCTCTCTCTCTCAAAATAAATAAGCATTTAAAAATATATATAATGTTAATGCCTACCTTATAGACATAATTTTTTTTTCAATAACGACTAAAAAAATTATTGACATGGAAATGGTGTCACAACTGCCAAGTCATCTCCACTCCTTCCAATCCCTATAACTTCTCCCCTCATTGTCTGCTAGGCTAGACTAGTACTGAGGTTAATATCCTGGTCATCTTTATATGCATGGGCCCTGCCCTTGTGATCTCACAGTAAATCTGTCTTTGTTGCATCAAATACTAGACTTTGACGATGAGCACTTAGAGAATGCATAGAAATGGGTAAAACCCAGGAGGCAGAAGATAGGAAGGAGAAATAACAATGCAAGAATTAGTCATGACAGTATATGTAAAAACAGGGAGATAAAACAAGAGGACTGAAAGAGAATAAAAGCATTGAATTCTTGTGGAATTGATCTCTAGAGAGTTTGGAAGGGGTACAAAAAATTATAAAGTGGGAAAGTATTGGTACAATATATCAATTATATCTTCAAGATATGTCATTAAATAATGAAATTGCCTTTTAATTTGGAGCTAGTGGCAGGAGGAGGTGGCTGCTGAAATGTAGTTCTTTAAATGGAACATTATCTTAAGTTTAAATCATATAGATCCATAGCATCAGTATTTACATATAAAGGGTCCAAAAACTATTATTTCAAGCTCTCAATAAAGAGAATCATCTTTATTTTTCATGGTATTCCAGATTCAGTATGGACAAAAGGAATAGCAAATATAAAAGACTTAGAGTTCACTGTCAAAGGCAATGAAAATATTTGCATTTGGCTCACACACTGTAAGAACGATGGTGCAACACCACTGAAACCTTTTGTTATCGGTCTGAAATCACTCTACTGCTTTTGTATACTGCAGACCTCCTTCTTAGCCAATAGTTCCTTACATTGAGTGCTGTGATGAAGAAGCTGAATTGGGGTCTCACTGAGAGTCACACTTGGTCATTATAGATAGAGAATAATCGTCATTCTGAATGAAACAATTGCTATAAGGCATGTACTACATTGTGAAGATTATATATTATTCCACCTACTTCTGCCTCTACATGAGGTAGAAAATATTAGCACTATGATCAACTCCACTTACAATAAAGGAAAATTAAACAGAGAAGTTAAATAATATACTATATTAGTTAGACTAATATATTAATATTATAGACTACTATACCACATTAGTATTACAGACTAATATACTACATTAATATTATGAACTAACATACATTAGTATGCTTAGTACATATTATATAATTATCATATTAGTTATATATAATTAGTAATTACTATAGTTTTCACTATACTAATTACTAAATTAGTGTACTATACTAGAGTCTGCTTACATATTGGGATTCAGGATAAAACTCAAAGTTATAGCAAAGGTATGTAGAACAAACCAATACCTAGGCTAGAAGTCCAGAACATCTTCAAAGAGCTTGTGTCCAATAGAAGTGGAGAAGGAAATGGAAAGCAGGAGGTGGGCTAAAGAAGCTCTGAAGACCTCCAAGCTACCAGATCTAATTACTCCAGATGCCTACTGGTCAGTATAAATGAGGATCCCAAGGTTTGTCTAGGTTGCCTGGTTTAGTCAAGAACTGGGCAGGGATGAACCTGAAGTCTGGCAGTTAGTGTCAGCAGCTTGTTGGGTCCTAAACAAGCAGAGATGGGCACCAGTACTTTACTTTCCTCTGAGTGACATGTCTTTCTAAGACGTTTTAATAACAGTTCCTCTCCCATGACTAAACATTTTAAATGTTTATATCCTTATCAGTTTGGTTCTTAATAATGTTTGTTGGTCTTCCAAACATTTTTGAAGACTCTGTTCTTCATTCTTGTGATGAAAAAGTTACAATTAAGTACAAGTGTCACAGTGTGGTTTTGTGTTTCCTGTCTTCCTGTCATACATAAGCTTGCATTGTCAGGGCCATCTCACAGACAGGTATTAATCAGAGAAGATGGTGATGAGCCATCACTTAGCTTAAATTCCATAGGCTTCCCCATCCCTCTTTATAAATCTAACCCATCTGACCTTAACAGTAGGTGCATACTATTTCAAGAGATACAGGATTTGGTGAATAGACTAGCCCTGCATGATATGCACAAACTGTTTTATGACTTCCCTTTACATGGTGAGGACTGACTACAAATTACTCAATATGGCCAAAAGTGGGAGAAAACTCTCATCAAGCAGAAAGGAAAGTTTTCTTGTATAAATTAAGCAACCCTTGAATAACAAGCAGTAATTACTATAGTAACTTTGCAAATCACAGAAACAATAGGACCACATTTTTTTTAATATTTGAGAATGTCAGTTCATTACTTCCTGTTTACTTGCAATTATTTGAAAATAACCTGGATAACTCTATAATCAAGGTATTTCCTCTTGGCTCCCTGGTATACATCAGACTGCCTGAGGAGAGGATTGACATCCTAAGGTGTCCAAAGCATAATCAGTCTTAAGAGCTGCTAATGTTAAAATCCTGACTAATGTTAATCAGAAATTAAAAAATCTTAGCTTGTTAAACACACACATTTGCACACAGACACACACATACACACATGGACAGATCACATTAGTTTTCAAAACACAGCTGGTAAGTAATGCTGCCTAATATTTAAATTATTTTGGCCCATGTCCACTTTGTAAAACTACATTTGTGTTTGTGTCTGTATCTCCGTGTATGTGTTTGTTATAACTAGTAGTCAATATAGGTTGTTTGAAATTTTGCAAGAAATGTCCAGTTTCTGCCTAATACTGTTTAGATAGAAAAATTCAAAACATTAGAAGAACATGTATACTCTTCAGGTAAAGACATCTTAATTAATTTTAAACAATACTTTTTAAGCTTTTATTATGTCAGCATTGATTGGGCTGATTTATTTTATGACTGCATTCTCAGGAAATAATTACAACTCTGTTGAATATTACACTAGTTATAAGATATACTTCATATATTTAGGTATTGGTATATTTAAGCACATATTCAGTTATTGGGGAAATAGTACATTGGATCCAAGTAGACTGACTTAACTTACCTAAATGATAGGTCATAGTAACTGACTGGACCTGTGTCCTGCTAGTATGACATGTTTGTGTGCTGTGCACACATTCCCCTTTAGTGACCCTTTGGCACGACCACCCTGGGTATCCTGTCCCTGCATCACCAACTATCCACTTTTCCTAGATTGTCTTATCTAGTCCAATGATATAAACACTTGTGTATATACCAGTGATTCCAAAATGTATTTCTCTAGACTAGTTTTCTCACTAAATCTAGAATATTCAGCGACCTACTAGTATATTCAACTGTCATAATGATATCTAACAAACATATTCCAATGTCCAAAATGGAGCTTTTTTTTTCCCCCATGGGGATTCAGGGACTTCTACTGGCATGAGCAGAAGTTTTCATGCATCCCTTTCCCTCAGTGGAGGAACTTCCACTGTTAACTTGGTTTTACTCTTATGGTGATCACAATGCTATACCTTATTGCCTCCACTGTCTCAGACACACTGTCCCTTATTCTACGACAGTCTTCCAGCTAATACAGCATTTTCTCCAGGAAGGCATACCATGGGAAAATCATCAGGAAAATCCCATCATATGAAGAACTTTTAAGACAAATAAACAATGGAGAGTCTACTTTTAGATTATTCATTTTGTTATCCCTAGTTCTCAGACTATTCGTGGTTTGAAAACCAAGAAAAGGTGAATATAGTATAGTGAATATGGAAGCAGACAAAATTATGTTCAAAGTCTAGTTCTATCATTATAATCTTTGTATCAAAAGTCAAATGATATAACATATCTGAGCATTATTTACTTGTCTCTAAAGTGGGGATGATTATAACATCATGAGGTTGTTGAAGAATTAAATTGAAAAATGACAGGGTTGTGCACATATCGTCTTCTTTCTCTCCCTTGCCAACTCTGAGGAGTTACTTTATAAATACATCATTTGGAGAAATCTTTGGTGTATCAAATTATTATTAACATGAGTATTAACATAGTTTCTCACTTTCATAAAGATTCCAAGGTGTACCAATCAACTGTACCTTCCTTGTAAGTACAGGAATATTAGATTGGATGGAAGGAAAGCCATTTTTAAATTTTCTCTAAAGAACTAACTTATACTGTGAGATAACATAAAAAGCCATAGTCTCTCTAAAGTAGGGTAACTAACCAAAATATTACTTAAAACTCTAGATGTCTGTGAACTACAACAACAAATCAACAAACAAAAATTGTCTTTGACTACACAGGATGAAATGGATTCATTTCATAATCAGCTTCATTATTATCTTGCTAAATCACTTCGATAGTACTTAAGTAAGCAGCTGAATTGGAAGAGATTAACACAAAAGGTTTGTTTAGTTCATAAAACCCTTTTATGTGTGTTTTGGTAAGGAGGTCTAGAAAATAAAGGGACACCAGAAGGCAGACAAATGTATTTACAGACCTTAACCAGTCTGTAATCTGTGCCATAGTTTTCTGACTTGGAAATAGCTACTTGCTATTAATGTAATCCTGCTTGCCTAACTCTTAGTCCAGTGCTGTGTATCCAAAACCTCTCAGTTCAAAAGCTCTGATTCAAGGTTCTGGGACTTCAAACTACACTGATTTCCAATACCATTCAGTGCCAAGCAAGAACTTATAATTTGTACAATCCTCCATTCTCCAACAGCTTCCAATTATCCTTATCTCCAAATGACAAAGATGATTTAGTGTATGGCATCTAGACCAATTAGTGAAGGGGTCTCCCACTTAAATTCCTCCTGCCACTTAAAGAAAATTCAGCCCTAGGGGTGCCTCAGTTAAGCATCTGACTCAGGTCATGATCTCATGGTTTGTAAATTCCAGCCCTGCATCAGGCTCTGAGCTGTCAGCACAGAGGCTGCTTTGGATTCTGTGTCTTCCCCTCTCTCTCTCCCTCCCCTGCTCTCTCTCTCTCTCAAAAAATAAACATTAAAATTAAAAAAAATAAGATTCAACCCTATTCTTGTCTGTTTAGAGACACCCACACACATTTCTGCTCCACTATTCCAAGTTTTCTACTGTTTCTACTTTCTACTTGGGAAAGATGCTCTCAACCTACTACCCCTCCATTCTAGTTTCTCTTTTCCAGAGCAATTGTTCAGCTCTGGATTTTCATCCATTAGTCCAAATTACCAAAGCAATCCTCAGAAACACTGATGCCCAAAGATTCATGGTCTTTTCTTAAGCAAAGCTTCATATTTTGGCCTCTGGAGAATTCAGTGCCATTCCTTCAGTATTAATGCCAGGGTATAGCTCTTGGCAAAAAAATCTGCTAACCTCTTCACCTAACTGCCACGGTGCTTCCCAGAAATCTCAGAATAAGTTTCTTGATACAATTTATTCCAATATTACACTGAAATATGTCTCTTATCTGACTACATTCTTCTGAAATATGGATTCCTTAGTTAAGGCACTCATTTATGTATTCATATTCATTCATTCATTCATTCATTCAACAAATATTTACTCAGTTCCTACTATTGTACAAATCATAGTGTGCTGGAAGTAAGGAAGACAATGGAATTCAGGCCTGGCTTCTTTTCTATGGAACTTATGTTGGATTCCTCTTCGATAGGTGGACATAAATCAGATAGCTGCAGGAATGAATGAATAATGACATATTCAGATATGAGCTTTGAAGAACTAGAGTACTTAATGAAAGGCATTAGGGAAGATATGCCAGAAGAAGTAATGTTTGAGCTAAAAGATGAATGCTTGGAAGGAGTTAACTAGACAAAGAGTGGAAGAAAAAGTGTTCCAGGAAAACAGAATGGAATGTGCCAATTCCCCTAAAGAGAAGAGATGAAAGAAGCCCAGTGTGACTGGAGCACACACATGCAGCAAAGTGTGTGCAATATACATAGGACTGAAGACTAGGGCCAGGCCAGGTATCAGGCCATGTAGGACTTGCTAGGCTTTGATCTTCATCCCAAGAGTAATAAAAAGTCATGGAAGGCTTTTAATCAAGTGATGGAAGATGGGGGAATGAAAGAGGGATGATCAGATTTGATTTCTATGACCCCCTCTGGCACATATTAGAGAATGAATGGAATGGAGTTAGGAAGTGAGTATGGGAAGTCCAGTTAAGTGAAGCATTGGTAAATTAGACTGATGTAGTGGAGACAAATATGTGAAAAAATAAGAAGTAAAATTAACAAAATTGAGTAGCCTGAGCTCAGAGTATTATATATATCATGGGTTTCCTTCCATTTCAAATTCAGATAGCCAGCAAACTTAGAAATCTTTCTGTTATCACATACACCAAGGATGATACTATATAAGTAATTTGAGTCCATAACAAGCCACAATTATTCCCTACAGAGAGAGTCAAAGTAGCCTCTAATAGTGTCCCCAGATTACACCTATAATTTTCACAACAGAAAAGAACAGTATCTTCCTCATAATTAACACAGTCACAGTTTCATCATCGAGAATTGAACCAAAAATACAACTGTTTTTTTCCAGTAAAAATATATACCTGAACACACTACAAAAAATGTTATAAAAAGGTGAGAACACATAAACTGTATAGTTCATTAAATGTTATTTATGTTACCTTTTCCAAAAGCATTAAATTGTGTGAAAATATTCAAGGATTGTTGGTTAAAAACTAGAGAATTGTGTTTCATCGTGTGACCCGGAAAATACAGTTTCCATTCCTCTTTCCAATGCAACAACCTATCCATTCGAAGAGAACATAAAACGTGCATGATGTCTCTTGCAACATGCCAGTGACTAATATTTTCCCCTCATTTCTTTGTCACAGCAAGAAAACAAGAACAACCTCTTTACACCATTCTCAAGTGGTTTTAAAAGCTCTTTAAACTACTCAGCATATTAATGATTTGCTATTTATAAATCACACCCATTGAAAGGCCAAAATGACAAATAAATAGAACAGTGAAACTTGTCTCTGTCAGGAACTTTCCTCGCCCACATCCAAAAAGAACAAAGGCAAGGCATCTCCAGTTGACATTAGTATTGTCAGAAGCAGAGCTCTAAGACCTCTAAGACCCTGAGTGATGAGCTGGCTATCTTTCTTTCAGTAGAAAATCTTCTTAGAGTTCATAAGTCAAGAAAGAACTAAATTAAATGTAACTCTTCTAAAAAGGAATAAAAATCGGAGGGGAGATCTTGCTTCTTTTATGCCCTTTTCTTTTGTTCATTTTAATTACTGGACCTTTCAGTTTATTATGATTCAATTCACTTATCAACACTATAAAACCACATAACCAACCTTAAAAAAATCACCAGGCAAGTTTCAGTTATTTTGCCAGAAACTTAAAGAAGCTAAGAAAATAAAATGCACATTTATCGCACATTACTCACCCATATTTATAAATCTTCACATCAGATGTTAATTTGTATTTCTAAATAGCTTTAGAAAGTATATGAAATAGCTGACAGTTTTTGTTTGGCTGTTTTCCCATCAGAATATAATCACTTAAAGAATGGTCCTGCATACTGCTGTCACAGAAATGGCAGCAGAGGGGAACAAGTGGTATTTGCACAAATGAGTACATACACATCTATTTATTTTAAAAGGCAGAATAAAAGCTCATATTCTGAAGAACTCATTGTTGACTTTTTTTAAATAATCTGTAAATATAGATTATGACAAGTAGGATAAATTATAAAACTTAGAATTGAAAAGGTATCATTTACTACTTAAATAATAAGTACTATGGTTGACTGAAAACACTTCTACTGATAGTTGGAAAATGCCAGAGATATGGAATTAGTCACTGGTATGCTAAAGAGCAAGAGAATCTATCCAGCAGCTCACAGAGTCTGCTAGGATTTATCATGCTGAGATGACTGTTGGAAAAGGGGACTATAGCTAGAGGGAGTGCCTCCCCAACAATTCTGGCCGCAAAGTCCACTCTCTTCTCTGACATCCTCTCTAAACAGTTTATAAACTACAATATAACGTTGCCTATTACTATATCACTGTTCTTTAATTAATTTACATTTGTAATAAAACATAGGGATTCGTTAACATTTTAGCATGTATAGCTGTTAGCTATTGGATATTGCACAGTCTTGCAAGTGACCGGGACACAGGTCCCAAGGGAATATGCTCTTTTAGGATGTTAAGAAGACAGTATAGCCTGGGCACAGGGGTGCAAGTGCTCCTGGCTGCAAGGGCCCCAAACAGACTAGGTTGGATCACTTGCCACTGACAAAATCTAAAGGCAGAGTGGTGAGTGATATTGAAACAAGAAAAGCATTTATCTCAGTGAGGCCAACACTGGGAAAACAGCAGACTAACATCCCAAAGACTGTCTCCAAAGTGCCAAAAATACTCTGAGATTCATATAGGAAAATGTAGGGTAAAGGTGAGCAGATACTGCCCTTGGGCAGTGAAGGTCAAATGGCTCATTGTATTGGAATCAATCACCCTTAGGGTCTTGCTGGCTCAGGGCAGTCCTTATTGCTTGAGGAGGTAATTTCAGTTCCCATCAGAAGATGTTTTGCTTTCAGGGTCTTCCTCATGAGCCAAGAGACAAGCTGGAAAGCAGAACCCAAATAGGAAGTATGAGGTCAAAATGGAGGCAAAGTCCTCTTTCAATGTGACAAGGCTAGAAGAGTAGAGACCAAGAGAATCTAATAATCCCATGCACTACTAGCATGCTGAGTAGGAAGCTCTGTGAGTTGGGAATGGAAGTAAAGGTCAGGTTTGTAAAAGGAGATTTCAAAACAGAACAAGCAAGTCTAGCTAAAAGAGTTTTCTCTTAAAGATAGGGTCAGGAGGCCAGAAACGAGAAAGAATGTATGCACATTATCATGGAAAAAGCCATGATTTTTTTTTTTTTTTAAACCTTTCAACCTAGCTGCAAGCTATAACCCTGGACTTAACTTCCTTCCACCAGGACACCTGAATCATGGACAGTTTTCACTTCAAAAAGAGCCAATGCAATTTAACAAGTTTCAATTCCTCATTTGCATATTATTCCAACCAATTCCAGTTAACCTAGTTTTAATCCTTGTTTTCCATAGAGGATTGAATGAGAAATGGCAGTGGTAGCGTTTGCCATTATAACTCTGCCCCATCTTTGCCTTCCTCTGAACACATTTAAGGTTTCTACCTGAATCTGTGTCTCCCAAATTCCAACTGTAATTTCCCAAATAACTGTATGTTTGCTTAAATGTTCAGTGAATTCTTTCTTGGTTTACAGGTTATATATTCTCCAATAACACAGATAGGAAATCTAAGAAAAGCATTCATTCCTGAAATTCCAGTTCTCAGCTGTATGCTCTACTAGGTGGAATGGGGGCCTCCAGGTGATAACCCAAGTCTTTCCTGTCCAGTGAGTTGAGGAGAATTTGACAGTGATATGCCTTAGGCCATACCAGGCAGGTTTAAGGAGTGACTTATTAATGTCCTTTCTTTCCTCTGTTTAATGCTGAAAAAGAACTCAGAAATCTTCAAAGATTTCAATTGCTCACAAACTAAAAGAAAAATCCAACTTTGATGCTATGAGAAAGAATTTTCTCATGATCATGGAAGCAGGATTACCATAGCAGGAGGAAGTCCACTGAGGGCCTGTGGTGTGAGTCCAGACAGCAGAAACAATAGTCCTGAGAGTATGCAACTGATGTCAGGTACTACTTATAATTCATTCTCTCAGCTGCCTATGTATGAAGAGGGCCTTTTGGAAACCATAGAGAATGAGGGAAGGTAAGAATGTGCCATGTGGGAAGACCTTATTCTACTTTATTCTATTCTCTTTCTCCCCATCCCCCACACACAAACGCACCCATATTACGGCAGAAGTTAGTCTTAGTTATTTCTATATGTCTATTCTATTATCCCAGTAGTTTTTTTCTGCCTTTATGTGATGCTTCCTTTCATATACCTTCAGCTGCCTGATGATTTGACTTCCATGGTGACAGCTCTAGGCCAAATGCTTCAAAACCTTACAAATGTCCTCCTTGGTAAAATGAGGATGGCAACTGCACACATCTTACAGAGTTCTGTAAACATTTCACAATATCAGACAAGGACTGATATCTGCTATCTGTTATTCTAACTCCTTTCTATGCTTTTTAGTCTGCCTATGAATTTAAAGTAGTCACTGAAGGAGTTAGAAGCCTCATCTCAAGTCGTTTCAGTTCATTCAGTTTCATTAACGAAAATGTATCTATTTTAAATATTTTATAGGTTTCTTACTATAAATAAATGTAAGCAATATTATAAGAATTAAAGAAAGTTAATTATTACTTATTCTACATTAATCCAAGCCAATAATTATGATAAAAAATCAATTGTGACAAATAGAAGAAAGCACTGTTTCCTTAGTGCTTCTGTAACTCTACCTAAACACTTAATTTGACTAATCTGAAAAGTAATTAAATACTTAGATTTATTTCACTAAAACTTACTTTTCACTATATTAAAACCTCTTGCATTGCATTAATTACATGTGAGTTCCACTATGTTTCACTAAAAATCTTTTCTATACTTTAGACCTAAGCAGTTCAACACCGTAGCCACTATATATGTGGCTATCAAATACTTGAAATGAGGCTAGTTCAAACTGAGAAGTGCTGTGGGTATAAAATGCACACTGAATTTCAAAGATTTAGTGTTATATGTAAAGTCTTAATGTTTTGTACTGAATTCATGTAGAAATGATATCAAAGATGAATTGAGCTAAATAAAATATATTTTAAAAATTACTTTTACATTACTTATTTCTACTTTTAAAAAATGTGGCTAAAAAAGGCTTAAAATTACATATGTGGCTTGCATCTATGGTTTGCTTAATATTTTTATTGGGCAGAACTGACTTAGAATTTCTTTTAGTACCTGATTAATTAATATAGGTAGGATGATAGCAAGGTAAAAAAATAAAATCTTTTATAATGTTGTTATTAGTATTTCTTTATTCAACACCCATTTGCTGGGTATTGATTCCAAGTTATCCCCTCTCTTTGATGTGGGAGTATTAACCAAGTGGAGGTTTTGCCCAGACTTGTCTTGGAGTCAATCTCAAATCCTAAATATAAACTCAAAATGTAAATCCACTTCTGGCCCACTTTCTAACACAAGAGACTAAAACAAAGTGTATATAGTGAATTAGTGGAAGACAACTCACAAAGATGGCAGTGATAAACCAATTGCAACCTGAAATCAATGACAGTCCTTAGGAGTGATCCTCCAAAATGCAGCAAATGAGGAAGTAAGTTCACCCCATGTTAATTTGTATGAAGATATGACTAAATTCTCTTTGTTTTTGTTTTTTCATTAAAGGCATAATTAAGTTACATTATATTAGTTTCAGGTATACAGTGTAAGGATTCAGTATTTGCATACATAGCAAAATAATCGCCATAGGACATCTAGTTAACATTGGTCACCATACGTAGTTACAAAATTCTTTTTCTTGTGACGAGAATTTTAAGATTTACTCTTTTAGCAGTTTTCACATATACAATAGAATATTATTTACTATAGTCACCATGCTGTACATTACACTCCATGACATATTTATTTTATAACTGGAATAAACTCCCTTTATCCATTTCATCCACCTTCAACTTCCCACCTCTGACAACTATCAATCTTTTCTCCCTATCTATAAGCTTGTTTTTTGTGGTTTTTATTGTTGTTTTTAGGTTTCACATATAAGTAAGATCATAAAATATTTGTCTTTCTCTGTGACATATTTCACTCAGCATAATGTCTTCAGGGTCCATCCATGTTGTCACAAATGACAAGATTTCATTCTTTTTTATAGCTGAATAATATTCCTCAGTTTTTGGATAGGGAGGAATTCTATAGATTAATAATAGTAAGGATATGTTTTCATTAAAGTCTTTTTTTTAACTTACTTTTAATTTTAACTCACTTTCCTTACTTATATCCTTCTCATCACTTTCAAAACTTTTGGTAGCCAGAACTAAGAAATCTGAATTTTTATGAAAGTAATATGTTATATTACTATATATGAAAGTGTATGCTATATATGTATAATTATATAATAAATATTTTAAGTACACATAAATATAGTTTCTTGTTTCTAAATAAATATAAACCATTTTATAAGAATTAGAAGTTCATTATTAATAAGGTCAACACTAATTCAGACAAAAGACTATAATAAATAATCAATTCTGACAGATAAAAGAGAATGTGATTCTTTACAGTGCCTTCATATTTCACACTAAAAATATTGGTTTCTAATTATGT
The DNA here is from genome assembly GCF_003009895.1 of Hyaena hyaena. NCBI lineage: Eukaryota > Metazoa > Chordata > Mammalia > Carnivora > Hyaenidae > Hyaena > Hyaena hyaena. Next base: position 154,790 of record NW_024082109.1, on the reverse strand, counting down.
TAACATAATCTATATGGACTTTATCCTACATTTTACCTATGATAATTTTTAAATCAACTTACTAACAATAAGACTACACAAATGAAGTTTCAGAGCAGAATTTTTGTGTTTGGCTCTACTTGTCCTCATATCTTACTAAAGTATAAAGTTAAAATACTGAGTTTTTAAATAGTTTGAAGTAGTTTTACCATGTAATTCTCACAACCTGATATACAATTAGATTCCTTTGTTTCCACTGCTTTCCAATTTCTAAAGATTGATTTTTAATTTTTGTCTTTAACTATATTAAATTACAAATACACACACATGCACACAAATTCAAAGTAAAAGGACAAAAACACCCAACCTTAAAAAGTACATACAGAAAGGTCTCAACTCCATCCTTTGTCCTCTGCCCATCTTTCCCTCCTACAAAACCCATTATGTTACAATTTAATTTGTTCTTTGTTTTATTTTGAAATTATAAGCAAACACATATGTATATTAACATTCCTCTCCTTCTTTACTCATATATTTTAAACTCTGTCTTCACTTTTTATTTTTTCATCTAAGGTTGACTTTCAAGTACCTGGAGATATCCTTGGTCCTTTTACAGCTGTATATATTTTATGCTGTAGATTCACCTCAGTGTGTTCAACCAGTGCCCTATGTATGGATACTGGTTGTTTCCAATCTTTTGCCATAAGGTCACAATATATAGCCTTAAGTATATTCTTCTAAAACATATATCCATTACTACAAAGAGAAGTATTTCACCTTGCACATTTTTAAACTCAAATATGTATGCTGCTACTTTAATAAAGTGTTTTGTTTCTTGCCCATAGCTTATATTTGGAAATAAAATCATTTGGCAGAATACTTTCTAACCAGCCATGAGCCACAGGCACTGAAGACAAAGGCAAAAAATACCGGGACCAAATCAAATCAAGGAAAAATTTCAAATGGAGAGAATGGAAATAAGCGAGTCCATATTGTATGCTTTTTCAAGAAAGAATGATCAACTACAAAGTGTCACGGGGGGGGGGGTTTGTTGTTTGTTTTGCTTTGATTTTTCACTTGAAAGAAATAGGAAAGAGTTTGAAAAGAGTTCTTTGGATAATTTGATTGGGGAGCAATTATAGATAAATGTAATATCCATCTTGAATCAAGAGCCTAGTTGAAACCAAAATCATAAATATATGCTTCATTCAATAAGTCATCCCAAACCCCTCATGTTCTCAACATTCTGAAACACCATAAAGTAGATAAGGTGGCATATCTAGGACTTTGGAAAAACAAGACAAACGTGCTGTACTGACAAAGACATCAGGGAATCATGAAGGCTTGAAACACATGACTGAGAGGTTGACTGTGGAACTAACTGAGTAGGAAAGAATTGGACCATAAAAGGACCAGTAGGTAATACGAATCAAGAGATAAATACCTCAGTGAAGGAAAGGAGCAAAAGAATAGTCCATGATTAAACATAACTTTGGAATTAAAAGGACATTTTTCTCATCAAACTAAAACATCTGTAAATAATTGATTTAACTTCTAAAGAAAGTAGTGAAAGACTGTCCAGATTGGAATGTGTTTTTTTTTTAATGGGAACAGTTTTATCATCATTGCATAAGGATGTATTTATAAGTGTTTTATCATTCTAAGATTCTAAGAATTTTATCATATCAGAATGTCTGACATAGTTTCAAATTATGCACAGCAATTTTCAGAGTTAATCAGTGTACAGTATAATATTATGCTTCCCATTGCTACATATAAAATACTCCTCAGTTCAAGAGTCATATTTGGAAGCAATTCCATGTCCCTACTTCATCTATTTTTTAGTATTTAATAACCATCATGACACAATTCCTTATTTTCCCTTTTCCAGCCACAAGAGTATTTGATGATAATACTTCTTCAGACTAGTCAAAGCCTCATATTATTGCATATCCCAAGGATTCAAACTATTCTTTTATTTTAAATTAATTCATAAGACAAACATTCAAAAAATTGTTTTTCTTCCGCTTCCATAAATTATCTTTCTTTTCCTGCCTGTCAAAATATAAGAATTTGTGCAGTAATAGTAACTCCATAAAGACAGAAAGAATTTCTTATTTAATGCTTCCTAAATTTCTATTCTCACTTGAGTACCTAATCCAGAGCCAGACCTCTATATGTACTAATTATGTACTAATATGCATGGAAATAATGAAATAATACACAGTACAGCTTATAACAGGCAAAGGGTTTACACACAGATATAATTGTTTTTATTTACTCTACTATTATTTGATATTTACTTGACAAAAATTTCTAGATCCTTGCTTTATTTGGTTGCAAGTAGAGAGGATGCTTTATAGAATAGATTATGTTCAAACCTTCAGTGTTTCTAAACTATAATCCCTAAGAAGTGTAAATGTATTTAACTGAAGTTGAATGATGTAAAAGAAAAAGGAACAGAATGAAAAAAAAGTAAGAAAGTGCTATTTTATTTTAGAACTCAATTTGATAAATAGATTTTTAAAATCAAGATTCTGTCTAACCAAAGCAACCAAACCTTTCAAAGGCAAAAAAATATCCAATTTGGCTATTTTATTTTCAATGCCAATTGCTAAATGTAAAATTTAGGTGTTAGATCTGACAGAAGAGACAGAAGGCAGATCATAATTTAACTCATCATTTTTGCTCAGTATGATTTAACTGTTTATTCTGGAAACAATCTTAATTGGAATATGTATTTACATGTAGAAAATTACTCATTCAGAGTATTTCAACCTCAAATAGAAAGAACTGCCATATTCAATATATGCATACATATATTGAATATCTGTATCGAAATGTGATTATCTTAAAAAGCAACTCTTAATCTTTGTTTGAAGGACATGAAGTAGCAAGAGTTCAGAAAAGATAAATAAAGGGTTTTTGCTTTTTCTTTTGCTAAGATAGAAGTGTATCCTCTTACTGTCCAAAAGTTACCAGTCCAGAATTAGTAAGACAACTCCTTAACAACCAAGAACCAGACTTACTCTGTACTGTTCTGCTATCTTCAATTTATAGCTTAGACCTTAGGGTCTAAGATGGCTGCTTGAGCTCCAGGCAGCATGTCCACATTTTTAGCCAACGGGAAAGAAAAAAAGAAGAGAGAAGGAAGACATGCCCTCCTTTTAAAGGTGACTTAAATCCCACTGGTCAAAATTTAGCCACACCTACTTGTAAAGAAAGACTGGAAACAAGTCTTTTTTCTAGCTGGATATGCACTCAGCCTAAAATCTGAAGTTTAAGGCCAATAAAATAGGGGAGAATAAATATCAGGGAACAAATAACTGTTTCTGCCACCATTTCTTCAGAGGCTCAGACTATTACCAGAAAATCCAGACTGTAAAACTTTTCTTTATGTTCATGCATTAAGATGATTACCAGCAAGAATACAGCTTTAGGAAGAAAAATATTTGGGTTTAAATCCCCTCTTTACCATAGAAAGAATTTACCAAATACATTTTTTTTTCTAGGCAAGTTATCTGTAGAAAGACTAAGGATACTAAATGTTGAGTTGTTTATATCAAATGAAACAATTACACATCACCTTTTAGAAATAGAAAAGTGATGTTTAAAAATTAGTATTATTAATACTAATATTAGTTAACAAGAAACTATTTTGGTGAGGGACATAACATGTAAGAATAAATTAAAATGTCATTATGAATAATTTTCTAAATACTTACATAGTAGGTAGCTAATGCAGATAACACATTTCTAGCATTCTTTTCTCTGAGGACCCAGAAGTGAATCTCCTACATTTTCTTAACCTTTTATCTTTAAACACCAATGAACAAACTTTCCCAAAAATGTTGGTCAGTGGGCTAGCTTCAGAATTTACTTTTTCAGTTGATCATAGTATGTATTTGTCATGACTGATTTGGACAATGATATGTTATTAATTGTAATTCCTTATAGGACAGTTTAAAGATTCCAAATTTATTGATTATGTGTTATGCCATTAAATTGAATAAAAAAACAACAGGCCATTCAAGAATTTAACCCCGTTTTTAAAATAAGAAACCAGAACTAGGAGAGGTTTGTTGATTTTCTCAAATTCACACAGATATTAAAATCATAGTTCAATACTGTTTAAACCATACAGAATCCAAATGCTTGGAATACTACTTATGTAAAACCTAATGAAAAGCTAATGTAAAGAATATTCATGTGTCTGTATACTAATGTTTTTCTTTCTTTTTTTCTAATGTTTTATTTATTTCTGAGACAGAGAAAGAGAGACAGCGTGAGCAGGGGAGGGTCAGGGAGAAAGGAGACACAGAATCTGAAGCAGGCTCCAGGCTCTGAGCTAGCTGTCACCACAGAGACCAAAGGGGGGCTCCAACCCACGAACTGTGAGATCATGGCCTGAGCCGAAGTCTGACGATTAACTGACTGAGCCACCCAGACACCCCTATACCGATGTTTTTCAAATGCCCTGGTAAATTATGGATTTGTGGATTCTAGAAAGATGTGCATAAAATGAGAAAAAAGGTATCATGTTTTGTCTATGACAATGTATATTCTATGTGATTAAAAATGTGTAGTTAAAAACTATGTTACATAAATAGAATAAGAAAGGGGCACCTGGGTGGCTTAGTCGGTTAAGCGTCCGACTTTCGCTTAGGTCATGATCTCGCGGTTCGTGGGTTCGGGCCCCGCGTCGGGCTCTGTGCTGACTGCCAGCTCAGAGCCTGGAGCCTGTTTCAGTCTGTGACTCCCTCTCTGTCTGACCCTCCCCTGCTCAAGCTGTCTCTCTCTCTCTCCTAGAAATAAAATAAATAAATAAATAAATAAATAAATAAATAAATAGAATAAGAAAAACAAAGAAATATAAAAGTGATGGGAAGTAAATATATTGGGAAAAAAGAAAAAAACAGTTCATCAGATGACTGATAGTTTATGAAACCTTTTGTTATAGATAATTAGTTCAGTTTAGTACTAAAAAGTTTTGAGTTAATAATATAGATAATCAACTACAAAAATATTTAGCAAACAAACCTCCTTTAAAAAATTTTTCATTTCTCATTATATAAAATCCATATGCAAAAATATAATCATAAACATAATCACTATCCCATTAGCCCAAAGGTTAAAAAAAAAGTTATGAGGGCAAGAATAAATAAGGCAAATAAAAAAATGTAGTATCTGCCTGGATCTTAGTTTTTCTTTCCATTACTTTTAGCCCATTACTTGATTAGCTGTGTTTAAGGAAATCTAGATTTCATTTATGTAATGGGCAATATTTGCAATCCTTATGTAGTTTGGTTACCAAACTCTCCTCTACTCCACTCCCCACACTATTAGCAAGAAGAGCTTTCTAAAAGAAAACTAGAATCATATATGTTCAGATTTTAATATTTTTCAATATGAACTCATAATTTTCATAACAAAATCCAAACAGTATGTCATGGTGTTTATTACCACTTGTGATCTGGCCCTTACTTATAAGTCTAGGCTTATCTCTTACCCTGTTTCTCCTACCCCATATGCCAATTATATTTATTTTTCTTCCTTCATTTGTTAAAAAAAAAGTGTGTATTAAGTACCTAGTGTTTGCCAGACAATGTTTTATGTGTTTGTATAATAAGGGAACACAAATACCTAGACTCTTAGAGCTTATATTCTCTTCCCTAACCCTGAATGAGTCACTGAAAGGTTCAGATAACTGAAAATGGAGATCATGGAAGTCCCCTCATCTGTGTGCCACCTTATTTGCCAAGTGCTCTCTCATACACTGTATATTTGATCATCAGATGAACCCTCGACTATAACCTTTCATTACTTTGGACCTTTTAAAGTGTTATTTCCTATGTTTGAAATGGATTTACCTTCCCTACTTCTCACCCCAGTTCTCTTAGCAGAAGAATTCTTCTTCTCTTTTAAGACTTAGATCAATCATAACCTTATTTAGTAAGGACTGCTTGACTGATTCCAACCTACTGTCTTCAAGATTGGCTTGGGTATTTTGCCCATGTGCTATGACATAAATGAAATGCTACACATTTTATAGGACCAGATTACATGTTTAATTCATATTTTATTTGAAGTAGATTACTATGATTTGGTTTTGGTAACCTGAAAACATAATTGTTCAATTCTCTAAAAATACTCAGTAAATATAAATCTGCTTTACAAATTCAAGAAAATAATTTTATAAGAAAATATAACTTCTTTCAATATGAGCCAAACAAAGATATGTTCTTTTGTTAATGTGCTTGTGTGTTGTTATGAAAATTGACAAAACATGTTTTAATTGTTTAAAATTCTTCAAAGGTACATCTGAGGTTATACGGTGTTTAATGACTGAAATAATACCTTTTTTTAAAAATATTTACTTATTTTGGAAAGAGAGAGAGAGATAAAGAGTGCAAGCAGGGGAGGAGCAGAGAGAGAGGGAAACTCAGAATCTGAAGAAGGCTACAGGCTCCGAGCTGTCAGCATAGAGCTCAACACAGGGCTCAAACTCATGGACCGTGAGATAATGACCTGAGCTGAAGGCGGATGCTTAACCAACTAAGACACCCAGCACACCTTCGAATAATACTTTTTAAAAAATGTTTATTTATTTTTGAGGGAGAGGGTATGAGCGGGGGGAGGGAGGGCGCAACTGAGGACCCAAAACCAACTCGAATTCATGAACCAAAATGTAAGATCATAATCTGAGCCTAGGTTGAATGCTCAACCAACTGAGCAATCCAGGCACCCTTCAAATAATACTTTAAAAGCAGGCAAGTGTGTAAGGAGATGTTTTAGGTACAAGTGTAGGCAGTAACTTTTTTGAATAATAAGTTCACACATAAAATAAATAATCATCAGACCTGATATCAGAACGGAAAATAGGGGCTTCATATATGTTTGGTACATAATTATATGTAGATAACAAGCACACTTATTAAATATTGAATCACAATCTGAGACATGAGATGAATGAGTCATTACAGCTTTTGAGGGCAAGTCTCTGAGAGTTTGAGTATGAGTAAATGAATCTAAATCTCAACACCATAAACTGATATACAGTAAAAATTACTTAATGGTGCAGACATCCAAAACAGAAGTAGATTTCCTATAAATCTTAGAGTAATTGGGTTATATTGATGCTATAGACTGAAGGTTTGTATCCCCCAGAATTCAAATGTTGAAACCTTATCAATAATATGATCATATTTGGAGTTGGGGCCTTTGGGAAGTGATTAGGTCATGAGGGTGGAGTCCTCATGAATGGGATTAGTGCCTTTATAAAAAAGGCATCCAGAGAGCTCCCTCATCCCCTTCTGCCATGTGAGGACACAGTGAACAGATGGCAGCCTATGACATGAGAGTGGGTTCTCACCACCCACTTTGGTATCACCAGACACCAAATTGGCCTGTTCCTTGACCTTAGACCTTCCAGCCCCCAGAACTGTGAGAAATAAGTTTCTCTTGTGTATAAGCCATTGGTCTATGGTATTTTGTTACAGAAGCTCAAACTAAGAGAATTGACAGTTAGGGAAATAAAGAATGTGGTCCTGTAATATTATAATCCACAAAAGTAATTTATAAATTTAAGGATTATGGTATGTTATCTAACTGAAATTTAAATTAAAAACTTGAAGGAAACACATATATACAGTTATAAAAAATTAAAAATTTGTGATTATTTAATGTAACTGCATATTCATTAATGTTCCCTATCCTTAACTCCCTTTAGAGTTTTCAAACAGTGACTCACAGTCTTTCAAAAAGGTGTTCCTCCTCTTCTCCCATATCTGATGACTTGCTTACTTGGTTTCACTGTAAGTGTGATTCCAAAGAAAGAACAGATTTTAATCAGATCATGATTTCTAATGTGAGTGACAACTGCTAGTCAAATACTAGAAATTTCTTCATGCAAGTCAAGACCACCTTTGAAAAATAAAGCCATGTGAACAACATCAACATAAGCAGCAAAACTCTTCCAGGAGGAAATTTCAAGCTTCTACTTCATGACTTGCTTTTATGGGTTTAAGCACAAGCTTGACATTATGTGAATGCAGTTTGCTGTGTTTAATTACTATCATTATTATTATTATAGATACAGTAGTAATTATCTCTTCCTACTGTCTCATTATGTTTTGATCAATTCACATAATAAAAGTTTACTGTAAATATAAGGTTAGGTAACATTCAAGAAAACATGTAATTATGGAATATATAATCATATACAATCTAAACAGTTGAGTATTTCCCAACATTTCCAACAATTAAATGTTTAGAAAGTAAAGAATTAGCTGCTTTTAATAACATAGGTGCAATTCTAGAGGCAATGGCTCTAGAAGGCTTTATTTGTTGACCTAAAATTACTTTACTTCTGTTATATTAATAACATCTAGGTTTCTCAAAAACCTGCTGGCAAAAAAAAAAAAAAAATCTTTCCAGTTTTATTAATGATTCATATGGCAGTTTCTGAAGAGACAAGTCCCACAGAGAAGGAGCACTTGATTAATGACCTGGAAACACTTTTCCTTTTCAGCTGATTAAATAAAATTGACTGGATTTTTACATTTTTATAATAAAATGACCCGCAGGGCTGAGATGACACAGTGAAAGCAGCATGTTCACTCTTCAGCAGATTTTTATTTTGTCACTTGTAAAAATGAAAGGGCTAACCACCCAAGCAGAAAAATGCACTTTATCATTGTCCATGGCTGCCATGCTGACAAATGCTGCATACAAATATAAAAACATGAAGAAAATAGATAGTGTTTATATTCAGCATGATTTTGTGTAATGATGACTATAGTCTTATTATTCCTGGGCCTAGAAACTGTATTATTAAATTATTATTTAAAAATAAAAAACTTAGAATTAAAAAAAAAAAAAAGAACTCTAATCTGTACTTGTAATCTTTAGAGGCATTCAGGGTGACCATAATTAAAATTATTGGATGCCATTATTGTAATCTTTCTTGCTTCTGGGCTAAGGAGGATTCTCTTTGGAGACCAAAGTTTTCTTATTTACATAGGAACAGGCTCACAGATAGCCCCAGGCAAAATTGTGAAGTAGGAAAAATGGAGGGGTTTTCTGAATTTCCCACAGCACCATCTTTTTTTCTCTCCATGTGTCCTTCCCAGAGCATTCCTCAACCAGGAGCTGACCTCCCTAACTTAGTATTCCTTTGTTGTTTCTTTGTTCCCTAAATTCTTCCTTAGTTGCCTTTACTTGTCTGATCCTTTAAAGTGGTACCTTTACTTCTCATTTCCCTCCTTCACACTAGGGTTACTATATCTACATTTGTTTTTTGAAGAGTATTAGTCCCAGGCCCATTGTTTCAGGGGATCTCAAAAGGAACCCTTCCCTAGCTGTTAACTTGATAAAGAGAAAGGCCAGAGAAAACTAACTCCTCGGGGGTAATTATCTTGTGCACCAGAAGTTACTATATGATAGCCCTATATTTAGCCAAAGATGTGTTCTATTTGGCCTAACAAGTACTCAAGATATTTCAACCAAAACTCGTAAATTGTGCGTAGTTTGGAAAACTCCAAAGTTTTCAGCACTTGGCTATCCTCATTTGGCAATAGCCATCTGAAGATGACTAAGATAGGATGTCTAAGATGAGATGCAGGCTCTCCACATCTTTCCTTCTACCTAGCGCTACTAACAGTGTGGCTGCATGTCATTCATCTTATCTCATGATGCCCATTCTACCTCCCTCATTGATATTACCTGCCTTATCTCTGTAGGCCTTTGATATGAGTCCCCCAAGATCTAGGAAATCTTCTTTATCTCCAAAAAGAAATTTTTGCAACTTGTTCTTTCTCTCCCTCCAGAAAAAAAAAAAAAAAAAAAAAAATTAAAAATGGAATCTCACTTCCCATTTAACCCAATGAAACAATGGGGATGGGATAATTTCTAGCCAGCATGAACAGTAGACATTCTGCACTAATGAAAGTTAATGTGATAGTGGATATATGGGGACAGAAATCAGTTTTGTGTGTTCATGTAATACTCTGATCTCTTAGCTGGCTTGATAGTCCTGAAATTTAAATCAGTCAAGATAGAAAACGGATCATGTGATTTTGAAAGTTACTAAACTTGGAGAAGAAAAACATTGGATAATATATGATAAAATACAAAATAAACATATTTATTTTGTGACATTACAGGATAGCAGTGCAGGTGTTGATGTATTTTCACAAGAAAGGAAAAAAAAATCACTCAGGAATACTACCTATTGGCCAAGTACTAGTCAATAAAAGCCACCACACTGGTACTATGTCAGTCTTACTACTTCTCTTGAGCACTCTCATCTATTTCTTCAGTGAATATATAAAAATTTGAGGGTGCCATACTGGAGTTGTGTACGAAGGGCTATATTCTTACTCTTATGTCTTTATGATATAAAATGATACAGAAGTAATGTGGGCAGTTTATGAGATAAAATTTACAATATTACTAATTCAGGACATGTAATGATATACTTTTATGTGATATATCTCTAGTACTTACTACTTTGCCATGCATTAATTTCCAAGATCAGCACAAATAGAAAACAATTTAATCCTTGATGGCAGAGATTTTGTTCTGTTTTGTAACCTCTGTATGACTAGCGCTAGAACCATACTGGCAAATAGTGAACACTCAATCAACCTTTATTATTTAGTGAAGACAGTGGCTGAATTTAAGGTAAATTCTCATACTTTCCAATCATGAAGCATTTATACAGTCACTACTACATTTTAAACAATGCAATTATTTTCTCCCTTTCTAATTCAAGATTTACCTGATTTGTTATGCCTGGGCCAAAATCTTAGTTACATTTGGAAGGACAATTCATTATTCTGTGCCCAGATGAGTGTTCTAATACTATGTACAATTCAAGAAATGCATCAAAATCACTGTGTTAAGATGTCTTGTAAGTACTACAGGGATACGAAAAGGTGTATTAACATTTTTTCATGAGTTTACCATCTCATCATATTGGTAGAATTCTTTTACCTTCCCTTTACTTAGAACATCACTTAATAATTATTAAGCTCCAATACAGAAAGAATTTATGTTAAATAGTCTTCATGCCATATTCGTGTTTCCCTACAATCCTTTCTCTGTTTAGTCACTAGTATATATTTAACTCATTTCACATGTATTAAATATGTGCACAAACACACATATACCCACATATGCATGTGTGTGTGTGTGTGTGTGTGCGTGTGTGCGTGTGTTTATGTGTACTTCTTAAGTAAGGTTGCTGCTAAATCTTCCCAGGGTAATTGAAGACTTTCATTTCTATTCATTGCAATATCAGTTTGGCTGTTTTGAGTTACATAATGATTTTAGCTTTGAAGTTAAAGGTCAATCTCAGGGCAAGGAGCACTTTACTGTGAAGCTGGAAACATAAAGAAGTGTGAATAAAACTGTTCATGACCCTCTGAGTCTCTATGAGCCAGGACTTAAGCAAGAATTTGAAGGATGTCAAATGCACACTCACTTCAACAGGCCATTATAAATGCCATACAACTCTCCATAGAATGCAATAAGGTTGGTGATTCTGGACACATGGTGGGGTGCCTGTAGCAAACCATGAGATAATTGCATTTACATGGAGATCTCTGAGCAGTGCAAAGCCCTCTATGGATTTCATTCTGAACCAATCTGTACAATTCCCAAATGTGTTCTGCCAAATTAGAAAGGGTAGATTGTATCCCAAGTTTTATAGATAGAAAAAAGGGGTGAAAGAAATGGTGGGTATCTTACTTAAATCCCCAGAAAACACTAAGAACTGTCCATTTTACATGACATTTTCATGCTGCTGCACTTCTGCTCTTTAATCAAGAGCACACCACCACCGGACAGACACTGAGGGAGGCCTCGGAAAACAATTTCACGCAGCTTTCACTCTCAGGTTTATAGGCTCTCGGAAGAAGTTCAGAAGTTCAATTTGATGATATAATAAGAAGTTCAAGGGTTCACAGTCTATCGGTGTAAGTAATACCATGAAATTAAAACATGTAGATTATTTTTCCTTTTCACACACTAAGAAACACTTCTGTTTCTGAACAGAAAATTCCAGAACTCCACTTAGGAATATTCCCATTTTTATCTTACATAAAGTGTTCAAAGGGGGAATGAAAACGGAAAAATGAAAAACTAAGTGTGGAAAATAAGAAATGCCTGGTGTTATAGGGAAGTGAAAATGCTAGAATTCCACTGTCCTCTGAGTGTTAATCTTAAAGGACACCCAGGGATCTCAGGAACCTCAGGATTCAGCTTTCTGAATTCCTTTTGCTGAAAAACTCTCTCCTGTGAGAAAGCTGCTTTTTCTCCCAAATGAGGTCAATGTTGTTTCTGTTTTCACAAGTCAAAATTAAGTTCTGAACGTTTCTAGGTATGCCAGTCATGGCTTTTTGGAGTCCCTTGTGCTAACAATGGCAAAACAGCTAAACTCAAGGGAATGGTATGGAATGAACTTCACTTTTCTACTTTTAAAACACTAAAAGTATAAATAAAATGTACTTTGTTAAACTTTGTGGGCTACTTTTTTAACCAAAATTAAAATATAGAAAGGATTCCTAATAACTTCGAATCCAAAAAAAAAAATGATGCTGCTGTTAATTTTTGCTAGAATGTAATGTGGATAAGTACTTGCATCAATCCCAGCTGTATTTAGCACTGCAGTAATACATAAATTTCAATTTTTAGAACAAAATAATCTTATTATTTTTAACAGACATTTCCATTTCTAAAGTATCTAGATTCCTGATTTTTGAAACTCTGAATACAAGATGAAGTATATTATACAGGTCCCAGATCTTGATGATAGGCCACCATATGGTCAGTGAAACCACTGAACTATCTCCCTGGGTTTGCACCAGGGTAGGGGTATAAATTGATAGTCATAGAGTCTGCTTAGTCATGGAGCCCACTCATGCAACTAGAGAAGTTCTCTCTCCTCAAATCCTTAAGTATAATTATAGAATGTGGGATTTAGTTATCCAGGACAGGCTTTTGTGAAATCTGGATGGGCACTATTTCTCCCCTGATAATATACATAAAGGGGTGTGTGTGTGTGTGTGTGTGTGTGTGTGTGTGAGTGTGTGTGTTTCTTTGTGGAAAGAGAATACATAGCTTTCCTCAAGACATTCAGAAAAATTCACATTGAAACAAAAGGAAGGCCAAATGTGTGTTTTTGCCTGGAGGCAGCAGTGTGGTCTAGTAGAGCTGAGCTTCACCAAGGGGTTGAGAGATCTATGCTTTAGTCTCAGTCTATCAAGAAGCAATTGTTTGACTTTAGGCAAGTTACCTAATCTCTTCATGTTTCAGTTTTCTCAACCATGAAATGGAGGAAATAATACCCTGCACCTGCCTTTCTTAGCTCATAGGGCTATGTTGAGGATCAAATAAGAATTTGCAAGAAAACCCTTTGCATTAAAGGGTTCTATAGATGCATGGCTTATGGAGATTAATCCCTCCTGCTCTTCCCTATGTCCCCTCTCCTTACCTTTAGCCCCCTGCACACAAATTCACAAGAATCCAACACTTGCTTCCAGAGAATTCTCCTTGTAATACTAAATGGCATTGGCTTCATTTGTATAATTCAGTATTTCATAAAATTTCACATTTTTGAAATATGGAGAATATTATTAAGCTCAGCCTTCACTGGGTATTCCCATCTCTATGTAGTAAACTTTCATCTACCACCCAGGATAGCTCCAACCATTTCCTGGATGCAGTCTTTACTCCAAGGCCACATGAGGACCCTCTCATTGCACTTTTTCAAAATTCATTCAAGATCTGTATTATAGATCTTAAGTTGTAATGTACTTATTTATCTACTGAGCCATCTGCCTCACTAGACTGCCAGCACTTTGTCTTCATTTCTCTTTAAATAAACCCCCAATCACTGCACAGGGCCATATGCATAGTAGGCACATGGTAAAGTAGCTGCTGAATAAGACAAATTTATATGAACTACACTTCTATGGGAAAATACACATAAAATATGCTGCAATTTCCTCAGAAAGTACAAAAATTTCCTGTACTTTTGCTATGTGAGCTATGACACAGATACCAGTAGAAACTATCATTTGCACCTTATTTAACTATATATCAGTATCTTTTGTAGCCAATTGTCTAGTATTTTTATTTTTCAAGAAAAAAATAATTCTTTAACTTGTCAAATTCACCTTACTTCAGAATGGATCTCTTACAGACTCCACATGTATTTACATATATGCATTATTTCTGTTTGAGAATATTATATTTAGCTTAGTATCAAAGACCCATTATTTCCATTCTACACATTACATACATTAAAATTTAAGAAATTCAAAATTATATCAAAATTTGAAAAATGAAAACAAAAAGCAAAATATTTTGATAATTTCACTTGCCTAAAATGTCTAAGGTAGCCGAATCTTTTTTTTTTTTTTTTCTAGGAGAGAGAGAGAAAGACAGCGTGAGCAGGGGAGGGTCAGAGAGAGAGGGAGTCACAGACTGAAACAGGCTCCAGGCTCTGAGCTGGCAGTCAGCACAGAGCCCGACTCGGGGCTCGAACCCACTAACCGCAAGATCATGACCTAAGCGAAAGTCGGACACTCAACCGACTAAGCCACCCAGGCGCCCCTAAGGTAGCCTAATCTTTATATTCTTTCCTCCCAGAAGTCTTAGCACCATCAAGAAACTAAGAGTAAAATTTGCCTCAATAGCTTACTAAAGGACTTCTTTTCACCCTTAGTCACATGCTGATTAAAGCCTAATTCAGGCTCCTGTGCGACTAGTCTCCCAGAGACAGTCAGGAAAAATAGGCAATCCCTCTAGTAAGGAATAAAGTGGCTAAAAGTCTTCATATGAGATTTGCATTGTCCATGGTTTAGGTATCAGGATCATAATAAGTTGTTATCATCCTACCAGCCCCAACCCTATTTAGCACTATTTACCAATCAGTAGGCTGATCCAGATACACTTGCTTGAGGTCTATTCCTCCAAATTTAAGCTTCCTTTTAACAATGGCCCATAGTCTTATTGCTAGGATATAGAGGGGCAGCTGTTTTGAGCATCTCAATTTAAGAGTAAGTAAGTGGTTGGGTGCCTGGGTGGCTCAGTCGGTTAGGCGTCTGACTTTGGCTCAGGTCATGATTTCACAGCTCATGAGTTCAAGCCCCACATCGGGCTCTGTGCTGGCAGCTCAGAGCCTAAAGTCTACTTCCAGTCCTGTGTTTGCCTCTTTCTCTGCCCCTCCCCTGTTTTACTCTGTCTATTGTTCTCAAAAGTAAACATTAAAAAATTAAAATTTATTATAAAAAGATAAAAGTGGCAAGAAGTCATTTCTATTGGCATATTATTATAATAGATACAGAAATGTAAATTATATTCATATAAAAAATTTAGCATTTCCAAGTTCTTCTTTATTTTACTTAGCATGTCTGATTTTTGCAAAGAATCCCATTTTTTTAAAGAAAATCTTATCATGACCCAAGTCTTTGCTTTGAGGCAAGAAAATACTCCCAAAGAAGTAACTGTTCAACTCTGAGGACTGACCCCTTACATTCTTCTGATTTTGAGGATAGAGCCACCTCAAGCAGACCAGAAAATGAAGTAGAGAATGGAAATAAATTCTAGGACTTAAATCCAGTATGAGCAATGGAAGATCACTGTAGCAAATTTAACACAAGAGAATATGACTAATCAATTAAGTTATTCTGAAGTTGCAATGATAAAAATACAAATTCATCACTTGATCTCATAAGTAGCCACATTCTACTTCTTTCCTATGAAGTTAGCAAGAACACTTAATGTTCTACCTCAGTCTAAAGTTGTCTCTTACTCAACAGGGAAGATAATTTCCCTCTTCTCCTGATACTTACCTTTCATTAAATTTATTCCAGCTCTAATTTTCCCAATACCAAATGAGATAAACATTCTGAGGTTTCACCACACAATGTGCTGCTTTTGTCCCCACGTCAGTTGTTTTTGTTCTGATTCTCTCTATTTGCATGTTCTCTTGTGGAATAACAAAAATCTCCCCCACCCAGGCTCTAAGACCATTGCTTAGTATGAAGACGATCTCAACATGACAAATCTAAATATAGATAGGAGCTAGAATTAGTATTTTAATTTACTGCAGAAATACTAAGAACTGATATTACCAATCCAAAAAATGTATCTTAATAGTGAGCATTCTGTAACATTTTAAAAATTCTATTGAGTTTGGTCAGAAAAATAATCTTAATTAATATCATTTAGGGAACTTTCATTTACAAAGCATTGTTTTGGCCATCATGTATTGCAAGCTCTATGACGCTGTTCCTCTTTTTTCAAAAGTAGTTTGTAAACCTCTGAAGATCACAAGACAAACCCAGAACTGGAGGTTTCCATCCTTGCCTTTTTATATAGAATATTCATACATCCTCTTTAACCTGGAAGAGCTGTTTTTAACCTCAGGGGCAAACAAAAACTCTTCTGGTCATCTCAAATGTTATTTTATGTCTAACAAGAAGATAAGAAAGGTAAGAGTAGTGAATTATGAGGGGCGCCTGGGTGGCTTCGTCGGTTAAGCGTCCGACTTTCGCTTAGGTCATGATCTCGCGGTTCGTGGGTTCGTGGGTTCGAGCCCCGCGTCGGCCTCTGTGCTGACTGCCAGCTCAGAGCCTGGAGCCTGTTTCAGTCTGTGACTACTTCTCTCTCTGACCCTCCCCTGCTCACGCTGTCTCTCTCTCTCCTAGAAATAAATAAAACATTAAAAAACAAAAAAAGAGTAGTGAATTATGAGTGACCTTAAAATGTTGACAAATATGATTAGAATTTACTCTGCCTAGGACAAAGACCCCACTTCTCTTCAGTTATTCAGAAATATGTATCAAATATATACACAGAAGCAGACACAATTCCTTCTTTCATAAAGCAAAATATTGAATAAAAATAAAATATACCTAAAAATATAAAATTGTGACTATGGCAAATAAAAGATACATAGTGATATAAAAGTAAATAACAGAATTCTGAGTTACACAGGAAGGCTGAAGAAAGCATCCTTAGGGAATTAATTTGAGACATCTAAAGAATGACTAATACTTCTTTAAATAAAGAAGACACCAAGGACCACCATGGCTAGAAGATAAAGAGAGATATAATTCAAGATGATCTTGGGAAAAAAAGATTTAGGTCTTGTAGCTTGTGCCAAATTTCAAGTCCAGAAATTTGGTCTTTGTCTTAAGAGCCATAGGAAACCACAAGACTTTAAGAAACAGAGAAAGGTAGGGCACCTGGGTGGCTCAGTAGGTTAAGCGACTGACTTCAGCTCAGGTCATGATCTCACAGTTCATGAGTTGGAGCCCCATGTTGGGCTCTGTGTTGACAGCTCAGAGACTAAAGCCTGCTTCAGATTCTTTGTCTCCTTCTCTCTCTGCCCCTCCCCTGCTCGCACTCTGTCTCTCTATCTCTCAAAAATAAATAAACTTTTAAAAATAAAATGAAATAAAATAAAAAGAAACAGAGAAAGGGGACAGAGCATTAGGAGAAAGAGTGAAGATAACCATATGATTAGAAATATACTTTTTGAGAACGTATTTATTTATTTTGAGAGAGAGAGAGCAAGCACAAGCAGAGGAGGAGCAGAGAACCCAAGCAAGCTCCATCCTTTCTGCTCAGAGCATGACGTGGGGCTCAAACTCACAAACCCTGTGATTATGACCCAAGCCAAAATCAAGTCAGATGCTTAATCAACCAACTGAGCCACCAGGCACCCCTAGAATTATATTTTTAAAAAGATTCTTTTAGTTGTATGTAAAGGGTATATTTAAAGATCAAAGGCAAGAATAGGTGAGGTAAAGCAGTTACTTGGTTTTTGCAGTACCTAAACCAAGAATGACTGCAGTCTATACTAGCATAGCTGCAATAAAATTTGAAAGAAATAAACAGATTTAAAAGATACTTAGTAAAGAAAGCTAAGGGGACTTGAAAACAGTTGGGTAGTAGATAAGTTTTAAGGAGATATTTAAAAAAGACAGGTTTCTCAACCTCCTTGACGTCCGCCGCAGCAACTTCTTACTTGACACATCCCCAAAAACAAGGGAATCAAGAGCAAAAATAAACAATTGGGACGTCATCAAGATTAAAAGCTTCTGCACAGCAAAGGAAATAACCCACAAAACAACGGAATGGGAAAAGATAGTTGCAAATGACATATCAGATAAAGGGTTAATATCCAAAATCTATAAGGAACTCACCAAACTACACACCCGAAAAACAAACAACCCAGTGAAGAAATGGGAAGAAGATAGGAACAGACACTTCTCCAAAGAGGACATCCCGATGGCCAACAGATACATGAAACAATGCTCAGCATCCCTCCTCATCAGGGAAATACAAATCAAAACCACACTGAGATACCACCTCACACCAGTCAGAGTGGCTAAAATGAGCAAATCAGAGAACTCTAGATGCTGGCGAGGATGTGGAGAAACAGGCACACTCCTACACTGTTGGTGGGAATGTAAACTGGTACAGCCCCTCTGGAAAACAGTGTGTAGTTTCCTCAGGAAACTAACAATAGAACGCCCCTATGACCCGGCAATAGCACTGCTAGGAATTTACCCAAGGGATACAAAAATGCTGAGGCATAGGAGCACATGTACCCCAATGTTCATAGCAGCACTCTCAACAATAGCTAAAACATGGAAAGAGCCTAAGTGTCCACCAATGAATGGATCAAGAAGATGTGGTTTATCTATACCATGGAATACTACATGGCAATGAGAAACAATGAAATCTGGCCATGTGTAGCAACATGGATGGACCTTGAGGGTGTTATGCTTAGTGAAATAAGTCAGGCAGAGGACAAATATCACATGTTTGCATGTATAGGAGGACTAGGAGGAACTTAACTGAGGACCATGGGGGAGAAGAAGGGGGGAATGGTGGGGGAGGGGGAGAGAGGCAAACCATGAGAGACTCTTGAATGCTGAGAAACAAACTGAGGACTGATGGATGTGGGGGGGAGGGGGGAGATGGGCATGGAGGAGGGCACTTTTGGGGATGAGCACTGGGTGTTATATGGAAACCAATTTGACAATAAACTATTTGTTAAAAAAAATATATAAAAAAATATAAAAAAGACAGGTTTCTGATTTGAGCTGTTACATTTGAGTTCCATTTCCTAAGATGGAAAACACTGAAAAAGGAACCAGTTTTCATGAGAAAGACCCTGAGCTAGAAGCTATCAACTGTTTTAAGAGTTTTAAGAGTCATTGAGAAGAGCTGCACCAAAGTAATGGTCTTTTACAAAGATTAATTAAGCACAGGTTTGCAGGGTGAATTGAAGATGGTAATCATGGAAATAAAAGCAGATAGAAGACTATTGTAACAATCTATGTGCCAGATATCAAACTAGAAAGAGCAGACTAAATAAATAAAACTAATGAAAAAAATTTCATTATAAACTGTGAATGCATTTAGTAGATGATTTGCAAGGAGGAAGGGGGAACATATTATTTAGACAAAGATCAAATGGAAATTAATTCTTCCTTTTCCTTTAGAATAGGATTATCTTATGGGAGAAATGGAATTCTAAAGTGCTTTACTGGATAATAGCCAATTTAAATTTTAGTAAATTAAAATGTAAAGAATATTTTAAGCATAAGGTGTGGTTTGAAGTCCAAAACAGAGAAAACTTTCATATCAGGCAGTGAAGTCTGTCTCTGTTGCCTCTGCTTCCTGGACTATCCTTACTAATCCCTCCTATTCTCTTCTCTTTCCCTTCCTTCACTAGTCACTTCTGGTGACTACTACGGCCTTCTAACTAAATATACACTCATAGAAACAGAAGCAAAAAAATGTGTTCACCCAGTGCACCTATGAAAGATCTACTGAATATTTGCTATTTATATGAAATTACTCGTATATTTTTAAATTAAAAACAATAAACTGTGACCTCTAGGAAATTTGTGGAAAAGGTATTTTCTCTGATTTAAAGAGAAAAGAGTAAGATATGACAGATTACCTTTTTCTGACTTTTATGGGTCCAAGTGAAACAGTGATGCCTGTAACTAAAACAGGGTGTGTGGTCAAAGCCAGAATGCTAAAGACAACTGTGAAGAAACACTGAAAAAGCGGGTGCATAGTTATGACATTAAATTCTGAAACCCTAGAATGTCTTACCTCCAAATTTCTTGTTTTGTAAGAGGTATTTACTAGAAAATACAAAAAATATTAATTCAAAGGGATACATGCACCCTGATGTTTATAGCAGCATTGTCTACAAGAGCCACAAAAGGCTAAATTTAAAAATAACTGTATTCAACTTTTATTAACTAATAATTTAAAAAATTAAATTAGAAGCCATTGAAGGCAAAGGTAATTCAAAATACAATGAAATACAGAGATCTGAGCAAATAGATAGCAATCACAGATGAAATGACTCAACAAGATGAGACCACAGAAACTTGAAGCCGTATTCAAACAAATTTATAACATGCAAGTTAGCTTGCTTATCAACATTGACACATAATTTGCACAATTTGCAATTGATTCTCACAGAGAACATTAACTCTGAGCCTGGATTAAGCACCTGAGAAAAATAATTCTATTTATCTCATTAGTATACCTATGCCAAAAAAATTATGTTAAAGAAAAATATACTCGAAGCATGTGGGTGGCTCAGTCAGTTAAATGTCTGACTCTTGATGTTGGCTCAAGTCATTTTCTCAGGGCTCATGGGATGGAGCTGTGAGACTGGCTCTGTGCTGACAGCATGGAGCCTGTTTAGATTCACTCTCTTCTACTCTTCCTGTTCCTCCTCTTCGGGCTCTCTCTTTCTGTCTCTCTCTCCTTCTCTGTCTCTCTAGCCCTCGTTCTCTCTCAAAATAAATAAATAAACTTTAAAAAATAAAAAAAAAATTATGCTCAATTATTTTTGAAATTTCATCAGTAAAATATCTGTGGATATTTGTTTTCTCTTGTTAGTTAAGTACTCATATGATAATCTCCATTTTGCCTGTTGGCCTTCAAAGCCTAAAATATTTACTACATGGTCCTTTTCATAACATGTTTGTTACCCCTTCATTTAGTACAGTCCCTAGAATCCTATCTTGTTTAATTAAACAAATAAACAGAAAACCCAACAGCCTCCTTAGTATCCTGCACAAAGCCTTTTTGACTTAATTGCTTCCTACCTTTCCTGTGGCAGGTTCTACTATGTTCTGCCTTAGACTTGTGCTATAGCATACCTATATATATGCACACACAAATAAGATGTGAGAAGCCTAATATCGATAGAGTCACATTATGTAAAAAAAAATAATAATAAAGGAAAAGTTTAACTTCACAGCATGTAACAGTTTCCTTATTGGTGCTGTACAAAATTACTGCAGAAAGTCTTAAAACAACCCAAATTGATTGTCTCACAGTTCTGGAGGTCAGAAGAGATGACTCTTTTAGAGCTAAAATCAAGGTATCTGCAAGGTCAGTTCCTTCTGAAGTCTCAGAAGGGAACCATTTTCTTGCCCTTCTCAGCTTTTTTTTTTTTTTTTTTAATGTCTATTTATTTTTGAGAGAGAGACAGAATACAAGTGAGGGGAGGGGCAGAGAGAGAAGGAGACACAGAATCTCAAGCAGGCTCCAGGCTCTGAGCTGTCAGCATAGAACCCACCCAATGCAGGGCATGAACCCATGAACTGTGAGACCATGACCTGAGCCAAAGTCAGAGGCTTCATCGACTGAGCCACCTCAGTGACCCATCTTTTTCAGCTTTTAGAGGCTGTCCCCATTCCTTGGCTTGTGGCTGCATTTTTCTGATCTCTTGCACTGTCATGTTGCTTCTATTCACTCTTAATCTTCTTTTTTCCCTATTTTAAAACCCTTTTGACCATATGAGCCAATCCAGATATTCCAGGATAATCTCCTCATTTTAAGATCTTTTCCTTAATGACATCTGCAGTTTCTTTACCCATATATGGCAATATTCTTAGGTTTTAGAGATTAGAACATTAGATTAATTACATTGGGAGGGCCTATTATTCAGCCTATCACAGAGGACATTTGAGTAATGACTTATTTTGGATAGATGAAATTTTCTAGATAATTAATACTTTATCCTCTTACTGAGAAAGACTTCTTATTAGCTAAATTACATTAGATGGATATATTTTTGAAAAGAATAACTATTTCATGAGGTTTTTTAATATTTATTTATTTTGAGAGACAGAGAGACAGAGCAAGAGCACAAGAGGGGCAGAGACAAAAGGAGAAAGAGGGGCACCTGGATGGCTTAGTCAGTTAAGCGTCCGACTTTCGCTTAGGTCATGATCTCGCGGTTCGTGGGTTCGAGCCCCGGGTCGGGCTCTGTGCTGACTGCCAGCTCAGAGCCTGGAGCCTGTTTCAGTCTGTGACTCCCTCTCTCTCTGACCCTCCCCTTTTCACGCTGTCTCTCTCTCTCTCTCTCTCCTAGAAATAAATAAAAATAAAAAAAAATAAAAAAAAAGGGAGAAAGAATCCTAAGTAGGGATTCAAAATATAGTCTCACAAACCGTGAGATCATATCCTGAGCAAAAGTCAAGAGTTGGATGCTCAAACAGCCGAGCCACCAGGCACCCTTATTTCATGACTTTTTAATGCATTTTTTTTCTTTCTTGATAAGTTAGAGTTAACTCTAGGTATTATTTTACTGTGTACAATATGATTACAACCACAGAATCTGCTGATATGAGCAGGAAAGTTTCCCCTAGATTTAATGGTCCCATCCTACTTTTGCTTTGTTTTTTTTGTTTTGTTTTTGTTTTTGTTTTTGTTTTTTGTATAGGGCTTTCCTCTATTCAGTCATGAAAAATTAAAACTTTTCAAAGTTTCTGTAATTTTCCTCCCCTTTGCTATCTCAGTGATACTCAACATGGAGTTTCTAGACCAACAGCATCAGCTGGAAATTTGTGAAAAATATAAATTCTCAGGGATGAATTCAGTTCTGCTGAATCGGAAATTCTGGCATTGTGTCTCAAGTTTTTGATAATCCCAGAGATATAGAGAACCACTAGTCTATCAACTATAATCATTTATGGAAGCTATATCTATTTGTTCTCATCTTTGTACTTTGTTGCTGGTAATCTATGGGAGGATTGGAAATCAGATGACTATTCCAGCTATAACTATTTTCAGTGTAAGACCACAGAGACTCTGAGTGAAAACTGGGAGTTTCCTGTGAGAGTAAAGCCCGTAAATTTTATAAATAAGCCATTAACTGTAAATTTTAGCTACTTTGAATATTTTACCTATTTCTCACTCCTCCATGAAGTTACTTGTAGACAATGTTTTGTATATGTCATTAAATTCCATAAATAGGTAAAACTGAAGAGATGAGGTTAATGAAATTCTACAAGTTTTCCAGAGAACTTCCAAGTTTATGAAATTATTTTTTAAATAAAAATGATTCCTCAAATACATGACCAAAGACATATATTTCAAATGTTATTAAATATTTTAAAACCTCGATTATTTTATCCTAAGAAAAACAGGCCAGCCTGAAAATCTCTCATCCTAAAATGTGTCAGAATTTTGGATGTTTCTGGGTAAAAGAATTAAAAAGAATGAATTATGTTGGTTAAACTAAATGCTAAATGTTTTGAGAAGCATGTTATTACATGAATATAATAATTCAGCTTCCTTGTGTATCAGAGAAATAACTCTTGGGAAGTATGCTATAAAAATCATCAATATCCATAGAGGAGGTATGACCCAGTTACCCACAATGGTATTGGTAATGATCATTCATCCTTTATTGGTTTTTGTCTCTTTCTTGTCTCTCTTTTTCAATTACCTCCCAGCATGTTCCTGGACCATATTCAAATAAACTATTTACAGTCATATCCTGGCTTAGTGTCCATATCTGGGGAAAGCCAACCTAAAACATCATAGGATTTGGGCAGAGAAGAAATTGCAATTTTGAAGTTTAAAGTATGGCCTTTAAATGAATCAGTCTTTAAAACAGTGCCACTACAAGAGATAATGCAGAAGTAAGGCTATAGAATGAGGATTGAGGTATGACAACATCGGAGTGAAATTGAGCAAAAAATAAATTTCAGCTGAATTTAAGGGAAAAAAACTGTTTCAATGAGCAAGTCCTTTAGACAATAAAAGAAAATATTCTTGGCACAGTGGTAGGAGGTCTATTGTTGAGACATTTAACTCTAGATCCAATAATGTATTGTAAATAACAATGCCAAATGGCAGTAGATGGACATGATAACCTAATAGGTCTTTTCTGGCTCTAATATCTATGATTGTATGATTCAATTCAAATACAGTAGTTTACTGTATCTCAAGTGTGTAATACACTTCAATTGTGAAGTGCTACAATTTCAATACTAATATGTTTGAAGTGACAGACATGTCACCTAAGTACCTAGTACACTTGTTTGAAATGCTACAGAAAACAAACCTTTCTCATACAGATAAATCTATATGCACCACTATCAGGCAGGCATTATAACCATAAGCAGTTATCGTTCATTAATAAGACCCATATTAAATCTTTGGAAAGCCCACGTGTGTAAAATTATTCCACAAACAGAGAAACAGGGTCTTGTAGTTTCGTGTGAAGTAATATTAATCTGCACCAAGACACTGATCAAAAAGCATGCAGATCATTGCACTTTCAAGGGAAGTCTGTCTCCATCAACATCAAAATCACTGAACTGAGAAATCTACAGTGTCTAAATGATGTTGGGAGTTTTGCTGTTATGTCTCTATTTAGTGATACAACACATGTGGCTAGTCTCTGAAACATGCCAGGTAGGCCATTCCCAGTTGAAATAAGGAAAAAAAAGTTTTCTGGTAATCCTCTTTTTGATTCAGCCCATATATTGTTGCCTTTTTTCCCCTCCCTCCCTCCCTCCCTTCCTTCCTTCCTTCCTTCTTTCCTTCCTTCCTTTTTATTATGGAACAGTGGTTCAATTGTGTGAGCTCGATGTTCATGCATGACACTTCCTTTGAATGAAGTAGGACCTCCCAATCCAGATTATGGGAAATGAGGTCCATTGAGAAAGCAACTTCAGTGAAGCCAGAACATTTATATCACAGGTTCAGAACAATGTTTCCCTATTGATGCCAACCTGTTTAAATGCTACCCTATTTCACTATTAATATTCCTGAGTGTTTAAAAAGAATACAACTGAGGGGCACCTGAGTGGCTCAGTCAGTTAAGCATCTGACTCTTGACTTTGGCTCAGGTCATCATCTCAGGGTTGTGAGATTGAGCCCCATGTTGGGCTCCGTGCCAGGCATAGAGCCTGCTTAATATTCTCTCCTTCTCTCTCTCTGTCCCCTGTGCATCTCCCCATCCACTCTCTCTAAAAATATATGAAAAAATAAATAAATATTTAAAAAATAGAATACAATTGAAATATACTGATTCTCAGATCAGTAGGCTTATTTATTAACCTCTCACTTGAACAAGATATTTCACTTCCCAGAAATAAATGAGTTAATGGTTTCCATTTGGTACAGGAATACTAGTTCAGGCTTCACTGAATATATTCTCATAGCCAGTTACATGCATAGGCAGATGTGAAGAGGAAGTTCCAAGTCTCTTCAAAGAAAGGAAGTACAGCAGTTATAAAATATGATTGTGATTTTGTTGACCCTTCTCTCATAGAGAAGTGGGGTCTTTATTTCCTCTCGATGAATCAGAGTGAGCTTATGACCAACGGCCTTATTGAGGAGAATGTGGCACAAGTGATGCTATGCGAGTTCTGCAGCAAGGTCATAAAACTGCATTCATCTTCAGTCATGTTGCTAGAACACTCACTCTTGCAGTCCTGAGACAACCTGTAGGAAGTTTATCTTAAAGTCTCCATACTGAGAGGAAGCCACACCATACAGAGAGGCCACATGATGGGCATTTAATCCCAAGCATGGACAATTTGAATCATACCAATATAGATGCCAGACAAGATAGTTAAAAAAATCTCTAGGTTATCCTAGCTTCCAGTCATTTGAAACTTTCTAGCTAAGGCTCCAGAAATTGTGGAAATGAGACAAGTCATCACTATTATGCCCTTCCTGAATTCCTGACCTACACAATAGTGAGCATACTAAAATGGTTATTGTTTCATACCACTGAGTCTGAGCAAGTTAGCTATGCAGCAATAAAAAAAAAAAAACACAACAACAACAAACAAAAACAAAACAAAACAAAAACCATAACTGGCAGAGAGATGAGAGTCAGAAAGGAAGGGAGAAAGCCAGAAAGAGTAAGAAAAGAAAGAAAGAGGCAAGAAAAAAATAAGGAAGATGAAAGAAGACAGTGAAGATAGGAGGGAAGAATGGAGAGGGGGAGGAAGGGGAAGAGGGAGGAATGGAGGAGAAAAAGGAGTGACCTGTCCTGAAGTACTGTTAAGACAGCCTTCTTCATGTTTAGCACAAATGGTAGTCATAGAGAATGTGTCATATGATTTAGTCCTGCCTTCCTCAGAGAGGTCTGTTCAACTTAAAAATAGATGAATTGATTAATCAAATAGGGATTCTAAAAAATGGGGGCAAAGGAGAAATAATTCCCTTTATTTGGAGGAAATCTTTAGATTGAATAATGCATATTAACTATAGAGGGATTAGCAATAAAACTAAAGGTAAGGGAAAAGATAATTGAAAATATAGGAACAAATTATTTCTTCTACAAAAGGAGAATCATGACTAAAACTTAAACTTTTAAACAGGTTCATACCAACAGAGCCAGTGAAATTCCAAGCAGGACATATTGTAACAGCACTTTGACCCATCTTACGGGTTACCTTACTTCAAACTTATGCACTCCTTGCTTGCTAACCTAAATCCTTTGGTTTGGGGCGAACTAATTTACTTTCCTTGAAATTTGGAGACCACTGGCCTTGAGGAATGGAGGACCAAATTTTCCCAAAAAATAAGGCCCGATTACATTGACAAACAGCCGGCACAGATGCCAGCAAGTCTTTTCAGGGTCTAGTTGACATAAAACCAACTGCCTAGGCACCCCTTTCTCTTGTACACTACCCCGCCTCCCTTTTCCTGTGCCTTATCCTTTAAAACCCTCCAGCTTCCCTTGGACAGGGAAAGATGGTCCTTGAGATGCTAGTCCTCGGTCTTCCCAGGTTGCCACCTTCCTAAATAAAGAAACCTTTCCTTTGATTTTCCAGCAAAAAGCACCTGAAACTGAGTTAGGAATTGGTTCTCTGCCTGGCAAAAATATGATAGAGAATGCTTTTTGTAGAGCACAAATCCATCAAGGTAATGTGATAATTAAAGCAGTAGATATTCAACCACTGTAAAACGCATTACTTTAGAGATTAATTGGTTGTAATTATCCACAAACTATACTGTTTTAATTATTTAAATTTGCAATATTTTTATTTTAAAAACATTCCCTAAAAAATGTGACAAAATAAGAAATGTATTCTGGCTTTGTCCCTTTTCCTAGCTAAGAGCTTTTAAAGGAGCCTTGGAGTGTCTTTTGTTAATCATAAGGAATTCCTTTTGAACACACATGAGTTTATGCTAACGAGTTTATTTAGAGGGGTTTCTAGATAGCCTCGGGATAGGGCTGGTCCCATTAGAGGACTGGAATTTTCAGCTCCACCTCTGGGAAAGTAGGGGTGGGATTGGAAAACCTTGAATAATGAGATGAGCTGAGTTTCAGGGTTGGTGAACACATCAAAGTGCTTACAGGGTGATGTGCCCAAAGAGGGCTTGGAAGCTTTATGCCTCTCTGATCCCCCATACTTTGTCCTATGTGTCTCTCCCATTTAGCTGTTCCTGATAAATCACTAAATGTGAATAAAGTGAGTTCTGTGAGCCATTCCAGCAAAATCTGGAAACTGAGAAGCGACTCTTTGGAACCCCCAATTTATAGCTGATTGGCCAGAAGTACCAGTGACAACCTGAGACTTGGGACTGGTATCTGAAGTAGAAGCAGTGGGACTATGCTTTAATCTGTGGGGTCTGTACTAACTCTACTAGTAGAATTAGTGTCAGAATTGAATTGACTTGTAGGACACTAAATTGGTATCAGCAGAGAATTTGTTTTTTTGTGTTGAAGAACACTCCAGAAAAAAAACAAGAACAAATCACTGGCCAGACTTTCAGTTCTATGAAAATCTATTTTTCATCTCATCATTTATAGGAACCTAATTCTTGAAAGGACCTACCAAAAACTGACCCAGAGCATGAGGTTCTGTGCTTAATTTCACTCAACCTGAAGAAAAATTTCCCAAATGTTTACACTTTTATAGCCCCCCCGCCCCCCCCTTAAGGCTTTCCTTAAAAATAAACAAATGGATTTGTACCCAGGATTCCTCATTTCAAGAATTTATTCAGCTTTAGTTCTCTCATAATCTAGAAAATTGCCAAATGTCTCTAGAAAATTGTATTGGAGATGAAAGAAGAAAGAAGTTAAGGAGGAAGACTACCAGTAAACTGGGACAGAAATCTAGTAAGAGGCAACTTTGACTACTAGATAAGTGATGTCAGGTCTTAAAACAGTTGATTTCTCTTTGTGTATTAGGTAGTTTTAGGTAGTTATTAACCTCTTTTTGTGGACCTCTTTCTCCCTATGAGATTAACCCTCATTCTTTGTTTTCTCTCTGTTCTAGTCTGTGCTTGTGTGCTTCCCTTTTTCTCTGCTTATTTCTCTCCCTATCTCCTAATGCAGTCTCACCTGTCCCAGACCTAATGTGCATTTCCATCCTTTCCTATATCTCTCTGTCCCTCCACTAAACTGTACCCATTATGTTACAGGTACTGGCATAGTTATTTCTCATCCTTAATCACAAAATTGGTGATTACTTTTAATTACTTTTAAAAAATCTTTAAAAAGAAGCATATCTGTGAATTTTCACTCCTCCTGCCAAAATAGTTTTATACCTCTGACATATCTTTTTCATCATGGGCTATTTCAAGTTATTCAGCTATTGTAGGCCATCATCACATAACTTTTTTAACAAAAAATTCCAAACATTTCAAAGAAAGGAGAATTGAATGAACTCCCTTATACCCATCACCCAGATTTAGTGATTAATATTTGGCTAGATATCTTAGAATTTTTGAGCTTAAAAGAATCTTAATTTTAGTAAGTTATTCTTACAGAGACTTCTGATGACCCATCATTTAAAACAAAAAAAATGTAATTATCTACATTGAGGGCTTTCAACTATGCTTAACCCATGTTCTCTTTGGAAAATCAAACAAATAAAAAACTAATATCTTCCTTAATACTTAACTGGAATGGTATTTGTCATTTTAAAATAAATTCAATTTCAATGATAATAAAATTATTATAGCAAATATGTTATTCCAAACTATATATAACTCCCCTTCCCAAATGCCTCTCACTTTATTTTTTATTCTTCCCTGACAGATACCTCTAATCTTACTTGAAATTCAAAACACTTATTTCAAATAGCTTTTAAAATTAATATTTTAATAAAATAATAAAAACACTTAAATTCTGACTTTCTAAGAACTCTCAATGACTTTAAGAGAAATACAAGCAGGCACTTTACAGCTATTTATAGCTAATACAAGTAGAAGAGTATGTTAATAGTTACCATTGTACAATGTCCATTGAGGGTGATCTGAATAGGTTCCAAAGAGTGTAGGGGTCATTTCACAAAACAACACTGATATATCTAGGATTTTTAATTGTGGATCTACATTTTAAAATTAAGTGCATATTACAGATGTCAGTCATTGTTCTTTCCTCAGTATATCATTTTTCTGCCCTGACTTTATTCTAGCATGAAAGAAAAAAATTAACTTGCAGTAGTAGCCACAGATAAAAATAAAATGCTGTAAGATTTTTCCTGACCAAAATAAGTAGAGGTCAAGGGCAATTTATTCTGTAAGAGTCTTCTATAATTATTGGCAGCTTAATTACTTCTTCGGTTCTCTTCAAAATTGCTGGTGTTAGAATGACCTTTCTAGTGCATGTTAAAGGATCTCTGACCTTCTTTTCGATTAAGCATGTGTTCTCATTGGAGACTTACTATTAAAAAAGAGTTTGCAAAGTCAGGGCTTACCACATTCCAACAAATATGCCACTCAAAAGATCTGTTGAAAGCTCCTAACTTTTAAATATGAATAGTGATATACAAACAAAAAACTTTTTACTTCAAGTTTCTTCCTATCAAATAACATCTATTTTAGAAGATGGGTGATTATAGAGAATGAAACAGTTGACAAATGTTTAGGGTAGAAAGTGTTACCTTCCTCATGGACAATGACTTGGAGGTCAGGATCACAACAATTAACTTTAAATTCTGCCATAATGTGTTTAATGATGTGTTTAATGATATCTTGGGATTCAGTATAATCAAGGGCTTTAAAAGGTAGTTCTTTATGAAATATTAATTTGGATAATGTGAAATAATTTGTTCATTGTTAAAGCCTTAATTTTTTGTCTTTATCCAGTAAAGTGCATACTGCTTTGCAGTTTTCTACAACCCCTTAACACTTGACAATCTCCTAGGTGTGATTTAGAATTAATGTCAACATGATGCTACTATTCAGACCTAGTGCTTAGCTACCTTTTGTCCAGGAAAAATAGAAAATACAAATGGGCGATCCCTGCTAGAAATAGTAGTGCACACTTGTCTTAGTTTTGCTATTCCAACTCTTTTCTTAATTGTAGAGAATGTTAAGACTCTAGACATGGAAAGAAAAGAGGACAGAAATTATCTTCCCTCACTCATAGAAAGCTAGGGCACCACAAATAACTTAACTTTGATAACTGGATGGTCCTTTCCAGAATTCTGAAAATAAAGGGAAGTGAAGAAACTGTTAGAATTATTCATAACATTGATCCTGAGAAGCAGTCTTCCAGCAATGTCAATTATTTCTATCTGATTCTCTGTAACCCATATGGAAACAGCCCAGTTCATCTCATTTAGAAAGAATCAGTGCATTCCAGTGGGCTAGATTGCATGAATTCTCTATCTAGATTATATAATTTAATCATATACATGCAGTCTATTTCTTTCCTTCAGTGTAGTTATATATGTTACTAAATGGATATTCTCAGTCAGTAGTCTCAAAGTGTGGTCTTGTGACCCTTTGAGGGAACTTGAGACCTATTTATGAAGTCTATAATGTCAAAATTATTTTCATAATGATACCAAAATATTATTTTACTTTTTTCCTCTTATTTTCCCACAAAGGTATAATCTTGTTTTCCCAGTAAACTGAAGAATGTATAACTACCCAGTACTCTTCTAAATCAGATATTCAAGATTTGCAGATAACTACAAAATCAACATTTCTCTATTTTTTTGAAAATAAATTTTCTATAATAATTAGGTTATTTATATTACCATGTAGTGTGTTTATATTGTCATTTTATGATTTAACAAAAATAATTCATTTCTAATTCTATAAATATTAATCAGTATAACCCAAAGAATCAAAAGCTTCTTGAAACCACAGTATTTGCAAACCATAATTCTAATCAGTTTGATCTATGAAGGATAACTGATTATTGATTTTATGGAGAAATTAATCATAGTTAAATTAAAACAAAGCAACAGAAACTAAATAATCCTGGTCTCCTTAGTAAACAAATGTGGACAGATAAATATATGGTTTCTAAGGTCCTCCCCCTTTCCCCCAATTGATTACTGAGAGAATAACATAATTAGCTTAAAAGATATTTTTCTTAAAGAACAGTCTATATCTGGGGCACCTGGGTGGTTCGGTAGATTAAGTTTCTGACTTCCGCTCAAGTCATGATCTCACAGTTCATGAGTTTGGCCCCAAGTTGGGCTCCTCACTGACAGCGTGGAGGCTGAGGCATGCTTCGGATTCTCTTTCTTCCAGTCTCTCTGGCCCTCTCCCGCTTGTGTTCTTTCTCTCTGTCTCTCTCTCTCTCTCTCCAAAATAAATAAGTAAACATTTTTTAAAAAGCAGACTATGTCCACCATTTGGAAAGGTACCTAATTTATTCACATTTAATTTCAAATACCTCCTCATTCAACCTACCTACTTGAAATATTACTTGATGTTTCCAGAGAATCATTTCAGAGAAAATAGGTATGTATACAGACACACAGAGATAATCATATTTGTTTAAAATGTCTTTTACCAAACAGCTCTGTTGAATTGTTTAATTGGCTATGTTATTATAGGAAGAGGAGGAAAAGGATACCTGTGGATATATTTAACCACAGATACAAAGTAATACTAGTAAAAAAAAAAATGTGAATACGATCGTATTCTCAAGTCTGAAGTATTCTCAAGTCTGAAATATATTGTAAAATTCTTTCATGACATATACTGAGTAAGCAACAATAACAATATAACATGACCGTATTAAAACAATTATTGAAAAAGTCTAAAATTATAGAACGTCTAAAATTTGGCATTTTTAAAATTTGTTACGTTTAAGAGTCAGTTTGCCAAATACTTATGTGTTGATTATTTGCAATTTAAAACATATATTATTGCAATTTGTTTTGTTCTCTTTTTAACTAACAACTTAAATTCTGAACACTATATTTAAAATAAAATTAACCAGTATTAAATCATGATAATTTGTTAAAGCACTGAGGACAAAAAAATAAAATAATCTCTCACTCTAGCCCTAGCCATGTTTAATTCCCTGAGTAATGGTTGGGTCTACATACTTTTAAAACATGATCTGCATTTATACTATATTCAAATGCACACATTTAGATTGGCAGGGGTCAAGAATTGAGGGTTTTTGTTGTTTGTTCGTTTTACAAAAAAAGTGGATCACACTTGATAATTAACTCTACAAATTCATCATTTCACATTAACCAGGAAAGCTTTAATTCTTTATTTTAACAGCACTTAATTTCATAGCATGGCTGCAACATGATATAATCTCTTATCCCCCTACTAATGGATGATAAGATTGTTACAGCATTTTTATCAGTACAAAGTCACAAACTCTCTTGATACATTTTTATCTTGATTTTATTTCCTTACAATAAATTCCCCAAATTGAATTGATTGAGTCTTAATATTTTTGTATTTAATACTGATAATATTGGTAGATCCATTTCCACTGAGGTCACAGTCATTTATATGACCAACAATGTACATGAACCACTAGTTTACTTGTATTCTTGCCTGCAGATCGTGTTATCACTATTTTATATTTTTGCCCATATTTTGATTAAATACCATTTTCTTGGTGTTTTAATTTGCATTGGCAGTGAGATTGAACATCTTTTCATGTTTACTGTTCATTTGGATTTTTCTTATTATCTTTTCCTTTGGATTATCTATTATTTTTTCATCAAACTGTGAGAATGAATTTAAATGATTATTATTAACATTTATCTGCCATATACTAGAAATATATTATTTTATGATTCTCTTTCAATCTCACTCATTGAAATTTATAAACTTTCAATTATGTCTATGTTTTTGTTTTACCCTTTATCCTTTACGTGTTTCCTGTATTGCTTATGAATATCTTTTTGCATTAATCAATTTTTCTAATGTCTTTATTATTTTATTTTAATATTTTAACTTTATTTTACATTTATGAAAATTCATGTAATGATGTAGAAAAGGTACATCTATAAGTAAAATAATAAAATAATAGTAGGACTTAACATTCCACCTGAAGAGATTCAGAGAAATGCCCTGTTCCTACCCATGGAGATGATATTATACAAATATTAATTCTTCTGAAGTTATTAATAAACATAACTCAACCCTAGTCAGAATCCCAGAAGAGTTTGTATTTTTTATATTGGGGAGGGTGTTGTTATTGAAACTGGGTAGAGTGATTTAAAAATTCATAACAAGTTTAAGTATTTCAAAGAACCACACAATTTTTCAACAAAGTAAAAAAGCAAATTGCCACCATATGATTCTGTAGGGATTATCTTCTGACCTACGTGGCCAGGAGTTTTGTTTACTTTTTTTTCAGAATGATATATCACTAATGATTAGACCTTTGGTAGGCACTAAAAAGTATTCAATGTTTGGAATAAGAATGAATGAATGAATGAATGAGCAGAGATGAGTCATCAAAAATCTTTTCACTCTCTTCTTCCTGCCATGTTCCTCCACTCCTTTTCTCTATCACTTGTTCTTTTGTGTTTTCTGAGAATAAGGACTCTCAATAGTGTATTCTACAGAAGTTAGAGGAGAATGGTATACTTTTACTGCAGGGTAGAAAAAGCATTTCAAATGAGGGCTTATGTATTAAATTTGTTTCAAGCCTTTCTCTAAATAAGATGTAATTAATAATCAACTCCCAAGTTTTGTTACTGTGTCTATTTCTTTGAGAAAATTCTTAGAATGAGGAATGAGAATGAATAACAATGAAACATACTGAAGCTTGAATAGCCAAAATTTTTTCCAGAATAACTATTACCAATTTTCATTGTCATCTACAATTTTTCCTCAAAATGATATTGTTTTATTACTGAGTTCTTCACAAACTAAGTTATTTAATCTTGTCTTATTAATTGCTAATGTTTCCCAATTTGTTATCTACCTTCTGGATTTGGTTTAAATTTTTATCATTAATTTTTTATACTTAAATCAGTTTTTCCTTCACTTGTATTAATTTTATTTATCAACATTAACTAATAACCTCTACTTTCTTTCAATTTTGTAAGTATCCACCTTACATGCACTTATAGAATCCATTTAGAATTCATATGCTATGACATGGGAATCTACAAGCCTGCTGCTATCATTATTTTTTATACAGCTAATTATTTTAGCATCATTTATTAAATAACTATTTCCACTCTGATTAGCTACATACTACATGGTCACATATGCTACTTTAAAGTTGTTCTGTTCTTCTGATATATTGCTAATTCAAACATAAATTGTAAACTATTTTAAATATTTTGGGTTTCATAGCTTATTTCTGTATTATAAAATCCCTTTGCTTGGCAAATATATCTGGAACAGTCTTACTCATTTAGGCATTCACATAAATTTATAATTACATTATTAATCATTATCCCAGCCTTCTCCCCAGACCATTCTGCTCAAAATTTGATTTTTGATCCAAAGCTCTAAATCTAAAGACATCCAAAGTTAAAACATTTTCCTTCCTTCCTTTGTAAATTATTTTAGAAGTAACTGACATCGTAAAATAGCTTCCAAATAGCCACTTAGTATATATTCTTAGCGTATATTGTTGAGATTGAGGACATAGTATGCTTTTTAAAAACTAGATATTTAAAGCATTTAAATTGAGATATGAATAAGATAATAATTTACTAACTAAATAACCAAGTTTACTATATTTTTGCATATGCTAATTTAATTAATCTTCATAAAATCCTGTGGAGTCTTTGCCCTATTTTAAATGAAGAAATGAACTCTGAGGAGTTAAGTGACCTCTAGATATAACTAATAATTTGTAAATTGCAAAACCCAATAATTCAAACTTCAAATTTACTTTCATAGAATATAGTGAGCTAAAGAGATATAAAGTTACTAAGTCTGTTTCCTTATGTCAAACAATACTCTCCAATAAACATTAACTTTCTGTTTTATCCATAGAGTTTCCATTTAATAGGACAGGAAGTATATACATGAGATCTGAGTGGGACCACATTCAAGTTGAATGGAAGTAAACATAAAAACTTGAAAACTACATCGACTTTTGCAGAAATGTTTGACTTGACGGGTTAGGAATCATAGAAACAACCTTTTTATTACAAGCTGGAATTAAATTTAACATATTGATTTCAGCTGTTGCCAGACAAATAATTTGATAAAATACTTAATTGCTCTTATTATTAATTTACTTTTAAGGTCCCTCTGCCATGTGGCATTGAAAAGCACAACAGATCTCTCCAATTATAAAAAAGTTTATTGGTGCATGGCAAGTGTAAACCACTATGGTCCCTGGCAACAGTAAAATGGCAAATTAAACCAAAACGACATGCAAGTCAAAGTGAATCACTGGTCAATGAGCATTTAGGAAGGGATGCCAAGCAAATAAACAGTCAGTCCATTAGTTAGTTATTGCCAGCACTAAATGAATAAAACTCTTGAGAAAAAATCATGGCAGGGTGGTGACAATCTGTGTTAGGTTTGTTGAGTCCTCTGGAAATGACTGAAATGTTCACATGGCTGCTGTGAAACAGAGGAATGTAGGTACAGTGGCCAGGCTTAAAGATGCTCTTATTTGAGACCTGCTGATGAGCTCCAGTCACTTAACGGCATCCTGAAAAACAGCTGGCACCTAACCTTCAAATATTGATTTAGTGTTTACAAATCTGGTTCAGTTTCTAGGCAAACAGCTTATGTAAACATAGTGTGCCATCTGGTTTTATAGCTCAAGTGTTTCAACTACACTTTTCCCCAGCTGTGGGGATTCTGATTAATTTGAGCAATTTATACTATCCCTTCACTTCTTATAAGGTAGTTTAGGATTGGTTTATATCAGATACAAATTTGGGGTTCTGGGATGATGAGATTTTTCAGTTATTATCAAGAAAAGAAATCACTGCTAATTATTTATGTGGCCACAGTAAGAAGGTGATAAGTCTAAACCCTCTTGAGCATAAATTTGCAGGGCAAGGAGGAAGTGGATTTTACAGGCAGTGTGTACTTTTGTTATGCCACATTTACCACACATTATCAAAGGCAAACATGGGAAAAGGAGAGGTTTTGAGGAGACAAACAAGTTTTGGACCTTCTGCAAACAACCATAGTGGTTCTAAGGATGGTAGCCAAGCAGAGTCTAAAAGTAGATTTGAGGTGGACCTCAAAGTGTGTGGAATTCAGGCAGTAAAAAGCACTGTCATTAAACTTCACATTCCTTCCTCACTAATCTGACTTACCTACAACACTGTCCTCCCAAGGTGGACAAAAAGCTGTGCTTTTGCTCAGATGAGCCAGGCTGGCTTGTCTATTGTTAAACTGTTGGGAGACACAATGACTAAGGTGAAGCGAGTTTAATCTTTTTTCTCAGATGACTCTCTACTCAAAAATACATTCATACTTGGTATAAGCACAAGAGTACAACTTACTTGTGCTATTCAACTTTAGGTGTACTTTATAAGTAATCATTATGATTTTCACTTTTCTTTTTGATTATTTTTCCTACTTTATTATGCTATTGGTAATCCACTATAAATGCTTTTTTTGGAACAGTGCAAATTATGAATAATAATTGTAGGAATAACATTCCAATGCTTCTTACAAAATCACCTCACCTTTCCTCCTGACCATGATGTATATTATCATGCTTTTGATATTTGTTATGGGTCTACTAGTCTGTAGAAAGGGTTAATAAATAGAAGGGAAATAATTCTAAATCAAGTTAGCTTGTTTACTGTTTACACTGTGAGAGCAGTCAGCCAACTGGATCAGAAGAAAATATTTCGAGAAAAATCACACTTCTCTTTGAAGAGAGTAAACATGGATATTTTGTCAGACAGCTATACATCATCAGAATTACCAAATAAGCAGTAAAGAGTTCATCATTTCTATGATAAACTTTAATTCCATTACCCTTAATATTTCTCTTTTAAGTTTATATTTAAATTCTCACTAGTTACCATAGAGTGTAATATTAGTTTCAGGTGTACAATATAGTGATTCAACACTTCCAAACAATATCCGGTGCTTATCACAATGACACTTCTTATTTACCATCACCTTTTTAATCCACTGCCCACCCACCTCAATTCTAGTAACC
Source organism: Hyaena hyaena (assembly GCF_003009895.1). Classification (NCBI taxonomy): domain Eukaryota; kingdom Metazoa; phylum Chordata; class Mammalia; order Carnivora; family Hyaenidae; genus Hyaena; species Hyaena hyaena. Next base: position 117,157 of record NW_024082109.1, on the reverse strand, counting down.
ATCAGTTTGTTCTTTATAGTGAAGAATCTGTTTTTTGGTTTGCTTCTTTCTCTTTTTTTCCCTTTGCTCATTTGTTTAGTTTCTTAAATTCCACATGTGAGTAAAATAATATGGTATTTGTCTCTCTCTGACTAAATTTTTTCACCTAGCATAATACTCCCTAGCTCCATACAGGTCATTACAATTGGAAACAAAGCAAAAATAAATTACTGGGACTTCATCAAAATAAAAGGCTTCTGAACGGAGAAGGAAACAGTAACAAAACTAAAAGGCAGCCTGTGGAATGGGAGAAGTTACTTGCAAATTACATACCTGATAAAGAGTTAGTATCCAAAATATATACAGAACTTAGAAAAACTCAACACCCAAAAAACAACCCAATTAAAAAATGATCAAAGGACATGAATAGACATGTCTCCAAAGAAGACATACAGATAGCCAACAGACACATGAAAAGATCCCCCAAATTACTGACCATCAGAGAAATGCAAATCAAAACCACAATGAGATATCACTTACTCCTGTCAGAATGGCTAAAATCCACAACACAAGAAACAACAGATGTTGGAGAGGATGTGGAAAAAGGGGAACCCTCTTGCACTGTTGGTGAGAATGCAAACTAGTGCAGCCACTCTGGAAAACAGTATAGAGCACCTCAAAATCTAAAAACAGAACTACCTTATGATCCAGCAACTGCACTACTAGGTATTTACTCAAAAATACAAAAATACTAATGCAAAGGGATACATGTGCCCTGATGTTTATAGCAGCATTATCTACAAGAGCTAAATTATGGAAACAGCCCAAATGCACATATGTGTAAAAACATATATATATACATACATACATATATATATATATATACACACACACACACACATAAAAAAAGAATAATATATTGTCATTACCTTAATATTTCTAATGAATTACTTTTCATTTTAAAATCATATTAGAAAAGTTGGGACACAATTAGTAGTCATGCAGTTGTAGTTATTCTTTCAAAACACTAATCACTTCCCAAAAAGGACTTCTATACAAAGGTGCTGTCAGCCAAGACGGTTCTCCAACTGTCTGTCACACACAGAAGACATTCCATTAATATAAAATAAAATCACTGAGGAGCCTGGGTGGCTCAGTGGGTTAAGTATTCAACTCTTGATTTCAGCTCAGGTCATGATCTCATGGTTTGTGAGTGGGCCCCGTGTCCAGCTCTCTGCTAACAGTATGGAGCCTGCTCGAAACTGTCTCCCTCCCTTTATCTCTGTCCCTTCCCCGCTCTTTCTCTCTCTCTCTCAAAATAACAAACATTTAAAAAATAAAATCATTTCATATAATTTGACCACTGTATATAGTAAGACAAGTGTTTGATATATGCAAGTTAATTATATGACTACGAGTGTGATGATGCAGTTAGTCATTCAACATTTGTTGAAAATTATGTATTAGAATCTTGGAACTGAGGATTTTAAAGTGGAACTGGGGAGACAGTCAGGTAAGCAGGCAGTTAGTTATAAGACAGTATGATAAATGAGACGGCAGAGAAATCTAGGGGGTTAAGGCTTCCCAACTCAGCCCTGGGAGGAGGAGGTTCAAAAAAAGTTTCCAGAAGAAGTGACATTGATGCCAAGTTACACAGGAAAAGTGAGTATTATCCAAAAGAACAAGTGGAGATGGGATATCCAGGCAGAGAAAGTCATATATGCAACAGCATGGAGGTCTGGGGCATTCAGTGTGGCTAAAGGTTTACTTACTTGGTCCAATACAATGAGAGATGAGTTCAGAGAGAAACCCAGTGGTTTCCTCAGAGCCACTGAAATGTTTTAAACAGGACATAATCAAATTTGTGCTTCAGAAAGCACATTTTAAGAGAGTAGAGGTAGCAAACTTGGTAGCAGAGACCATGAGAAAGTGACTATAGTAGTCATAGTAACCTAGTTTTTATGCAGCATAAAGTTATTAGTGTCTAAGGAAATGCTATGGGTATTTTGCAATGCCCTACTAAAACTTTTGTATTGATATCTGAGTTGGGACAAGAGGAAAAACTTAGTGAAGGAAAGATCCAGCCAAAAGAACTCTGCATGTTAAAGGGCCCTGAGTCTATTTACTCTCAGGGTCCACATTCTGGCTGATATTACACCACTATTCCAAGTCCTAGGATTAGTCAATTAACCTCAATCTCTACATGTTATCCCCTGAAACAGGTGCTATTTTCCTATGTATCCTTGGATAGAGCATGGAAAATCCAAGCAAGATGAGGTTTTCAAAAAGAAAACCTGAAGAGAAGCCCCAAAAATAATAATGATAAAATAAAAGCCACAGCATTTAGACATTAAAGAGCTTTGCTATCCTATCTTTGATCTCCAGCCAAAGATTACTTGTGTCAGCTATAACACCTTTACCTTGCCCTTACCTTATAACAGCAAGGCTCTCACTATATTCATTAGGTAAAATATATATTCTGAAAAAAATCATATCATTTGGTGAAATTCAGGTAATTGGAAGCAAATTATCCCAGACTGTGTTTATAGACTGTTCTTGTCTTCTTTCTGGCTATGCCTCCCCTACCAGACTTTGCCATACACCACCACATCGCCTTGCCTTCTATACCCATATACATGAAGAGTGTTCTAAGCTCCAAACATTCCATCTCTTTTTCCAGCAACCATTGATCCCTATTCATCCCGAGTCCCATATCCTTTGTGTGAGACCATTGTTATACCAGCTTCTCTAACATGATATCCGTGGAGTTCAGGGAATTCTTTTCTGTCATTGTAATCACCTCTATTATCACACTCCTGCTATTCTCTATGCTCACAGGGTGCTGATTCATGTTCCTGAATCTCTCCTCTTTTACTACTGCATTTTCTTGAGTAATATTTAGCAGCTTTCTCTGGTAGAGGCTCTCTTTGCCCTTTCCATATCTCTTTTTCTCACAGGTCCCCTCATCCTCCAGCTTCTGAGTTTACTAAACTTTACTTTCTCCAGAGCATTGCCCTTAGCTGATGGAAGCCATCTCACTCAAGGATGCCTGGAAGGATAAATCTTCCCTGTCCCTCATCAAGGACTGATGCATATAGGGTTTCAAAAGGTTCTAAATCCCAGCCCATCTACTACCTGAAGGCAGGCCAACTTTGCTGTGCAAGTTATGCATTAATGAAAACTTTACCTGAACCCATATCCTTGCTATGTTCTTTTTCTTCCCCTATTATTCTTTCCTTGTTTTATCTAAAAAGCCTTCCCTCCAAAAATCAGGCACCAAAACCCTGTCTCATTCTCTGCTTCTAAGGAAACTGACCCAAGGAATCACATATCAGGGCATACCTTATCATTTTCTTCGATTGTTCTAGTTAGGTTCTTGAGCAGGTGGTTCTTCTCAAGCAAAGCCAGTGACAAAAGTTTTAATGTTGCAGAAACACCTGTATTGCATGAACAATTTTAGATGTTGAGAATCTAAACTGTCTGCCTCTATGTTCTAAAAGGTATGTCCCAATCTTTATCAGCTATTCACTAAATTCTTCGACTTTCAGTGCTGAGAGCACTGCTCTCAGTTAATTTTCTCAAAGTGTTAGTATTTTGCAGAGCTCTGGTGGCCAACATATCTAGAATTCATTCACAACTTTCATTTACTAAGCCCTGACAGTTACTGCTTACAAACACAGGACTGAGTGTTTTACTTACATGGACATAGTTAACCATACAAAGATCCTGTGGGATTTAAAATACCATCACTTGCATTTAAAGATGAGAAAAGACTAATTATTGGACTTAGAATTACTAGAATTAGAATTATAAAAGATTAATTAACCAGACTTTTAACCCACAGGCTGCCCTATCCAAATCTCTTCTAACCCAACAATATTCTTCACCCACTAATTTCTGGTAAGAGAAGAGTATCATGCTTTGGAGCAGGAGTACAGTATGGTAGTTAAAATGCCTCATTGCCCCTGAATTTAAGTCCTGATTCTCCCATAACAAATGATGTGTGACATTGGTTAACTAGCTTTTCGGAGCTTCAGTTTCCTCATCTCTAAAATGGTTTAACAGGGGAACCTGGGTGACTCAGTTGGTTGAGCATCTGACTCTTGATTTAGGCTCAGGTCATGACCTCATGGCTTATAAGATCCATTGGAGTGATAGTGTGAAGTCTGCTTGGGATTCTCTCTCTCTCCTTCTTTCTGCCTTTCCCCCACTCACATGCATTCACTCTCCCAATCTCTCAAAAGAAATAGACATTAAAAAATGAAATGAAATGAAATAACATAATATAGCATGATACAAAATAGGATAACAGTAACACCTTCCTCAACAGCTGTCAGGAAGATTAAATGAATTGATGTACCTGAAGTTCTTAGTTCAGTGTTCAGCATGTAGCAAGCACTCAACCCACGTTAGCCATTATTATTTTTCTTTATAAAACGCACTTTAGATTTTTTTGGTTACAATTTTATTTTGCTTGTGTCCTACATCAACAGTACTGAATCCTGCTTCCAAATGTGATTTACATTTCATTTTTGCTGTTTTTCTGTCCCGGATATCATGAATGTAATATTTATTCTACCTGGAGTAAGACTTGTGCCCTCAACCACAATTCTTTAATATCCTTCTCCAGATTGAAACCAGCTCCACACATATATCTTCCCTGAACTTTCCCATCCCTAGAGCAGCCAGTGGAGGCAGTTGAGGTCCTCACCCTTCCATCATCTTGCCTGATTCAGTTGCTATTCCAGGCTTATTCTCAGCATGGAATTACCTCTATACATCTTCTGCCCCACAGCACTGATCAAAAGGTTCAAAAATCCATATAGAAAGTATTAAAACGAGAAAGTATGTTTCTCATGAAAGTCCAAAATTTCAAGGCTTCCTTTTGAAACCACCTTCTCCATTTGACTTCAGAGCCAAGTCCTCTCTACTGCCAATGCTTAGCAGGTGTGGTTGCTTGCCTTATTCGTTTGGTGGGGGAGAATTAAGCTCCTAGGTAAGTAATGCAGCAGTAATCTCTATTTACTCTTTGATTTCTCAAGCCCTCTCTTCTCAGTCTAAGCCTTTTGGTTTAGCAAAGCAAAAGTAATTTTTCAGGCTTGGCCAAATCTTCTTTCTTTGTGTCTGTGCTGTGAAAAGTAAACACCTTTAACTTATGGCCAAAGAAATATGAGTCACTTTGATTTTTTTTTTTCACCTTGGGATCTGTTGTTTGATGAGGTCTGCTTGTGCAGAAAAAATATAAATTTAACTGGCGGGTTCTTAAGGGAAGTTCAGTCACAGTGCTGAATTAATTTTTCTTTTAGTCATGAATGTTCAACAATTATTTGTTTCCATCTCTCAATTCCAGGAAAATACCATGCAAGAATCATGGAGTATTTGTATATTTTTTTTTCCTTCAGGCTTCATATCTAAACTATACCTATGGAAACTGGTCTTTTGCCTTTCCATGTTTGATAACTCCCTGATTCTTTTCATACGGTAAAGCAGTAGACTGTGGAGTGAAGGCAACCAGAACAACTTCAGTATTTGTGCTTTGGAATTCCCCAAGGAATCTGTGCTTGGCATTCCCTGTGGTAACCTTAGGCCACTCCCACCTAGGAGTGTTCTCTAGTTGGACAACACAAGATTGTTTTCCTCTCTCCAGAGACATTTTAAAATCTCCTTCAGGAGTTTAAGTTTACATTTTATTGTCATCTGCCTGGCAGCAGGCAGTGCAGGTGGCAAATGGTGTCAAAGGGAAAATTTGACAGCTGAGATAATTAGTAGATGGCAGTCTGGAGTGTTGTCAAGCTGCCAGCGAGGATGGTAGGTGCTTTGGGTAGAAGTATGCAAAGATGTTCTCTAAGGATCAAAATATTTGTATTTCTCACATTACTTTGATTTCCTTTTTAAGAGCATCTATACTTTAGGGAAATATATTAAAATTAAAATTAATCAGTAGATGTTGTTTCTAATCATTGATGACTGACATTTTCACATCCACCAAATTTTTCATGGTCTTTTTACCAACTTTTTCATGTGTGAGCACCTTTTGGAACAGAATTTACGTACTACTTCAAAGATTTTCGTATTGTGCAATAGCTCTTTTAAGAGAGAAAGGGCCCGAGGCGCCTGGGTGGCTTAGTTAAGCGTCCGACTTTAGCTTAGGTCGTGATCTCACGGTTTGTGGGTTCGAGCCCCGTGTCGGGCTCTGTGCTGGCTGCCGGCTCAGAGCCTGGAGCCTATTTCGGAGTCTGTGTCTCCCTCTCTCTCTGACCCTCCCCTGCTCATGCTGTCTCTCTCTCTCCTAGAAATAAATAAAAATATTTATAAAAAAAAAAAAGAGAGAGAGAGAGAAAGGGCCCTTCTTCTTCTGCTGACTTACACTGGGTTATAATTTTAAGCCAGGAAATACAACTTTCTATTTTGTCTAGAATTTGTTTTCTCTCTTTTAAGTTTTCTCCCCTGCCCCCAGGTTTTCAATACAATTTTCCCATTAGGTACTATTGCTAAAAAAGAAAAAAAGTAGTTCTTAAGCATCTCTCTTTAAATTTCTGCAGCTGGTTATGGACAGATGGATAGATGAGAAATAGATAGATAGATAGATAGATAGATAGATAGATAGACAGACACATAGATAGACAAGTAGGTAGAATATAGCTAGGTATACTTTATAAATATAATCAAAGGTTCCCAGTACTTCTTGTTCTTTGTGAGTAAATAAAAACATAAAGGAAGAATTTGACTATTTTGACAAAAATTTTAAAAGTGATTTCATATATAATTGATTTGATACTTATCTATACTAGCAATAAAGAGGTTATTCAGAATTAACTAAAAGATAGACACTGTCCTTCATTACTCCTATCAGAGATATAAAATATGCATTAGAACTGCCACAGATCCTCAAACTATTTAAATAGTCTCTATATACTTTCAGTAACATTTTCTGCAGAACCCATGGGTTTAAATTCTTCAGGCTATTAATATGGCAACATAGTAAGACATATCCATTTTATAATCATTCATTTCAGATATTTTGCACAACAGCATTTAACACTTAATTAACTTTAGCATGCTACTACATATTTTAGTATCCTATCCTGAATATTTTTAATGTCAATTTGTTCAGGATGGAGATCATTAAAATTAAGAATTACAATTCAATAATATTTTTATTTTTTATATTTTTTACTCTATATACCAAGGTAGTAGTTAACATTATAAAATTCAAGTGAAACATGTTTAGGGGAAAAGTTTTTGTCTCCTAAAATTAAGTTATGTATTTATATTTTAGATTTCAGTCAGTTCTCTACTAAATCATTTTCTAATGTATGTTTGAGGCTTTAAGATATTTTGAGACTGGGATTTACAGCTTACACACATAAATGGTAATATAAAATAACGAATATTTATTGAGTTTCTATTCTAGGGTGGTACTATACTGAACTTTGGCCCTGAGAACTGAAAGGCCCAGTCATCTCAAGTAGTTCAGTTTATTTAAGGAGAATCAGAAAAGAAAACAGTGTACTAAAATACACTGCAATAAATATTATGATAAAGATGTGCTCTAGAAGCTATGGGAACTCTAATTTATATTGAGAGGAAAGTAAACTTCCCGAAAGATATGATACCAGACTGAATTTTAGACAATAATAAACACTACTAAAATATATTAAATGCATATTAAAACAGTTTATCATGGTATCTTTTCAGTTATCATCATGTAAATAAAAATGTAATGAAATACATTTATTATCCTCACTTCAAAAACAAAAAAATAATGAAGGGGTCGGAGCCATACAACTCAGCAGCAGCAGCACTGGGGTGGATCCCAGGTCTGGATGATTGCCCTTGCAGGTGCCTCTCTGATACTAACTCCACAAAGGAAGTATAACTAAAGCACAGAATGGAAAGGCATGGAGTATTTGGAGAACTTCAAGTCACTTAGAATGAGTGGACTCTTGGGTATATGAGAATAGGGCAAGGAAATGAGGCTAGAGGGCCAGAACAGCTCAAAGAAAGTCCTATTGGCCATAGTCAGGAAATTGAATTTTATCCCACAAGCTATAAAGAACTAAGGAAGGTGTTCAGCCATAAAGTATTAAGATCACAGATGTTCTTTCAATCAATAACTCTGTCAGCAAGTAATAGGGAACAGAGTTGAGAATCTAAGTTGATCTTCATGGATGGAACTAGAGTGTATTATGCTAATCTAAATAAGTCACTCAGAGAAAGATAAACATATGATTTCATTCATATGTGGTATTTAGGAAACAACAGGTGAACATAGGAGAAGAGAAGGAAAAATAAGATAAAAACACAGAGGGAAGCAAACCTTAAGAGACTCTTAAATACAGAGAACTGAAGTTTACTGGAGGGGTGTTGGGTGAGAGGATGGACTAAATGGGTGATGAGCATTAAGGATGGCACTTGTTGGTATGAGCACTGGGTGTTATACATAAGTGATGAATCACTAAATTCTACTCCTGAAACCATTATTATGCTGTATGTTAACTAACTTGGATTTAAATAAAATGTTTACAAAAAGAATCTAGGTTGATCTTCAATTGTTTGGATTGGGAGGGTGCTGGAAGTGGTGGTGTCATTCAGAGACAGGAAGTACAATAGAGGGGAAATTTGGAGGGAGGCAAAGAATTCTAATTTGGAAATGTTGATACTTATGTAGGTGTACCTAGATGTGGAGTACATCTGCTTACGTTGACATAATGGGAAGTGCTGAGAGTATATTAAAAATCAATGTTTTAATGAGTGCTTGGGTCTCTCAAACAGTTAAGTGTCCAACTTCAGCTCAGGTCATGACCTCATGGTCAGTGTGTTTAAGCCCTGTGTCAGGCTCTGTGCTGAAAGCTCAGAGCCTGGAGGCTGTTTCAGATTCTGTTTCCCTCTTTCTGCCTCTTCCCTGCTCATGCTCTGTCTCTCTCTCTCTCTCAAAAATAAACATAAAAAAATTTACATACATACATACATACATACATACATACATGTTTTAGGGGCTTCTGGGTGGCTCAGTTGGTTAAGTGTTGGACTCCTGATATCAGCTCAGGTCATGATCTCAGGCTCTGTGTGGATAGCAGAGAGCCTGCTTGGGATTTCTCTCTCCTCTCCCTCTGCTCCTCCCTGGCTCATTCACTGATGCTCTCTCTCTCCTTTTCTCAAAATAAATAAATATTTTTAAAATATTAAAAATGTTTTAGGTGAAACAAGTGAAGGGGATTAAGAGTACACATATGATGAGCACTAAGTGATGTAAAGAATTGTTTAATCACTATATTGTACACCTGAAACTAATATAACACTGTATTACTAGAATTACATTTTTAAAAATAAATAACACCAGATAAAACCTTAAAAAATGTTTTTTAAAAAGAAATACTAAAACTATTTTAATACAAAAATGGCAAATTTTGGAAACGAAATCTTCCCATATTCAGCAGAAAACATCAGTCTAAGATTACCTCTGGGAGACAATACCTGTAGGAGAAGAATCAAGGAATAGTTTGACAAGCAAACCCTCTAATTACAGTTCCTTTCCTAACCTAACAATTTTGTCACATTGATTACTCTCCTTCTATGCTATTCAAATGCATAGACTCAAGGTAGAGTCTATAGATTTGCAGAAATGAGTAAAGCAGTAAATCAGTTGGTTTCTTTAGTACACTTTATTGACTTTATTTTTTGGACTTTATATACATGTTGACACTTACTATATTGTTGAGTTTTCTAAACTACTCCCTATAAATTATATTTCCATTTAAATTTAACTGCTTTATTGGGTTTGGTTTTGTTTCATTTTTAAAAGAGAGAGAGACAGAAAGAACTAGTTGGCGACGGGCAGGGGGCGCCGCTAGAGGCAGGGGGAATACAGCATCTCAAGCAGGCTCCACACTCAGCCACTCGAGTGGAGGCCAATGCAGGGCTGGAGCTCACAAATGACCCTGGGATCATGACCTGAGCAGAAATCAAGAGTTGATCACTTTACCAACTAAGCCACCCAGAAGCCCCAGAGCCTGAATGTTTGTAAACCCAGAAACTGGAACTGGCTTATGACCTCACAGAAGTTATGTGGCTTGTGTGTTAAGATCCAACTCAACACACATTTAATGAGCATATACAGTGGGCTGTCTTTAAGGAACTGACAATCTTTTAGATCTTCTTTGTTAAACTTCAATATGCATATTAATTTCCATGGACATCAAGTTAAAATATAGTTTCCCTAGTCAGTAGGGAAGGACTTGAGGTAGGACTTGAGATTCCCTTTTACTATCATAATCCTGGCTGATGGCAGGGCTGCTGATCTGTTGCTTTGTGAACAGCAAAATTTTAGACAAAATCAGTATGTATCTAGCTGAACACAGTACCATTTGAAGTCGGTATTAGCGGAATGAACTAAACATTATAAAAGCCCTGAATTACATATTATATTTCTTAGATCTAGACTCATGCTTTGAAATGGGAGATCTGTACTAATGCAGCAACCAACAAATGGCTGTTGACAGACTGCTCAGTTATCTCCAGAACGTGTTTCTGATCTTCAGCAAGAGAAGCACCCAGTCTCTTTAACAGTAAGAGTTTGAAAAAAAAAAAAAAATGTCTTAAAAGTAGCAGTTTCGGGGCGCCTGTGTGGCTCAGTCGGTTAAGTGTCTAGCTTTGGCTCAGGTCATGATCTCATGGTTTGTGGGTTCGAGCCCTGCGTTGGGCTCTGTGCTGACAGCTAGCTCAGAGCCTGGAGCCTGTTTCAGATTCTGTATCTCCCTCTCTCTCTGACCCTCACCTGCTCACACTGTCTCTCTCTCTCTCAGAAATAAATCAAACATTTTAAAAAATTAAAAGTAGCAGTTTCACAATCTGTGGCAAGAGGAAGTAACAATTATAAAATGTAAACCCAACTAAGTATATTATTTTGGTGCCAAATCTCTGAAAACAACGGAGGTAAATTTAGGAAAAAAAGACTGCACAAGAAAGGATGATAAAGATTCCCTAGAAGTTTAATTATTCAAGTAAATGTACCTTAATTCCAAATTGGGGATAAAAGGATCTGCAGACAAATTGAAGAATTGCCATGCGGCAAAGGTTTCATTCTTTTTTTTTTTTTTTTTTCAGTAATGAACATGGAAAGAAGCAAAAGAGAAGGATACGCTGTGTTTTAAAGGCCAGGCTGCAGTGTAGAAGGAGAACTGGCGAGATAGCCTCTGGGGTCTCCGGCCTGTGTTGGCTGGGGGGTTGCAAGAAAACGAATTAAAGGTAATTAACCCAGCAGTAGCTTTCACATAAGGGATAATTCAACCAAACTGGAAATAGCTGGAAGTGGAGCCAGCTTTGATAAAGTATGTGCAGGCCTCTAGCGCTCCAGTGGAAAGTAGGCATGAGGTGAATGGAAGCAGTGATTGGCTCTGGACATGACCGTGAAGCAGAAACTAGTCATTCACACTCCAAAATACTGTCTTTACAAACAGGCTTTTCCTCTAATTCTCCATTTTTGTTCACTTAAAAACATATAGTAATCATTTTCTAATCAGTCTTAGCAAAATCATACATATATAATATATACATACATGTATACACACACAAACACACACACACACACACAGGATTTATTCTATTTTTGTTTCTTCTAAATCACTTTTTTTTAAACTGCAACATGGAGGGTCAGAAAGCACAGATGCTGAGTCTGTTTAAAATGGCCTAGAAAGCAAAGCACATGCTCTAATCTGATGTCTAGGATGCATTTTAAAAAATTGGATTGAAAAGGATTAGATTAGATTAGACCTCCTGGATTTAAAAATGTTAAAGCTCCATTTATGCTTTAACATAATCTCTTTCTACTCTCTGGAGCCATCAAGCAGAACGTAGTCTTGGGTAGCTTTTTTATTATTATTAAATTTTAGACCTTTTTTTTTTTTAACATCCCACTCTCATATTTGTAATAAAAAGAAATCCTCAGAGACTGAACTAAAAGTTCTTTTGACCTGCTGCTAAAGGGAAGGGTGGGTATGTTTGTCTTGTGATTTTAACAATGACTTTTATGTATTAGTGCACATAACAGAGACACACAGACACACATATGAATATAAATAACTAGTTTTAAAATCCAAATAACAGTGCATGCTTTTGAATACTATTCATTTTTATGAAGTTATAGTTGCTAGTACAAAAATCTATCATAAGGCTTAAATTAAAAAAAACCTTAATAAGACACTGTATACTGTACCCCTGTCTGATATAGTCATTAATTACAATCTCTGTAAATAAAAAAAAAAGACAACTGTACACCATTTGCAAAACTACCAAGGTTCTAAAAGCAAATAGACTTGTTTTACGGTTTTGATGTTCATTAAACATAAAATAGAAAATGCAATTATATCTGAAGTTATATAAAATCTTCTGGGGTGGAAAGTTGGTAAATGTTTATATGAGAAATACATAGCTCTTTAGCAATTTTTTTTATTTTGTAATATTTAATTATTGTTTCACATACACAAAAAAGCTGAGATTGACTAGCAAAAATTTTAAATTTTATTACCTCTGCACTTAGGTTACACATTTCAAAATTACTCTGATTATAAATGGCCAACTACATTCCTGTAACATCTATATTCCTGTAGCATCATAGATGTAAGATTTATGGCTTATCCCTGGTAAAGTGTTTTCATTTATCTAAGACATAAACAACACTACCTAGCCAAAAATCCCGAAGGATATTAACAAACTTTTAAAACTAAACAAACTATTTTTAACTAAATTATTAAATCTGGAATATGGAAAATCTTAGCACAAGTATTATTAGTTTCCTTATTGTCCACCATGTGAAGTTTGATAACTATTTTCTATAAGGTACCATAGTGCTGTCTTATATCCAGATAAAAAGCAGTAATACTCCTAGAGCAGAATCATCAAGAACAGTATAATTGAGAACGAAAATGAGTTTTTTTCTTTTAGGAGGTTCTAAAATACACTTGGTTTTATCTTGTAAGGTCTGCTGTAGGATTTTGCCAAAACCTTTAATTAATATTTGAAGAAAAAAAGAATTATACTCAATATTTCCTTCCCAATTTAAATAGAATCTACTGGTGTTTTAATTAGTTTAATTTTTAGTAAATATGAGACAGATTCTAGCACATATCCTTCCTTTTGCATAAAATTCATGCCCATGGGTAATGAAAAAGTTAATGAAAGTTTTTCTTTAAAGAAATATTTTAGCTAATAAATAAAGAATTATAGAATTAAAGTATGTCCATTTTGCAGGCACTAATGAAACAGGGAGATAATGTATTTAATGGTTCCCAATGGCTGCTAGCATCACAAACTGAGAAACTTCCAGACACTGTGGTCATTCTAATAAAATCCACATTACAAATTAAGGTTTTTGCCTTTTTATTTTTATTAATGTTTATTTGTTTTTAAGAGAGAGTGAGAGAATGTGCAGGGGAAGGGCAGAGTGAGAAGGAGAGAGAGAATCCCAAGTAGGCTCTGCACTGTCAGTGTGGAACCTGATGTGGGGCTCAGTCCCATGAACTCTGAGATCATGACCTGACCTGAAATCAAGAGTTGGCCACTTAACTGACTGAGCCACACAGGTGCCTCTCTTTCTAAAAACTCAAATCTTAATCTGATAAAACAAGTATCTACCAATTACAGGAAAGGTAGGGAGCAACAGTGCATGTCAAACAATAAAACCGGATGGAGTCAGCAAAATTATAACTGTATGAAACTTTAGGAAACTTTTTTTTCTTCAATAAAGAAACTGCAAGGAAGAGAAAGAGACAAAAAGAATGAGAGACAAAGAATGAGTACAGGAGGATGAGGAAGGGATAAGAGAAAAGAGGGGGAGAGAGAAAAAGGGAACACCTACAGATTAGAAGAAACTTAAAAACTATGTCAACCACTTACCAAATATGGACCTCATCTTCAATAAATACACTGTAAAAAAAAGAGCAAGGTATTACATTCTCAGTGAGATGTGATTGTGACGATTGTCAAAGTTAAGAAATTTGACAAATTTACTCTGAGAAGTACTCATTCTTATAAGACATCAATTTCATAAAGCTACAAGTTATTTTTCAGTCCTCTTGACTCTAGGAAAACAAGAATGGTAACATCTAAATGTTCTGTCTAGCAGCTAAGCAAGGCCATAAGTAGGTTCTTTTCTCAGACAACAGGTTAGCTTTCCATATAATATACTTATTTTACATTTATGTGAAGAGGATCTAAAATTAAACACTATAGCCAGGTTCTAACTCTTGGAAAGAAAGAAAGAAAAAGAAATTAGAAAATGAAAGCACTAAAATATAAATCTAAAGTGACAAAATATGAGAGGTTTGATAAAGAAAATATTGTAAAAGGAAAACAAAGTATTAATAAGATACAGTTTGTACAAGATGAAAAAAAATTCAACAGAAACAAGTGAGAGAAATCCCAGAGCAATGGAAAATGAAATACTCCCACAACACATTATGCTAAAAGGTACTTATTTCATTTGCAACTTGTATTTATATTTTTTAATGCGGAAAAAGACCAGCAAGCAACACATTATGTTAAAAGGTACTTATTTCTTTGTTATTTCTATTTAAAGAGGTAATAGCCTTACTTCAATTACATATAGATTGAATGTGAATCTATATTATTAAATTGTACTTTTTTTTTTGTTTAGTTCAGTGATACACACTTACAAAAAAAAAACTTAGGTAAAAGGAACTGTATTTTTTTCCCTAAAATGTTGAGTTCTAAGGCATTATTTTAATATCAAATTCTTAAAACCTCTTCCTCCAACAGTTCAATAAAATCTTTGAATCTCTAATTAATTTTCTATCATAGAGACTTATTGCTTTCTCCACTTGACCACAGTGAAATAGGCTGATACTGTAGAGCTCGTAAACACCCTAGGGATAGTACATTTTGTCATATAACTGATTTACATAGGATAAAATTTCTTCTTCAGGATTAGAATGGCTGGGGAGTTGTTAGCATGAGATCATACCTACCTATTGGCAAATTGGAATGGAATTTGCCAATAGCAAAGTAATTGCAAATACCCTAATGGGAAGCCATCAGCAACAATGTGTTCTTAGGGTCCCCAAACTTTTTAAAAAATTGTTTTCACACTAAAACCATCACTGTTTGTAGATATATATTCCACCTTTATTCATACGTTAGCACAATTTTAATTCTGTTCTTTCTTTTCTGCTTCACTTCTTTTGTATACTAAGATGTAGACATTTTACAAAAAGAAACTCCAGCACTGCCACTTCATCTCTCTATTTTCTTTACCCAGCTTTCATGTCCTTGTTCAATGTTTTAATTTTCTGTCAATAAGCATCAGTATTTTAATATATTGACTTTTATAATCCTTCATTTATGCTGACTACTTACTTATATTTTATAAGGGGCGAACTTTTACCATATTTCTCAAACTTTACTTCTTTACTTGCTAAAAGATTACAAAGCAGTTATTAGTATTTCTAGACAGAGAAGTCTAGAGAGATTTTCAACTTGTATTTGAAATTTCTTGTAGAGAACATATAGTTGGGCTACACTTTTGTTTTGAATTCAGTCTGCCCATTTCTGGTATTTTAATTGGTATTTTTAGAACATTTAGAATTAATGTAATCATTGATCTGATGAGGCTTAAGTCTGCCATTTTATTTTCTGTTTTCTGTCTTAATCTCTGTTTTTTATTTCCGTTTAGTTTTTGCTGCCTTTCTGTGGGTTTATTTGAACATTCTTTACTATTTCGTTTTGATTTATCTATAGTGGTTTTGAGTGTACTTCTTCATACACATTTTTAGTGGTTGTGCTAGGTATTATATATACATAACAGTCTACTGGCATCAACATTTTATGATTTCAAATGAATTAACTCCCTTTAATTTCACTTTTACTTTTATTTATAATTTGTCTTAAATAGTTTCTCCTTAAAGAACTATGTCAAACAGTGTTATAATTTTCGCTTCAACCATTGAACATAATCTAGAAAACTCCAAAGAATCAAAGTCTATTGTATTTACTCATATTTTTGTTATTTCCATTGTTCTTTCTTCCTTCCTTATTTTTCAAGATTCCTTCCTTTAGCTCTTGTTTTAGAAGAGGTCTCCTTGCAATAAATTCTGTTAATTTTCCTTCATCTAAAAACATCTTGATTTCCCCTTTATTTAAAGGATATTTTCAACTAGATACAGATTTTTCATTTGACAGTTCTTTTATTTCACTACTTAAAAATGGGCCACTTCCTTCTAATTTTTTGGTTTCTGATAAGAAATCAATTGTCATTCAAACTGTTTTTCCTCTACAGGTAAATTGTTATTTCTCTCTTGCTGCTTTTACTCTTTTTTCTTTGTCTTTAGTTTTTCAAAAGTTTGACAACGATGTGTCTTGCATGAATTTATTTGGGTTTATTTTGTTTGAGGTTCAACAAGCTTCTTGAATCTGTAGGTTTATGTTATTTGCAATTTGGGAAAGTTTTCACCATTATATATTTTTAGTACATATCAGTTTCTTGGGTACTTTTTTGAGTACTTTTCATGACTCCAATGATATCAATGTTAGATCTTTTCTTAGAGCCCCACAGGCCTTTGATCCTCTGCACAAATTTTTTTCAGTCTCTTTTCTCCCTGTTATTCATAATAAGTTCTACTGTTCTATCTTGAAGTTCATTGATTTATTTATCTGTCCCCTCCAATCTGCTGTTAAGCTCATCCATAATTTTTTTGGGTTGTTGCATTTTTTTTAAGTTCTAAAATTCTTTTTCCTTTCTTCTTTATATCTTCTATTTCTTTGCTGAGACTTCAAAGTTTTCATTTGTTTCAAACATCTCTGTAATAGCTCACTGAAGCATTCTTATAATTGTTGCTTCAAAATCCTTATCAGATGATTTTAATATCTGCATCATTTCAATTTTGGCATTTGCTGATCTTTTCTCAAATTGAAATTTTCCTGGTTGTTGCTTTGACAAGTAGTTTTCCAGTGAAATCTGGACATTTTAATATATGAAATTCCAAAATTCTGGACCTCATTTAAATCTTGTATTATAGCAGGAATTCTCTGACAATGTTCTTGTCGAAAGTGGTACTCCACCTTATTAATACCTGGTGAGATCAAAGTCCAGATTTCCTAACACTGTTCCATTAATTCTACCCTGTCTGGGAGGGGCAGAAGTGTCTCATAATTGCTTTCTGAATGGCCTCTTATGTTATCAAACATGGATGGTCCCTTTACTGCTGTATTGTAATAAATACATAAATAAATAAATAAATAAATAAATAAATAAAGACTTCTGACACCACCCCAGCAGGAATTGTGAGTGATGCCTCATTACCACTGGTTGTGGCAGAAGTGCAAGTGACTCACCTGGTCTTCACCAGAACCATGGGGTTTAAGGCCTCATTACCTCCTGGCTAGGAGGGTGAAAGTCCAGCTCCCACTTGGACTTCTCTGAGAATACCTCATGGAGGGTTTGGGATATTTAATTACAGACCAACAAAGGTGGAAGTCTAGGTTCCCCATATGGCCTTTGCTGGTGGAGGCGAGAATGAAACTGAAGTGTTTTCTATGATGCTTAGCTAAAGTAGTACAGTTATTATCTAAATGTTTTCTGTCTTGCTATCCTGTCCTTTACTTGGCTCTTTTGTTAGGAAGCAGGCTTTTCTTGATTTTTCTTCTCACTCTTGTTGGCATTTCTGGACTGCCAACTTATCTGGCACCCAATCTGAAACCTGAACACTTTGGGGAATAAGTGAAAAAGAAAACCCACATAACTCACTGCTGTGTCACTGCTCAGGTTTCAAAATACTTACACAGTCTATATGCTTCTTTCTACCTTTCAGAATCTTCTTAATTCTGTTTTATGTAATGTCCAGGGTTTTAGCTGTTCTTTGTAGTAGGATTAAGTAAAAGAACATCTACTCCATCTTCCTGGAAATAGAACTGCCTAATAATATTTTTATAGACAGTACTTTAATCCCATATCAACGTGGTGACCAACCAAATCGAACTTCCTACAATAGTAAGTTTTGATCATTATTATACCATTCATAAGTAAACAGATATTATGAAAGACAAGTGCAGAATAATAAAATGCAAAGTTTTGAGACAGGGCTCTTTGTGTTTGAATCCTTGATCTATATCTTAAAAGATGTACAGCATGCTTAAAATTATTTAACAATTCGAGGACTAATTTTCCACACCTACAAAATAGAAATAATAGCAGCTGTGTAAGATGGTGTACAAATTCAATGCAAAAATATGAGTGGTTAGTATCTGGTATAATAAATGAGAACTATTATAATCTTAACATATGTGTTTCTCTTTGAAGGCATCCTTATGTAAAATGATAAATCACTCCTTCCCAAGTGCTAATTGGTACTTTGCTGCCTTGAAATGGCAAAGAGGAAAGAACTTTCTTTTAAGAATATTTTCTTCTCCCCGATGCATCATAGGATCAGGCTTTAGAAAGCATCTGAATTGTTTAACAAGTAGGGGTTGCAACAGATGAGCACTGTAAGCTCTGAGAACACATTTGAAAGTATCTTATATTTTGGCCCATGACTCACTCCTTGACATTAATTCCTCTCTATAAGGGATTAATGTACTCAAGAATCAATATGCTCTCAGACAGATTCTACATCAGTGAGTTTCTTTGCTGGTCAGTATTTTCATTATTAACAACTTATGTCAGCAATATTCCCTATTCGTCTAGCAGTATTTGAATTTATTCCCTCATTTTAGTCCTGATTGTTGAACATTACTCTTAAGGTCTTTTATAACTTGATTTACCAAGAAAGCAGATTAGAAATCTATATGAAGACTCAGAGGCCTAAAAGAGGAGCAATTAGGAAGAGTGTACTGCTCAGTTCTATTTTCCAAATATAGGGGCTGAATATTTTGAGTTCCTCTGTATTTCTTAATGTTTGCTTTTAAAATACTATATCCCACAATATCCCCAAGTTATTCTATCCACACTTGGTTTTAGTCTTTTTTCATCATGACAGACATCTGTTTTTATTTTTTCACTTGGATCCCATGTTTCAATAAATATGGCCTTATTATAAAATGTATTTATTTAATCGATATTTAATTATGTTTACACTAAATCCTATTTTGTACATTGTGGTCACAGGTCAAATCTGGAACAGTTATGGTCTGGAAATTAATAGTGATAATAATGGATTATAATCCATTAATGGAAAAAGAATCCATGAGTCTATACTGAGTATATACATATGTAACACTTATAATACATATGCGTATACATAAATGGGAAAATGAGGAGGCTCTTTCTTATGGTAGCCTATACCTAATAAATATGGAATAAATGATAGGTGTTATGGCTGAATTGCATTGTCCAAAAAATGCATATGTTAAATCCCTAAACCCTAGTACCCCAGAATGTGAATGTACTCTGAGATAGGACCTTTAAATAAGATAAGATAAATGAGATAATTAAGTTAAAATGGTGTTGTTAGGATAAGGGCTAATCCAATATGACTCTTGTCCTTATAAAAAGAGATTAGGACACAGCCAATACAGACAGAGGGACAATCATGTGAGGACAGAGCAAGAAGATGCCATCTGCAAGCCAAGGAGAGAGGCCTCCTTGAAAAACAAACCCGCCTCCAGAATTATGAAAAAATAAATTTCTGTTGTTTAAGCTACCAAGTCTAAGGAATATTGTTATGGCAGCTCTAGGAAACAAATACAATATATTTTTAACAATCGCCATTATACAATCACCATAGTAATAATCCGAGCAAGAATTATCAATGGATACATTGGATTAAAGTTTGACAATGGACATTATTTACATGGTATGTCCTACATATTACTTAACAGTTTCAGAGGGGAAAAAAATAGTAACTTTACAGTGAAGAAACCTGGTAGACACTTCAAGTTAATGAATTATCAAGGAAAAGAAATAGTGTTTTGATCAGTTAGTTTATCACAGATTATTCTCTGATTTGTCATGTGTGTTCTTACTGCCTTAATTACAACCTTCAGAAACTAGAGAACTAGTGTTCTGAGAACAAGCATGATAATCTGGACTGTATTAATGAAACCAGAATAAAAATTCACCAAATGGTACAAATAGTGAGGAATAATCCTTGCACTTTACACTAGTAAAGAAAGTGAATGTATTCCCTTTTTCCTTTGACAATGAGGAAAATATTTTGGCAGGAAGCAATGTGCATATTTGTATGTTGAATATATAAAAGGTTCAGTCTTAGAGAGTGGAACTTCCAGTTAGAACAGCCTTCCTTAGAAAGGGGTGTGGAATACACAGATTGACATCTCTGACTTTGTCCCTTAATTGTAAGAATTTATAATTTACATGGAAAGATAGACCATATCAATAACCACAAACAATAGCAACATTTTGAGATATTTTGAGGAAATCAACTATGAAATTAATCTATATTGATATATAAATGACTGTTTCTAAATCATCTCCAGTCCAAAAATAATATGTACCTTCCTTCCAGTGGAAGTTAAATTTTTGACATCAGAGATGCATGTCATAGTCATATTATTATCCTTTTCAGCACTTTTTAGGATGCCCTCCACATATCAGGCACTCAATAAATACAGTTTTAAAGAGCAAAAAACACAATTGAAATTTTGGAGTATATAACAAAGTGAGGTGACACGTTAATAGAAATAAGAGAAAATTTGTTTAGTGACATAGGTCAACCAGGAAAATAAGTTCTGCCCAGGAGCCTAACCATATTCAGCTCCTATAATTTTAACTTCATCATTTCATTCTTTTCTCCATTTATGAATGTGAATTTATATAATCCAAACAAAGTATATGTTTACTTTGTCCCATGTATTTCTGGCTTAGGAAGGCCTATTTTCACTCTCCCATGATATTCCAAGTATAGTTAACCAAAGAAGACCTACACTACAAAACCAAATGGAAAAACTACTGATATAGTACTGAATATATCATTAGTAACAGAAATATATTCCTGCTACTATTGCTGGCAATATGTGAATAATGTATTTATAAATGTAGCTTTAACATACTAAAATGAGTATTCTCTCTTTACATAAAAATATGCCATACTTATTCCAAGAATGTTCTCAAATTTAATGGTATTTGACACACATATATTTTAGATATTAGAATCCTTTTTCCAATTTAGACAAGTCACTTTGTATTTTTAAAATTTCCTTAAGCGTTTTGATAAGAGCCATACTAATTTATGACTCTCATTTCTACATTTGAAGTCTACTTCATTATTTTATACATAGTAAGTTTCAAATAAATGTAGATTATTTTATTTATTGTGTGCAATTGATCTAGTTGTAATGGTTTTTAGTTTTCCATTTACACAATGTTTTAAAAGCTAAACAGCTACTTTGCATTAATTCTCACTGTCTTCCTATATATACATGCAAATGAGAAACTGATGTATGTGTGTACACATATAAGTGACAGATCAATTAATATTTATGAACATATTTGTAATGATTCAACAAAATAGTCAAACTCAGAAAAAATGGTTCTATTTTATACTCACCATAAAGAGGATTTTTTTGTTCTTATATTAGTATCTATATCAATAATTCCCATGGACATTGTTTTATTAATTGCCTTGAAAATGTTAGTTTCAAATATCTAGTAGATGGCCATTAGCTTAAGTTTATACTATTCAATGGCATATAGCACCATTAAAATCATAAAATAAGAAGTCCTTATTTTCACTGGGCTAATCAAAATTCAGGAACACTTTGAATTATTGAAGTTCTCTCTTTCGAGCTGCCAGAGTATTTTCCTTAGGAAGCCTTTGACAAAATGTCTGCAGGGTACTTTACTGATATTTCAGCAATTTCATTCCCCTGACAATGATGTCTTAAAATGTGGTGAAGTATCATTATCATTTTCTCCTTCTGTTTAAATGCATTCTTCTATGGCAACTGGTGATTACCATTCAGAAAGTGTTTCTATGCCATGTGGTAAATCATGAACTACTAACTTTCTGTTTCATTTTTCTTCTTCCAACATCCATTATCATTCCATTATTATAGTTGAAAATCAGCATACCTAATTGCTTCTCTTCCTGCTTCTGGCATTTAATAAGCAATGGAGATACAGAGTGCTACATTTGTAAAATTCAGATTACTACATCAAAAAAATGTAAAAATAATATGTTCTTGAATTAATGCTGTGCCAGATACATGTTTCTCCTGAATCCCCTTGGCCTTAAGGACCTCTGGTCTTGGTCTATATTGCTTCATTTCCTAATACTATCAGCTGTTTGGGGCAACCCTGTGGACTTTGGGTTCCCTGTGTCAAAGTCTCCATCTCAGTTAACACTGTGGCAGCTGCAGCAATTCTAGTGCTTGGCAAGTTCAACCTCAGCTGAATTTCACTGCAGCTGTGAAGGTGGGGGTATAGTTGGGTGCAGGTGCAATGGAGGGAGAGCAGGTAACACAACTCCTATATGCAGAAGAGTTAATTTTAACCAATGAGAAACAAGATACAGGAAGAAGGACTATTCAAAGTTTCAGGGACCCCATAAGAACATTCTAAAGACACATGTGTGATCCAGCAGCAGGTCTTTCATATAGTAGTCCCCCCCAACCCTTATCCACAATTTCACTTTCTGGGGTTTCACTGACCTGGGGTTCAACTATGGTCAGTATCATAATGATCCTCCTAGCAAGTCATCTAAAGGTCAATAGCAGCCTAACAATATGTCAAAATTCCTGCATTATTCACCTTACTTCATCTCATCATCCAGGTGTTTTATCATCTTACATTATCACAAGAAGGATGTGGGGCGCCTGGGTGGCTTAGTCGGTTGAGCGTCTGACTTTCGCTTAGGTCATGATCTCGCAGTTCGTGGGTTCGAGCCCCGCGTCGGGCTCTGTGCTGACTGCCAGCTCAGAGCCTGGAGCCTGTTTCAGTCTGTGACTCCCTCTCTCTCTGACCTTCCCCTGCTCACGCTGTCTCTCTCTCTCCTGGAAATAAATAAAAAACATTAAAAAAAAAAAAAAAAGAAGGATGAGTATGGTATAATAGAATATTTTGAGAAAGACCACATTCCCACAGTTCTTATACTATAAGAAATAATTTATTTTATTATTAGTTATTGTTGCTAATTTATTACTGTGCCTAATTTATAAATTAAACCTTATCACAGGTGTGTATGTATAAGAAAAAATATAGCACATTATGATTTGGTACTATCTGCAGTTTCAGGCATCCCCTGGAGTCTTGGAACATACCCCCTACAGGTAAGGAATGCATGTACTGGACTTGTATAATCCTGGCTAGCTTGGTAAGCAGTATCTCGTATTTGTTTTCTCTCCTTTCTTGCCTCATTTTCATTTATTTCCCATAAAGCACTGGCACATAAGCTTTCTTTCTCACTTTTATATAAAATGCAAGTTAATATGTATGTAGAATATTTTTAAACAAGGGGCTCAAGTGGCTAAGGTAAAATTTCTAAAATCCCTGTGCATTTGTAAGATTACTGAACACTCACACAACATCCTGAGGATAATTTCCACTATCACACTTTGTTAGATGTATGAGCTGGAGGTAGTGGTTTTTATCGTTCATACAACTAATAATGGTAGTACAAGGATTTAAAGTAGCAGGACTTGACAGCCAATTAGATATAGATGTAAGGACCAGGGGAGTAAAAATTTAAAGACAGTACTAAAATTTCCAGTCTAAGGGACTACAAATTCTAGTTATGCCAAAATCTTTGGCCAGAAAAAAGATTTCTAGAATTGGGGTAAAGGTAATAATAACTTCAGAGGCCCTTTATACCCTGGAAGCCCCCATTATTCCTTATTTATTTTATTGTTTACTGATCTTGGGCTTTTAAAAAGATAGAAATATTGAATTATGATTATAAACTCTTCTTAACCCAAGCCTCTGTGCCTATTCCTTGAAATTCATTGCTACCAATGGAAATCTTTGCTACCAAAAGACATTATCTGTAATTTACTTTTAATTATACTGTAATTTTTTTTTACAAAACTGCCAGCTCATTTATTAATATATATATATTTATTAATATAGTCAAAAAAGAGGGAAGTGACCAACCGGCACCTAGTCTTCCTCTGGCTCTTCAGAGTGAACTCCTGACTGTAAGAAAAACTCTTTGATTGATATCTATCCTCAGAGGTGAGGAATCCAGTCTGCTCAGACTTCTGAAAAAAATTAATATCCAAAAGGATGCATGATAAAAAAAATACAAATGCACCTCAAAGTCGGATAATACTGTTTTGAGTAGTAATTAAGTGAGAGTAAAATAAATCTTTTTGACTGGTCTCTAGATCTCTTAGTATCCTAAAATTACTGTCTTATTGCTTGGAAATTCACCTCTGATTCTGGCAAGTACCCATCATAGATAATCAGTTTTATTTTGGACACAGTGAATTTGAGTTACCTATATAATCTTTTCATAAGCTAACATTTTTAACATAACACGTAGATACAATTAAAACCAGGAGATCAATGCTTACTGAGAGTAACTGCCTCCAAATTATATAGACAGTAGTGTCAGATACAAGAATTTACACTAAATCTAATTTCTTTCTCCTCTATGCCACACTGAATCTTTACTTTTCCATAAACCATCTAAACACATTAGCTGTTTAAATAAGGAGTATAAGGGTCATCTAGTTATGATGCACAAGTCACTGAGTGTACTCTTTAGTGATATACAAAAATGGAAATATAACATAAGCAATCTTTTTAACTGTAGACTTGATATGAATGCATTGCTTAGTTATTGTTCAAATGCATAGTCCATGTGACTTTATTCTGTATTTACAAAAGAACACTGTAACTTATTCTAATGCTACTATATAGCTATGAAAACTACTTTGATTCAAACTCAACCACTATTAAAAATGTTTGGTAGAGAACTGTTTCCCTATCAACAGTTACCCTGTGCATTCACAGTTCCTCCCCATTCATTCAGCTCTTTTCCAATCTGACAATTGTCATAAATGTTCATGTATGGCAGCAAGGTTGAAAATTCAAATTCAACACAGAATGACAAGTTCAAAGTGAAAATATAATCAGAATTAAATCAATATTTATACTAACACACTGACTAGGGCAATTTGAATAGATTGTAAGACAATGTTGGAAAAGCATACAAATATCACTTTGAGAAGTTGGAAATGACAAGCAAGGGTTTATAAATGCTATCCTCTAGATCACTGTGGGTCCAATATTGTAGAAAATGGAGACTACCAGACCATCTGAACACCTAGGAAATTCATCCGAGGATTAATGCAACAGTTTGCATACTTTGAACGAGAGAACATGGCAGGTATGTAGTGTGGAGAGGTGAATTGGGGGAGAGAAAAACCAGAGTCTCAGAGGATATGGAGCTGTTTTTTCAGAGAAAGGACAGAAAGAGAGAAAGAGAAAGGGGGACAATGCAGTGTATTGGGATTATGCAAGAAAAGCATTCCCCCTGAAAGTAGCTAGAAAGAAAGAGTCAAAACACTCACAGGAGACTGGACAAAAAATTTGTTCCCCAAAACCATTCACAGGGAGAAAGGAGAGGATTTCAATACTGCCAGGATTTTATAAATAGTAGAGAGCAGAGTCTGAAGTTTTTGAGCTTGGTGCCTGGTGGTGCTCTGGTGAGGAAGTAGAGCAAATCCCCAGAAGCAGGCAGCAGGGCTTGAGGGGTCCATGTGCCATACAAGAAGAAGCAGTTCCCCTGATTGGAGCGCATTTGCTAGACGCCATATGGCCTCCCCATGGGCGAAAGTTGCAGCAGACCCTGGAGACCAGCCACGTTTCCTGATACTGAAACAAAGACACCAGAGGGCAGCAAAACCTGGCGCTGGCTGCGTGTTGTGATTAACCATAAACTCCGAGCCTCTGCCTGCCATTGCGTGATCCCATGAACGTTATCTAGGACAAGCTGACACCTGGCCATTCCTCAGGGAGACCTTCTGCCAGAAAATCAGGGTGGGTCCAAGCTGTGGAGGTCTCTGAAGTGTGAGGTTTTGAAAAACAGCCCTACCTGAGATAAAACTCTGGAGGCAAGAGCCACCTGGCAGGTAGACAGCTTGGGCACAGACAAGGTAGAGGCAGGGGATAAACAGCGCCCTAAGACAAAGGAGGGGTGCTTGATCATGGGTCACTGAAGGTGCTAAGTTCCTGGGCCAGAGACTAGGGAACTGGGTGAAGCCACTTTCACCTTTAGCACATACACACGTGTGCACACACACACAGGGATCAACCCCAGTAAGCTGAGCTGTGCCACCAAGTGGAGAACAAAGCCATTATACCAAGTCCTGCCCACCTGGGCCCTCCAGTCACATCCTCTAGAAGACCAGCACAAATCCCTTCCATCTGTTTATTAGTCTACAAACTATAGTGTGCTGAAGAGTTGCAGTTCTAGGGGAAAGTGGATGTAACTTCATTCTTGTTTCATTCTGTTTGCAGGTTTGTTTGTTTTCTTTGCTTCTGTTTTTGCTTATGTGGTATTCTTTTTCTTTCTTTTCTTTCTCTTTCTTGGATACAGAAAGAGCAAATTATTTTTTAGTTAATTTTTAAATTCTTCTAATTTTTTTATTCTATTTTATTTTCTTTATTTTCTTTTCTTCTATTTCTTTTTTTTCTTTTAAATTTTTAAACTTACTTTTTCTTTCTCATTTTTCTCTATTTTATCAAGCTTCTCTTGAGAGCAGACCAAAACACACCCAGGATCTAACTTCCTTAATTTGATTTTTTAATATTTTTCATTTTTATTTTTATTTTTAAAAAGTTTTGTTATTCCTCTAAAATGACAAGATGTAGGGATTCACCCTAAAAGAAAGAACAGGAAGAAGTGAGGCCAGAGATTTAATCAACACAGATATAAGTAAGATGTCTGAACAAAATTTAAAACCACAATTATAAGAATACTGGCTATGTTTTGGGAAAAAAAAAAAAAACATAGAAGACACCAGAGATTCCCTTTATGTGAAGATAAAAGAACTAAAATCTAAGCAGCCTGAAATTTAAAATGCTATAAACTGAGATGCAACCTGAAATAGATGCTGTGATAGCAAGGAAGGATGAATCGGAGCAATGAATCAGTGAAATAGAAAATAAAATTATGGAAAATAATGAAGCACAAAAAAGGGGTGAAACAAAATCAAAAGACCATGATACAAGACTTAGAGAACTCAGAGATGTATTAAAAAGAAATAACATTGGGGCGCCTGGGTGGCTTAGTCGGTTAAGCGTCCGACTTTCGCTTAGGTCATGATCTCGCGGTTCGTGGGTTCGAGCCCCGCGTCGGGCTCTGTGCGGACAGCTCAGAGCCTAGAGCCTGTTTCAGAGTCTGTGTCTCCCTCTCTCTCTGACCCTCCCCTGCTCACGCTGTCTCTCTCGCTCTCCTAGAAATAAATAAAAATATAAATATAAATAAATAAATAAATAAATAAATAAATAAATAAATAAAAAGGAATAACATTTGGGGTTACACGGGTGGCTCAGTCAGTTAAGTGTCTGACTTCAGCTCAGGTCATGATCTCGCAGTTCACAAGGTTGAGCCCTGCATAGGGCTCTGTACTGACAGCTTGGGAGTCCAAAGCCTGCTACAGCTTCTATGCTTCCCTCTCTCTCTGCCACTTCCCCACTCATGTTCTGTTTCTTTCTCTCAAAATAAATAAATGTGAAGAAAAAAAAAGGATCGGGTACCTGGGTGGCTCAGTTGGTTAAGCATCCAACTTCAGCTCAGGTCATGATCTTGCAGTTCTTGACCTTGAGCCCTGCATTGGACTCTGTGCTGACAGCTCAGAGCCTGGAACCTGCTTCAGATTCTGTGTTTCTCTTTCTCTGCCTTTCCCCCCTCATTCATTCTCTCTCTCTCTTTCTCTTAAATAAATTTTAAAAATGTTATAAATTAAAAAAGAAAAAAGGAATAACATTCTAATCATAGGAGTCCAAGAATATGACGAGAGAGAGAAAAAAGAGCACAGGTTTATGTGAAGAAATTATAGCCGAACAATTTCCTAATCTGGGGAAGGACACAGACATCAAAATCCAAGAAGCACAGAGAACTCCCATTAGATTTAACAATAACGAATCATCACCAAAGCATATCATGGCCAAAGTCACAAAATACACAGACAAGGAAAAAATTATGAAAGTAGCAAAGGGAAAAAGTTTTTAACCTACAAAGGAAGATCAGGTTTGCAACAGATCCTTCCAAAGGGAATGTCAGGATACAAACAACATACTGCATGGGAAAAATATTCAGCCAAGAAGTCTTTATCCAGCAAAGTTGTCATTCAAAAGAGAAGGAGAAATAAAGAGTTTCTCAGACAAACAGAAGCTGAAGGAGTTCATTACCACTAAACCAGCCCTGCAGGAAATTTTAAGGAGGACTCTTTGAATGGAGAAAAAGCAAAACAAAAAAGACGAAAGCAAAAAGACTAGAAGGGACCAGAAAACATCACCAATAACACCAACTATACAAGTAACACAATGGCACTAAATTCGTATCTTCCAATAACCACCCTGAATGTAAATGGACTAAATTCTTTACCCAAAAGGCATAGGTTATAGGCCCATCTATATACTACCTACAAGAGACTCATTTCATTTTTTAAATTTTTTAAAATGTTTTATTTATATCTGAGAGAGAGAAAGAGAGAGAGGCAGTGGGAGCAGGGGAGGGTCAGAGCGAGAGGGAGACACAGAATCCAAAGAAGGCTCCAGGCTCTGAGCTAGCTGTCAGCACAGAGCCCAACATGGGGCTCAACCCCACGAACTGTGAGATCATGACCTGGGTGGAAGTCGGATGCTTAACCGACTGAGCCACCCAGGGGCGCCGACAAGAGATTCATTTCACCTGCAGACTGAAAGTAAGGGAACTGAGAACCATCTATCATGCTAGTAGACATCAAAAGGAAGCCAGAGTAGCCACACTTGTATCAGACAAACTAAATTTTAAAAAAAAGACTGAAACAAGAGATGAAGGGAATTATATTACAATAAAGGCATCTATCCACCAAGAAGATATAACAATTTTAAATATTTATGCCCCCAACTTGAAATAACTCAAATATATGAATCAATTAGCCACAAACATAGAGAAACTCATTGATAATAAAACCATGATAGTTGGGGACTTACAATGATACCCCATTTATAGCAATGAATAGATCATTGAAACAGAAAATCAAGAAGGAAACAATCAAGAAGGAAAATCAGGAATGAATGGTCCACACTGGACCAGGTAGACTTAACAGATATATTCAGAACATTTCATCCTAAAACAGCAGAATATACATTCTTCTTGAGTGCATATGGAACATTCTCCAGAACAGATCACATATGTACAATAAGTACAAAAAGTACAAAAAGATCAACAAGTACAAAAAGATCGATATCATGCCATGCATATTTTCAGATCACAACACTATGAAACCTGAAATCAACCATAAAAAAATTTTTTGAAAGACCACAAATACTTAGAGATTCAAGAACATACTACTAAAGAATGATGGGTTTCCAAGAAATTAAAGAGTAAATTAAAAAGTATGTGGAAGTGGTGCCAGAGTGGTACAGTCAGTTGAGCATCCAATTCTTGATTTTGGCTCAGGTCATGATCTCATGGTTTATGAGCTTGAGCCCCCACATTGGGCTCTGTGCTGATGGCATGGAGCTTGCTTAGGATTCTGTCACTCCTTCTCTCTGTCCCTCCCTCACTTGTGCTCTCTCTTTCTCTCTCAAAAATAAATAAATAAGCTGTTTTAAAAAAGATTTAAAAAAAAAGTATATAGAAGACAATGAAAATGAAAACACAACAGTCCAAAATCTCTGGGATGCAGCAAAGGCTGTCATAAGAGGGAAGTATATAGCAATTCAGGCCTTCCTAAAGAAGGAAGAAATGTCTCAAATACAGAACCTAAACTTACACCTAAAGAAACTTGAAAAAGAACAGCAAATAAAGCCCAAAACCAACAGAATAAGTGAAAAAATAGATTAGAGCAGAAATCAATGATATTGAAAAAAAAGAATAGATCAACAAAACTAGGGAATGGTTTTTGAAACAACTAACAAAATTTATAAACTCCTAGTTAGATTTATCAAAAATAAAAAGGGAATGACCCAAAGAAATAAAATCACAAATGAAAGAAGAGAGACCACAACAAATACTGCAGAAATTCTGCAGAAATAATAAGAGAATATTATGAGCAATTATATGCCAAAAAATTGGGCAATCTGGAAGAAATGGGGAAATTCCTAGAAACAATAAACTATCAAAACTGAAACAGGAAGAATTAGAAAATTTGAACAGACCCATAACCAGTCAAAAAATTTAATCAGTAATCAAAAACTTCCCAACCAAGAAGAGTCCAGGACTGGATGGCTTTCCAGGGGAATTCTACCAAACATTAAAAAAAAATTTTTTTTTAATGTCTATGTATTTTTGAGAGTGAGAGAGACAGAGCATGAGCAAGGGAGGGGAAGAAAGAGAAATGGAGATGCAGAATCCGAAACAGGCTCCAGGCTCTGTGCTGACACCTCAGAGCCTGACATGGGGCTCCAACTCACGAGCTGCGAGATCATGAACTAAACCAAAGTTGGATGCTCAACCGAGTGAGCCACCCAGTCGCCCCTACCAAACACTTAAAGAAGAGTTAATACCTATTATTTTGAAGCTGTTCCAAAAAATAGAAATGAATGGAAAAATTCCAAATTCATTCTGTGAGGCCAGCATTACCTTGATTCCAAAACCAGACAGAGATGCCACTAAAAAAAAAAAAAAAAAAAAAAAAAAAAAAAAAAAAAAAAAAAAAAAAAAAAAAAAAAAAAAAAAAAAAAAAAAAATTATAGACCAATTTCCCTGATGAACATGGATGTAAAAATTCTCAAGAAGATATCAGCAAACTAAATCCAACAAGACATTAAAAGATTTATTTGCCACAATCAAGTGGGATTTATTCCTGGGATGATGGGCTGGTTCGATATCCACAAAACAATCAATGTGATACATCATATTAATAAAAGAAAGGATGAGAACCATATGATCCTCTCAATAGATGCAGAAAAAGCATTTGACAAAATACAGAATCCTTTCTTGATAAAAACCCTGTATAAAATAGGGATAGAAGGAACATACCACAAGATAATAAAGGCCATACATGAAGGACCCACAGCTAATCGTAGTTGGGAAGAAACTTAGATCTTTCCTCCTAAGGTCAGGAATATGACAGTGATGTCTACTCTTGCCACTCTTGTTAAATATAGTGTTGGAAGTGTAGTGTCTTAGCCTTAGCAATCAGACAACAAAAAGAAATAAAAGGCATCCAAACTGGCAAGGTAGAAGTCAAACTTTCATCTTCACAGATGATATGATAGTGTCCATGCAAAACCTAAAAGACTCAACCAAAAAGCTTTTAGAACTGATACATAAATTCAGCAAATCATAGGATATAAAATTAATGTACAGAAATCGGTTGCATTTATATACATAAATAATGAAGCAGCAGAAAGAGAAATCAATGAATCAATCCCATTTATAATTGTACTGAAAATCATAAGATAACCTAGGAATAAACCTAACCAAAGAGGTAAAAGATCTGTACACTGAAAACTATAGAAACCTCATGAAAGAAAGTGAAGAAGACACAAAAAAAATATAGTTAACAATACAGTAATAATTATATATGGTGACAGGGTGTAACTATGTTTATCATGGTAAGCATTTATAAGTCTATAATTATTGAATCACTATGTTGTACACCTGAAACTAATGCAATATTATACTTAAATTATATACTTTAAAAAACAAACAAGTAAATAAACAAAAGAAGTAAAATCAGGTCTGGTTTACCATCTTTAGGAGGAAAACTTAGTGTGTCAATTATGTTAATGCAACTCAAAGGGTTTTAATGTGACCACCAGCTCAGACCCATATATCTTGAACAAAGTATCAAACATTCATCTGTTATTTATTCATCCATTCATTTATTCATTCAAGATGCATTTATTGAGCTCTTATTATGTGCCTCTATACTAGATGTTGGATCTAGTAATGTGGTAAATAGATCTGGGGCAAAAGACAGCTTGATGAAAGTAAAGATGGGTAGTCAGAAGAGCCAGCTAACTGAAGCAGAGAGAAATTGCACAGGAGTCAGACATCTGGGTTTCTCTTCTTACTATTATTTAAAGCCTGCAGGACATGGTCAAACACTAAAGCTTCCCAGGACCATCCTATTTACCTTATAAGTGATGATAAGAGGGGGAAAATATGTATGTATAAATTTTATATTCTCCTGCAAAATTTTGTGCATTGTAAAATGCTCCATGACATAAAGTATAATCATTTCACTGCAAACACCCCCTGGGGTACAGTCTCAAACAACCTGATCTTTTTCCTCCATTGCATGTTCCAACCTGCTCTTTCCAGCTAGTTCTTCTCTGCCTCTTGTTTGAAATCTAGACTTGGTCTCAAACTTTGTAGTACTCTTTCAGATAATAAATTTCCCCAGTAACCATTACTCAAAACGCTTCTCATTTTATTAATTTAAAAATGTCTAATTCTCTATGTTAGGGAATTATTGGCATGTCATTGAAATCCTGTCATGTGAAAGAGTTTATGATTAGATTTTTGTCTATTGCATCCTATCTTGTGTCTGTTCTCTCTCTCTCTCTCTCTCTCACCTTCACCAGACCACTGCCTATTGAGTTGCAACTAGGGAAGAAGGAAATACAAGAACAAGAAAGATCTTAACTAAGACAGTGCTGTTGGGTTCCAGCATTCGTGCTTTAAGAACATTCAGCACTGGATCTTCCAACCATAGGGTGTTTTATCCATTCTTCAGGAGCCTACTCATTTATGAAGATTTCTCAACTGCAGATTTCTCTAGCAGGCCACTTATTTCTCTTCTCTGCCTCTGGTTTTCAAAGCTCAGCCCACAAAGTAGCTCCCTGTTTGAGTATCATAAACCCACTAGTGTTCTCTGTTTTTGTAGCACCCAATTCCGGTCCACAGAAATTTCTGTGCTACAACAAACTCTAGAAATGTAAGGCATTCCTAACACAGCTTTCTCTCATCAATCCACAGTCAGGTGTCACAACTTCAGCTAGACAGGATATTCACATTCATTGTCTGTCTCTTAGATTGTGTTGAACTTTACAAAAAATAATGGTAAGTAATGACCTGGACCATAAACTGACTAAAGTCAGTTACTGTACCAGGTCAAGAATAATGATTTCTGGGGTGCCTGGGTGGCTAAGTCAGTTGAGCGTCCAACTTTGGCTCAGGTCATGATCTCATGGTTCATGGGTTCAAGCCCCATGTCGGGCTCTGTGCTGACAGCTAATAGCTCAGAGCCTGGAGCCTGCTTTGGATTCTGTGTCTCCCCCTCTCTCTGATCCTCCCCTGTTCATGCTGTCTCTATCTCTCTCTCTCAGAAATAAATAAAACATTAAAAAAAAATTTAAAAAAGAATAATGATTTCAGTTGGCCATTTATGTCAAAGTACTACAGATGAATTTGGAAATTTTTCTTCCTAAAATACAATCTGTCATTTTCAAAGTAAATGAGTTCCAGTGGGTAATATTTTTAAATAAATTACTGCATTTTTATGTTTTTAAGATAGTATCATATAAGAAATACAATGACTTCTCACTGTTTGGCTGATTCCCTTTTGCAGCAAGGATAGAAAGAGATGGGCTTTGTTTCAAACTAGCACATGCTCACTGTCAAAAAAAAAAAAAAAAGAAGAAGAAGAAGAAAACAGCCTAATTTTCACTAGCAATTTTGTTCGGCTTAACTAGTACATTAAAGCTGGAACAATAATGACATTGAAATCCAATATTATACCACCACTAAAATTAAGGCGACCTTTTCTAATTGTAGGATAGATTCTATGTTGTCAACTCTTGTTTAATAAGATGAAGGTATTGAGGCAGATTTTTCCTTTATCTCAAATGCTAATCTTAGTTTAGCTTAACCAGAAAAAATAAAATAAATTTGACTCCTATAATAAAATCCATTGTCTTTATAGAACTTTCACAAGGTTTTTAATATTAGGCTTTCAAAAATAAAAGTAGTTTGCTCTATCTGGTACACACAGTATAAACACAGTGCCATTTTTGACAAGGAAACTAAAATTTAGAAATCCGTCATTGTATTTCAGTGTGCCATTTATAGAACAAAAGTATGTATATGAATAAAGCAAAAAATTTTAAATTTTCTATACACACCAAAATAGATGGCTATTATCTCATTACACAAATACGACCCTAGAGAAAAAGAGTGTTTCATGCTGTCTCAAATTATCACAAAATGTTTTTAAAAACTTATGTTCTGCCTTCTTCATAATAAAAAAGGTATTATTATTTCATTCAGACAGGAGGATGAAAGTAAATGTATCCTAGATGCATTTCTTTTAAAGTTAACCTTTTACATAAACCTGTGCATCTTAGTCTGACTGTATGAGATATTGACTAGCAGATATTAGACTTGAAACCTTATTTGTCTTCTTTTCCCCCATTAGCATTCACACTTCATACAGAAATATTTTTGTTATGTGAGATTTGATCAGGTATAGTCCTATCTCATGTTAAGTGAATCAACAAAAAAGATCTTCCAAATTTCCCTTGAAAGATTGCATTCTAACTGAACAATCTTCTTAGCAATAATAACATGCATCTCAATTACCTTGAGGTTGAATTATAGCTCAAACCATATCTTACAAAGGAGGTATTTATTCTTCAATAAATACTTAACTGATCTGACTATGTGCTCTAAAAATTAATCTAAATCTGGAGATCATTTCACTTTACCTCTGAAATCTGACTGAATTAGGAACATGCCTTTCACTTTTTTCTCCACTGTTTATAAAATCACGATCACAAGACATCTTATTGTAACAGGAAATGATAAAAACAGGAACGCTGAGAGGTAATAAATGTTCCACGTGTGCAATTTATGAAATTGAAATGACAGTAGTATGACCTCTTGTGGGATAATAAACTTCTCAGAAGATCAGGACCCAGGCATGCTTACACAGGTTCATAATATCTTACCAGTTTATTTACCTGGGTTCAAGTCCATTATCTTATAACTAGGGAAAAGAGGAAGAAAAAGTCACAAACACATCCAGAAAAATATTATCCAAATAATTTTAAATAAGTTAAGCAATCTTGGTAGAGCAGTTTCAATGAGAAAAACTCAACATATTTTTTTTTTTAAATTAAGGTTATTTTTTGGTGATTCCTTAGAATCCTTGCTGTTCCTTGATCACAACTGTACTTAAGAGAGGGTTCTAAGGAATCACAAATAACTAAGGTAGAGTGACTGCCCTCAAGATGTTCACAGTACTGGGGCACCTGGTGGTTCCTCAGTTAAGCATTCAACTCTTGATACTGGCTCAGGTCATGAGCTTACGGTGAGCTCGAGCCTCACATGAGGTGAACATGAGCCCCGCATCAGGTGAGACCCACTTCTCTCTCTCTCTTTCTCTCTCTCTCTCTCTGTCTGTCTCCCTCTGCCACCCTCTGCCCCTCCTAGGATTCTCTCTCTCTCTCTAAAAATAAAATAACAAAATTAAATTAAACTAAACTAAAATAAAACAAAATAAAATAAAAATCCTCACAGTCTTAGACAAAGATACCGACGCATACAAAAGCAACTCCACTGGAAAAAAATAAATTTTATCAAAGAACTAGAATGTGCGATGACACATATAAACAAGCTATCCTTTAAAAAGCAACTGTTTTGCTATCAAAATGAAACTATAAAACTGATTTTATTAAAATTACAGATTATATAAGAAGGTAATTTATAAAATTCCTTTTCTAAGTATCAAGTTAACTAAACAACCTGGAACTCAAAAAAAAAAAAAAAAAGCTTTCGTTATTGAAACAATCTATGTGGAAGCCTGTTTTCAAATGTTCATTTCATGGCCTTTTGTTTGTTTTAGTTTTAATTCCAATTACTTAATCATTTTGTGGCTTTTTAATGTAAATTCAAAACCATAATGGAAAGTTCATATGGGAATATCAACAGTTTGAATTTGCATTAATGCACAAATAAATCAAAAAAGAAAAAGAAAAATGGAAAAAAGAATCGACATCATTTTGCCTGGCTCAAGCTCTGGGTCCCAGAAAACTTTGAAGAATCAGAGAGCTCCATAGTCTTCTG
The DNA here is from genome assembly GCF_003009895.1 of Hyaena hyaena. Lineage (NCBI taxonomy): Eukaryota > Metazoa > Chordata > Mammalia > Carnivora > Hyaenidae > Hyaena > Hyaena hyaena. Next base: position 81,041 of record NW_024082109.1, on the reverse strand, counting down.
ACAGCTGCTGCTCCAAAAAAGTCAGCCTAAAACAGTATGTATAAGATACACAGTAATAGAAATATGTTGTAATAGATTGGGCTGTGGGTCTCCCTACATTTTTTGTAATTTAAAACCAAAGACCTATCTGCTGGCATGAATTAAAAGTAAAAAGGAATAAAAACATTTAACCTAACAAAATCATGACTAAGTATCATCATAAGATAGAAAAAAAAACATTTAAATCTCTATTCATGATAAAAATGAGTTAGCATAATGGTCTGGAGAGTAGTATATACTCTATACATATGTTTAACTCTCTAACATGAACTAGTGTATGTAAAAACTTTACAAATTATATGATACTATGCAACATAAGCTTATAATCATCAATTTAGGCAAAACGATTTTGCTGAAGTGACAGTCTTCTTAAATAATTCTCTTTACCTAACCAAAGATATAAAAGATCGGTATGAAAACTATAGAAAATTTATGAAGGAAATTGAAGAAGACACAAAATAATGGAAAAACATTCCATGTTCATGGATCAGAAGAATAAATATTGTTAAAATGTCATTACTACCCAAAGTAATCTACACATTCAAAGCAATCCTAGTCAAAATTGCACCAGCATTCTTCTCAAAGCTAGAACAAACTATCCTAAAATTTGTATGGAACCACAAAAGACTCCAAATAGCCAAAGTAATATTGAAGAAGAAAACCAAATCGGGAGACATAATCCCAGACTTTAGCCTCTACTACAAAGCTGTCATCATCAAGACAGTATGGTATTGGCACAAAAACAGACACATAGACCAATGGAATAGAATTGAGAACTCAGAACTTGACCCTCAAATGTATGGCCAACTAATCTCTGACAAAGTGGGCAAGAGTATCCAAGGGAAAAAAGACAGCCTCTTTAACAGATGGTGCTGGGAGAATTGGACAGCAACATGCAGAAGAATGAAATTAGATCATTTTCTCACACCATACACAAAAATAAACTCAAAATGGATAAAGGACCTGAATGTGAGACAGGGAACCATCAACACCCTAGAGGAGAAAGCAGGAAACAACTTCCTTGACCTCAACCGCAGCAATTTCTTACTTGACGCATCCCCAAAGGCAAGGGAATCAAGAGCAAAAATGAACTACTGAGACCTAATCAAGATAAAAAGCTTCTGCACCACAAAGGAAACAATCCATAAAACTAATAGGCAACTGACAGAATGGGAAGAGATAGTTGCAAATGACATATCAGATAAAAAGCTAGTATCCAAAATCTATAAGGAACTCACCAAACTCCACACCCAAAAAACAAATAATCCAGTGAAGAAATGGGCAGAAGACATGCACAGACACTTCTCCAAAGAGGACATTCAGATGGCCAACAGACACATGAAACGATGCTCAGCATCCCTCATCATCAGGGAAATGCAGATCAAAACCACACTGAGCTACCACCTCACTCTCGCCAGAGTGGCTAAAATGAACAAATCAGGAGAACTCTAGATGCTGGTGAGGATGTGGAGAAACGGACACCTTCCTACACTGTTGGTGGGAATGGAAACTGGTGCAGCCCCTCTGGAAAACAGTGTGGAAGTTCCTCAAAAAATTAACAATAGAACTCCCCTATGACCCAGCAATAGCACTGCTAGGAATTTACCCAAGGGATACAGGAGTGCTGATGCATAGGAGCACATGCACCCCAATGTTCATAGCAGCACTTTCAACAATAGCCAAATCATGGGAAGAGTCTCAGTGCCCATCAACTGATGAATGGATCAAAAAGATCTGGTTTGTCTATGCAATGGACTAATACATGGCAATGAGAAAGAATGAAATCTGGCCATTAGTAGTGACATGGATGGAACTTGAGGGTGTTATGCTGAGCTAAATAAGTCAGGCAGAGAAGGACATATATCATATTTTTGCATTTATAGGTGGATTAGGAGTAACTTAACGGAGGACTATGGGGGAGAAGAAGGGGAAAAATAGTTGGGGAAAGGGAGGGAGGCAAACCATGAGAGACTCTTGAATGCTGAGAACAAACCGAGGACTGATGGGAATGGGGGAGAGGGGAAGGGGGTGATGGGTGATGGGAATGGTGGAGGGCACTTGTTGGGATGAGCACCAGGTGTTATATGGACACCAACTTGACAATATACTATTTAAGAAAAAAAATAATTGTCTTTCTATTCAAAAATCAATAAAGATATAAAACAGTGGACTTGAATTTTAAGGAAATGAGGAAAAAAAGTAGCCTTTGAGCAGTAGACAAGCATCAATTTGGTGAATCTTCCTCATGGATGGGAACAACTAACTTAGATCAAACATGGAGCCCACTAGTCTCATAAGAAAGCCTTTTACTTTGGCAAATGACTGATTTGTTCACTGAGTCAGTGAAGCAGAGCTGAAAGGCACTGATCCTACTCACTGGAGTAGAACACCTCCCCTTCAATCACAATTCAAAACTGACCAAAAGCCAGTGAGGCCTTTGCCATATCTGTACCTCTATTATCCACAATAATAATCCAGATTTAAGAAGGGAGTCCTACATGCATGATATTTTCTGTGACACTTGAATTTCCACATGAGATGATTTCCTTTAGCAAATGATCACCATCTGTCACCAGTTTCATATAGAGCTCCCCTTTATGCTTATTAGGCTTCTCTTTATTAAAAAATTTAAACATATTACTCCCTGATAAATAATTCCTCCCTAAATTTGCATATGTTAGTGCAAATTTAGCAAGCATATCACTCACACTGTCTAAACCACCAGATTGTAAAAGAAGGGATAAAATTACACCTAAGTAAAGTCACCAGTTATCCCCAAAATGAGATGACCCTTTGGAAAAAGTAACATCATTCTTAAGAGCCACATAATTCCAACCTCAAAACGGAAGACTAATTTTGTACTTAAAACTGTGGGGAGGGGGGGATATTTGGTGGCATAAAACTTATTACCTTGATGAGATATATAGCTTTTGCTTAAAGAAAATGAATCACACAATTTTCCTGTTTGAAACTCTTGCCAATACATATCTTGTGGAAATATAAACTTTCCTGTAAACAAGCTTTAAGGAGGCTGAGTTGATACTGAGTGGCAGTTTTTCTTTATATCTTTTAGTCTTTCAAAATAATACTGTTTTTTTCCCCCAGCCCTTCCCCACTTTTGTTTCTGATTTGCTCTTCATTCTCTTAGATGCTGGAAAAAAATTACTATTTATAGATGCTTCATCAAGCTTCTATGGAGAATTGAATACAATTGTTTTTGTCCACCATGAAGCCCAGGATCCAAACCTAAGAAGAGTGTTAACTCTACGTATTCATATTACACACAGACACTCAGCATAATGCAGAATAATACTGATTTTGGGTGAAATGGAAGAAATGTAATCAAATGCCAAATTAAGATTTTTTTTTTACTTAGGTAGTTCAGGATAAGAGCTTTTCAATGTATCCTCCTGAAAGATGGGGAGAGGACACAGGCATCTGGTTCTGTTGAAGGGATGCGTTGGCAAATCAGTGAAATTGAATAATAAAATTACATAAAAATTTGTGACTTAAGAGACTTTGGAAAAAAAAAACAGAAATCATACAGCTGTGTAAAAACCTAAAAGGACACAATGAAATAGAAAATTCTCTATTGATGAATGAGTATAATTATCAGCTTGTTGTATTGTACAGAAATGAAACTGACCCTAGAGATAATCAGAACACTTAACAGAGATTCAGTTCCACGATGGAGCACTTATCAATATTAGTTCATAAAAGTAAAAGGAATTGTCTCTATTCTGAGATAATCCACCTGCTCTTTTGCTTTATTTGAGGCTGCAAATGTTCACTTAATAATAGAAACTGGTATGCAGTCTCGAGTTCCAGTAAGCTAAGGATTTTCCAAAACTCCAATTTTGTTCAGATCTCGGTAGATAAAATTCTGATCAGGATATACTGTAAAGAGCAAAACAAACACATTTCCATTCTTTGAAAATGAAGAAAAAATATCCCAAACCAAAAACTCTCTGCTTGGGAGTTTTAAATAGCACAATGACATTATTTTTCATCCTTTCCAACCCTATTGTTCATTTAAATCCAATTATCCATCCACTTCACTCTAGATGGAGAACCTGGGCGTTTAGAAGAAACACTTGTTTTAGAACAAGCTATTTTTTTTTTTCTATGTCAAAAACAGATTGAAAGTTTTTCATGCTTGATGAACATTCTGGGCTCCTTGAAGGAAAGAAGGGTCTGTGCAGAACATGAGGCTGAAGTATGCTTCTCTCACATACACCTGTTCCAGTTTTTGACGCACTGGCCCACAAATCACCTCTTCATCTTTGTCAAGCCCAAAGCCTCTATTCTTCTCCAGTGACCTGAGGTTGATGCAACAAAAGGAGGCAATTCCACAGCAATGTCAGAGGCCCTTTGCTACCGAAAATAACACCCTGCTAAAATGTGATAGCTAGAAAACTAAAACGTAATGTTTGTATTGGTTTTTATGTAGGGCATCTTAAAAAATAAGACAACTGAAGCATTGTTAATTCAAATTCTGATCTGCTAATCCAAGGAATGGGGCTGTAATAGTGCAAAGTGCTATGGACCAGGCAGAAGAGAAATATAATTATGGAGCTTAAGGCTCCAGCAAGCAGCCTCAGAATCTCAACTTAGAACACTAGCACTGCCTCACTCGCTGACATTAACCCCTTCAGCACTACTGCTTCTCGGACAGGAGCCAGTTCACATAGTGTCTCAGTGACCAATCTTTCCTTTGCTATGGCATACATATTTCTTACTGTCTTTACAAAACGTACCATGCTGCTTTCTATTGAATTTACACACATGCTGCTGCCGCCAAATTTATGCATAATGGTATTAAAATGTAAATTTTAAGCCCCAAGCATTTAAATATGAAAAAAGGAGTTTGGGGAAAAAAAAACAAAAAACATTGTGTTAATTATTCTGTTGATACAATTTCTAAAACTAGGGGAAGGGTTTCCTGATTAGAAACAGCTAAATACTGCTCATAGCCTCATGGTTTCCAGACTTGTGTTTTCTGACTCGCATCGTGCCTTCAATGGTCTCTTCATACAGTTTTATTTTAAACTCTTGTACTAATATAACTTTGTGTTTCCCATTTTTACAGAGACTATGGGTATATAGAAGATTCCAGATAATTTCTAATTATTTTGTATCTATTAGGCACACAAAAGATTTGGTAATCCTTAGGAAGCACTAAGCAAAGGCACAGAAGAATCACAAATACAACACAAACACACATTTATTATTAACTATGTGCCAGGCATTGTGCTAAATCCTTTCCATGCATCACTGCATTTAATCTACCCAAAGACCCTATGAAAGAGGTAGAATGACCATTGCAATTTTATAAGTGAAAAACAGGTATAGGGAGGTTTAACAGAATAACAGATTTGTCATACCTGTTAGGAGAGGAGTCATAGTTAACTCTTCTCGTCTGAGAACTTTGAACAGTTTACAATCCCAAACACAAAACTCTGTACTTCTTTTCCATTTCCTCCCTCGCTATTTTGCCAAGATAGGCCTCCAAAATTTTTTTCTTTTTTCACCAGCTTCTGTCAAACATTGGAAAAGATCATATAACACAGTAACAAATATCATCAAAGGATAACGACAGGTCACCTGGCAATGTTTCCTTGTTATGGGAACAGCAAAGTCCCTGTCAGCAAAGTTATTGCAGATGGTTGCCAAAGCAGCCCGTCTAGACACTTTAAAAATCAAGTACAGAAACAGATAAAAAATCTGTATTTGTTTGAAAGCAAGAGGACAGGGGACATAAAGAACAACCCTGCAGTAAACTTTAATAATTTACACCTGAAAAGATTACAGCCCACAATCTCTGCAATTCCCTCGCTGATGTGGATGGTCTTTATCAAACAGAACGCTAACTCCTTGAAGGCAAAGGAGCTCTTTGTATATGGATGGACTCTGTATCCCCACTGTCGCCCAGGATTTACTGAAATGCTTGAAATTAATTAATTAAATTTATCAAGGCAGATAGGTCAGATTATTTTTAAATTCTAAATAGTGTTATCAAGTTTCCAGTATGCATAAGATAGCATTTCCCCTTTTTTATCTAATTAGATATTTCACCTGGGAGAAAGTTCTGGTATCATTCAGTTCAACCTTCTTATTCTACTTTTCCTAAATGTTAAATCTTTAAATGCTCTTTTTTCAGCTAGAAGACAACCTTCTTTTGCCACTTTTTAGGATACTTGAAGCTTACATGGATTAACAGGAAGCCCATCAACTAGGTATTCCTGTACAAGGAGGTGGCATCAGTAAATTTAAATTAAGGAAATGGAAGTAGAATGAATGGAAGTAGCAGTTCGTTCAGGACTTTCCTGGTTTTAGAACTGAAAGCCACATCCTAAGAAACCGCTCAGTCCTGAGCAAACAAAATAGTTGCAAAATAGCAAACTATTTTTTGGTCACTCTAAAAAATCAAGAACAATTTCTATAAAATAAAAATTTAATTGTAGGAACCAATCAGATAGTATATATTTTATGAGTCCTCAATTGTTACTTAAGTTTTTGTCTTTGTGTTTCTTTGTGTAAGAACTGGATATATTTCATAATTTCAGGACCTCTACAACCTGTAGGCAAATTAAATTCAGGTCAAAATCAAATATGTAAATGGTCAGTTAACTAGGACTTGGTGAGTTCAAGTTTGAAAGTAAGCTGGCTTCATGCAAGCAGGGTATTCTGGGTCACAGAAGAAACATACCTGATTAAATAAGAAAACATGATTGAATCTAAGCAAGGAAAATCTCAAAGTGCCTAATGCCAAACCATTCATGCTTGGACTACAGGGATTCTGATTCCATTGTTCTGGGATACAGCCCAGGCATGGATATTTTTGCACAGTTCTCCTGATAAATTTAATGTCTATTGTGTTATCGTCCTTTGAATTACTTTATTTTCCTAGAAATAAATTTAACAAAGAAGAGCAGAGCCAGAGTTGAAATGGACCCTTTGATTAATAATTAGTAATTTATCATTTCAGGTTATTATAAAAATGGAGAAATGCCTGCATATATTAAGATCTTTTTTCAGCCTGGTTTGGAGTTGAGTTTTAACTCTCTGTCGATAGCAAATTTGTATGTTAGCATTTTGCTCAGGTAGCAATACTAACTAATGGAGACAATGCTTCCATTCCATGTGTTCTGCAAATTTTATACTATAAGTTATCTATGTATACTTACACATATGTTCATGAAACATTCATCAGAACTGATTCTTTAATCATATATGAAAAAAACCAAATTATCATAAGTGAAAGTCTTTCTCTATAATGAAACCCAAGGTGATTTATAAAGAGAAATGGATATTTGGAATCAGTAATAGGATATGAGGACAATGACTTTTTAAATGCTATTTTAAAAATTCTTCAGGTCATTAATAGCCAAATGTTCTAATATACCGATTTCTCAGTGACCCATGTCAATTGACTAGATAACGTGAGTCTTCTACTAATGGGGGGGAAATGCCATATTTTAGAGACTCTCTCTCTCTCAAAAACTAATAAACTTAAAAAAAAAAAACTGTCCAGCTGTTTTCAGCAGAGTTTTTGAGCTACAAACATGCGTTTTAACCCTAGTTAGCAGTAGGAAAAGTATTTTTTCTCATATATTAATATATCATGCTGTTTCTCAACTGACTTAAACTCTGCCAAGAATATTATTCCTTTTTCTACTCCAGGTACTAATGATGTCATCAAATGTTGCAGAAAAACATATAACTCCACGTCCCCAGTCTTGGGAGGTAAATGCCTTTTATTTGCCTGAAGTCATTTTTTTTTTAATCTAGAAATAACCTCTTTCAATTGTCACATGAAAACTTTAAACAAACTAAATAGCAAGAGCTTCCAACTTTACTTGGTAAGAACTTTAGCAAACCATGGAATTCATACTCAAAAAAGTTTGTTAGGGGAAGAAAAAGAAATGGCTGTCATCTTTTAATGGTATATTTAGGCATTATATATATATGATACAAAGTAATAATTTATAGTGTTCTAAGCAGAAATGGGAAATTTCAGGGGGACTGCTAGGTCTTGAGTAAAGTGAAAATGCATTCTGGTCATGCAAAATGGTATTGGATGCAAAATACAAATAAACACTAGTGCCATAAATATACTGATTTGTCCATCATATTGTAAATAGGCAACCATCTTCTTAAGTTTTTATTAAAAGACCTGGAGGGAAATATATATGAAAAGAAGAGTAAGAGCTCAACTTTTGTAAGAGATCCACTATGTCTAATAAAATGTATTAGTAGTAACATAAAATGAAAGATAGTTTTTGTCTCACTATTTAATTATAATTCACAAAATGAAGATAAACATAGCAACAGAATACTTAGAAATTCCCAAATACTGTTACCAAAGGGCTAGCCAAATATACCACACTGGAAACACTTGTCTGCCTAAAAAAAAAAAAGAAAAAAAAAAAAGCATAGGTAGCATTACCTTAACTAGTCCACAGTACAGCTTAGCCAGAAAACTTCAGAGAGGAGTTTTAGAAAAGAAAGTTTCTGTTTTTTTTGCAGCAGTTAATTCTGCCTAACTTATGTCTAAACTGCAGATTCTTTGGTGATTGGCTTTTAGCTTACAATTTCTTAGACAAGGCAACAGTTCTTTAATTTCTTAAGTATTTTAACTGTACCAAGTTAATCTAAAAGAAATTCTTCGTGCATTTTTTATGGAAATGAGCATTGGGACAAAGAGATTAAGTTTGTTCTCATCAATAACATTAGTAAGAAGGCATACAGGCACAAAGCTCTTCTAGCCTTCTCAAACTCTACCTATTCAATGCATTTCAATCCTAATTCATTTATTCTTTTCTAAAATTTAACCCAAATTAAAAGGGTGGTTATTTAGTAAATCACTGTCTCATTATTCATATAAGTAAGAAATTACTCAATGTGGCCCTACTCACTGTTACCTGAGAAAATACATATACATACATATATGATATATGCAAGATACTTTATGTATGATACATTTAAAATAAATACAATTTGTTTTTTAAGATAATTGTTTAGAGCTTTATCTTTGAAAGTACACACTTGTTTTCATCTTTTAATCTACTGCATACTCTTGAGTGAAAAGTAAGCCAGGTATTTATAAGATTAAAGAAATAAACAAACAAACAAAAAGAGGCACAGGGAGATTATAACTTGACTAATGTCTCAATCTCAGTAACAAAGGCAAGTGATCTAGAATCCAGGTGTTCTGGATCATGGATCTTTCCATTAAGCGAGATTAATAAGGTTCAGAGCAAATAGCATTTTTCAAGACTTATCTAAAATATTAAAGATGATGACCTAGTAAAAATTTAAAAATATAAGGTATTTACTAATAATGTTTAAAACTATTTTTGAAGAGAAGATTCAGAATCCAGATAAATCCAAGTGTTATAATTTTATATGAACTGAGGTTTTTACACATCTTGATTATATAAAAATACTATTCAAATTTTTAAAAAATGAAATACTGTATCTCCTTCATCAGATTAAAAATTCATGAAGGTCATGAAGAATCATTATTTCAGGATACCCTTCCCCTACAAGCACACAAACTGACAAGCATGGCTCCTTGTCCATAACAGCAAAGTCAACAAATCTATAGAATGAGTGAATGGATTTCTCAGATAAATGACCAAATAATTCCAATAAACATCTTGTAATAGCAATTGGCAATTACATACTACTTCTGAGCTTAATCAGAATTTCCTTCATTTTCATCATTATTTTATTTACAAACTCAGATCTCTGGGGAAACTCCTTATCTAATAGCTAAAACATGTATCTTATATACTCATATAAACTTTGATTACAAACATCATTTACTAAACCAACCAAGATGTGTCAGGGGTCATACTGAGTAATGGCTTCTCTCTGCGGGACTGACCCATGTTTCCTTCTTCCTTTTCCTCTTACTCTCCACAGGAAAGTCAGATTTCGGACTGTGATACAATGGAGTCTATATTGGTTCAAATTTTGTTAAAGGATATGAGAATCCCCTCTGATCCACTCAGCCTCTCTGCCAAGAGTCAATATCAGCCAAATCTCAGATAAACAACAGAGCAACTCAGACCAAACTAAAGAATGACTAAAATAGCAACAAGCTATCATTGCATTATCAACATTACCAAAGTTGCATTATCACTAAATCCGTTCAGTTTCATCACTGATATATTTGCCAAACCCATGTACTTTTGTTCTGCCCATCTCCACTGTCTATACTCACATACTCTCTCACCTAGGCAACTAAAATAGCCTCATAAGTGATCTCCATAGATCACCATGACATTTCCAATCCATTTATCACAGTGTAGTCACAACAACCTTTTGAAAATGCAAATAAGACCCTCTGACATTGTCAAGGCTTCCCTTTGCTGTTTGGGTCAAAACAAAAGTTCCCAACATGGCTTTAAAACGTTTGTATTATCTGACCTCAATTTATAGTAACATCTTCCATGGTTTCAATTATCTATTGTTGCATAACAAGGAACCCAAAACCATAGTGGCTGAAATAACATGATCATTTATTTGTTCATAATTTTGCAATGTGATCAAAGGCTTAAAAAGGATAGCTCATCTTTGCTGCATGAGACAGCAGCTGAGGCCATTCAACTGGGATTACAGGATGCACAGCCAAGATTGCTCACTCACAGGTCTGGAAAGCTTTTTGTATGTAAGCTGCAAGCTCAGCTACAGCTGTGGACAAGAGGCTTCAGTTATCCTTCATGTAGTACGCCCTCCTTGTTCATAATTGGGCTTCCTTACAGCATGGCAACTAGGTTATAAGAGGCAGAAAATTTAAGCTGCCTGTCCTTTTAAATTCTACTATCAGAACTAGTATATCATTCCTGTCATTCTTCATTCACAAAAATTGTTATGAACACAGCTCAGATTCAAGAGAGGTCATATTTAGGACATACCTATCAATGGTTGTAGTGAAAAAGAATGCACAACAATATTTAATCCCTGAAGCCCATCCTGTTCCTTCTTTTTTTGTTCCAGTCTTTTATTACCTATCAGCATCATGACAGAATTTTATTTGAATAAACACTGTAAGAAAAATAGGTCTAGGGGTTGCCTGGGTGACTCAGTTGGTTGAGCATCCAACTTTGGCTCAGGTCATGGTCTCACGGTTTGATCTGTGAGTTAGAGCCGCATGCCAGGCTCAAAGCAGCATGGAGCCTGCTTTGGACTCTCTGTCTCCCCTAATCTCTGTCCCTCTCCACCGCCCCCCAAATGAATAAACAGTAAAAAAAAAAAAAAATCTAAATTCATATCTGTTCTTCATAACAACTATCCAATTTTGCATTGATACTGTGGCCATATCCTGGATGAAAGGGTTTGTTAGATGTACTTTAGGTTAAATTATTGATCTTAATATTACTAATGAAGATTTATCTAAAAATACAGACCTGAGACATTACTTAGGTGTGCTCCTCCTGTTCTTTTTCTAAGCTTCTAACACCCCTGACATTCAGTTTGTAACATACCTGACCCCACTCGCTCATCAGCCAAAAAATGAGGAAAGATGATATATAAATAGAGAGAGGGTAGGAGAGAGAAAAAGACAGGGAGAATGAAACCAAAAGAGGATATGGAGCCCTTACTTAAATGCTACTAATTCTGCAAAATCTCTTTAGCTCTACATTCACTTTAACTCAAATATGTTAATTAAATATACTCCTTATAAATTTCTTCTTCAAAGTAAACCACTAGAAATATGTATATGCATAATAAAATCATAATATATAATTTTAAAAAATGGAGCCAACAAAAATGACCTGTGAAAATTGTAACTATTTAGAAATTAATTGATAATTCTTTGATTAAGAAATAATTTAAAAATATCCAACTACTCACTTTGAAAGCAGACATTAATCAGATAGATTAGGTAAGGGATAATTAGACAGAACACTATGTTATACGAACACCAGATTCAATTCATCTTCTTTTCCCTTAAGAAGGAACTACTTCAAGACACAAAGGTATATGAAAATGGATTATGAATCAACATTGTGGTTAGTAAAAATGTATATGGACTGGTCAACCCTACATATATTCCTGCAGCAAATTTTGTACATTTTAAGCTGGTTCTCAATAAAATGGTACCATCTATGAGCACTCGGTAAAGAAAAAAAGTAAATGCAACATCAAGTTTTATTTATTATACATAGTTTTCTTATCCCAGAGAGATAACCTTTCACATCATATTCTGCATGCATAACTTATGTGTTACATAAAGATGAACTAGAATCTAGTTATGATATGTAAAAAAAATGTGCACTGAGCATTTAGAAAACTTATAAGAAGAGTCAAATAATTACAAATCATTTTTAAAGTCCAGTTTTGTGCATTCTACAAGAACAATGACCAGGTTTAAGGAAAGAAAGAGTGAGGTTGCCTGTATAGAATTATTTTCTGGGCATTAAAAAGCTATCCAATCTTAAATAATTTGGGCAATCTAATAACACAATATGCAAATTTCATTAGAAAACAATTACTTGCAATTTTCTATAAAGTTTATACTTTAAATTAGTCTACTTAAAACATTAATGATCTGCCATATGCTTTTTGTTGACCAGGGAGACTGAAGAGCTTAAGGTTAGTGATCCTATAGGTGATGATGAGAAAGGGAGCTTAAGGGATTTAAAAGTATTTCACAAAGCTGTGGAAGACTTGTAAGAAAATCTTTGTCTTTATCACCACTTGTTTAAAACAAATCTATAAGATAAAACCAATGAAAAATCATGTTTTTTGATGTTATGAGGTTAAATAATAAGAAGTACTACCAGGAAAGCAGAAAAACAAATATTTAGTAATAAAATAATAATGAAGTTATTAAACAATTTACCACATGGAATATTTTGGACTTCATTAAAATTAAAATATGAAAAAATAAGAATATAAAGTTCTGTGAAAATGCATTGATAAACTCACTCTGACAACTATTATATATGTATATATATATCACATATACAAACACAGACATACATAAATGTGAAATTATATATATGATAACACTATGATCATAAGCTTTTTTCTTCCCATATTTTAAATTGTTTCAAAGCTAAATTATATTTTTATTAAAAAGAATAATTTAATATTATTAAAATCAGAGAAAAATAAACAGTAAAGGAACACTTGGGGCTAAACAGATCATGAAACTGTAAACATAGTCAACACTTATTCTTGTTCCTTGAAGCAAAAGTAAGCATGCTCTAAAAGGAAAATGAAGCAAGGAGCTATGCAAATTATCTGTCCAAGAGTTGGTCTAGGATACAGACAGAAAACTAAACACTGATTTCAGCCATCACTGCATCAGTTGGTTTTCTTCAATATCTCCAAACCCTCTATTGCTCAAAATATCACATGACATTTTCCATTCCACTAGCATGAAACCCTGTCAGATTTCTTCTTTTTTTTTTAATCACTCCTCCCTCTTCCCCTCCTTCATCTGAGTCTCAATTTCATGCCAAGGTGCTGACTTAGCAGAAACGCCATGCATAGTGGCATGGTGACTTCTATCCCTGACCATGAGACGCTTTTCATTTATATTCATCAAGGAAGTACTCCACAGGCATCAAACCATGTACCCAGATTTCAGTTTGTTATTTGATTATCTAACTTAATCCCATTAGGCACTGATCTTTTAAATAGCACAAAAACTGCTGACAAAACGCCTCTGCAAACATCACAAATCCCCTATATGAGGAGTATTCAATTTCACAATTAGCCTTAGTAAAAGCTGGTATTTACATTTATTCTAATATTAATTGGGGGGCAATTTCAAGTGAAAATAAAAGGAATTGAGTGTTTTCAAAAAATAAAATCTTATAAAACACAGTGATACTTGCTGAGATGAGATGACCTCTTTTCTTTCCCATTTAAAAATCTGAGGATTCTCCAGGAGCACTTTCTCCATATATGGCTAAATGGTTTAGTTTCTTCAGAAACCTAGATTTAAAGTCTATTCTCACTTTATGGAGACTCTCTCATTTCTGTTTGTCATAAAACCTGCATTTTGGAGGGGAAACATACTGTAACATATGGTGGTATGCACAGTATAAATAAGATACATAGGCAGAAAATAAAATATCTATTAATATCTAGGAATTCAAAATATTTTAAGAAAAAAGGGATTCCAACACACATAAGGAATGGCCACATAAACATTTTTTGAACAAAAATATATGGAAGTCATATGTTAAAAAAAATCACGTCATTCATTATATGTGGGGAAAATAATGGAGTAATTATGGGATACTCAGTAAAATGTTCATCTAGAGAAAGAGTTAAAAAATTTTTCTTAAGTGACTGATATTAATAGAGTACCAGACCAAAGTCAGAAAAGCCACATCATGAACAAATCATATTATTTGCTCATGCCTCCATTGCCTCATCAGCTAAATGGATCTAATGAGACATCGCATTAGATCTTCTAATTCACAGGGAGTTTAAGGAAATTATTACTTAATATTATATACGTGTCCTTCTGGAAAGCAGAGCTCTATAAATGCTGAAAATTTTCTTTTTTTAATCTTTATTATGTCCTTTACCAAAATTATCAGAAAACAGAATAAAAGAATACTTTAAAAAGCACATTTCTACATAAAAAGGCTTCCACAAAGTTAATAGGATCTTTTTGTTTTTGAAAGACAAATGATATGAAGATTAAAAGTTCCTAGAATCAAGATAGTGTCTCAACAAATGATATAAAATATTCAAAATATTGAAGAATTTGCCCATGTAAATTAGAAATATTAAGAGTCTCCTAAAAATACAAATATAATTTTCAGTTCTGCCCTAATGGTTTTGGCACTATTTCACGGGGGAAGAAAAGGCAGGACATCTGGAGTGAACCTGAAGTCATTCTATAAGTTGAATATATAACTTCCTCTCTTGCTCTAACCATCCATTTCTTTTCTTTTTTTCATGCTTATTTATTTTGAAGGAGAGAGAGAGAACGTGAATGAACGAGGACAGAGAGAGGGAGAGAGAATCCCAAGCAGGCTTCTCCCTGTCAGCACAAAGCACAAAGCCCTAGGAGGGGCTCAAACTCATAAACTGTGAGATCATGACCTGAGCCTAAATTAAGACTTAGAGACTTAATCAAATGAGCCACCCAGGCACCCCATTTCTATTTTCTCGATATTTGTCTTAATTGGTGCTTAAGCTATTGTATATTTAATCACTTAACATTTATTGTGTACCTACTATATCTTAAGCTCTGAGCTAGGTATTTGATAATGAGAAGAGTGAAATATAGTCCCTGACTTTGAGAGTTCACTGTTCACTGGAGAATGCTAGCATGTAAATTCTATATAATAAAGAGACAACATCCACTGTTGACGGACACATGCATTTTTGAGAACAATTTTCTTTTTTCTTCTAAAGTTGAACAAGTGTCTATTCTCCCATCTAATAATTCCAACCCTAGTTATATGCCCAAAGGTAATTTCCACACATGTTCATTCAGACAATGCTCAAGAGTGCTCACAGCAACATAATATTTAAAAATTGACAAGAACCCAAGCATTAATGAGAATACATAACTAAATGTAAAGTTATCTCACAATGTAATATGATGGTGAAAATAAATTACCGTCAGCCCATATGCAATACCATGGAAGAATATTAGAAATATTGCATTGAGTGAGCAAAACGAACTGGCATTTTGTTTTAGTAAAATTCAAAAACAAGATATATATGCATTACATTTTTAAAAATGCATAGATACCTGGTTACATTATTTTAAAATGAAAAAGAAATATACACCTTAAATTCAACATAGTGGTTTTATTTAATGGGGGGCAGGATGGAGCAGTGGAGAAAGACATCTAGGTAACTTCAATAGGATTGTCATAATCTAGTTCATAAGTTCTTCAGTGGTCTCATAGTGTGATTTATTATTATGCTTTTTAATTTCTTATATGTTACATTTTTCTTTGCACCAAATTTTCAAAATAAAAATTAGATAATTAAAAGGAAAATTTCCATGTCATGACATTGCACTAATTCTACCTGAAGGTGTTCAGAAAAGAAGCCATGAAATTTCAACAGAGTTAGAAAGATAAAATTTATTTTCCAAGAAGAGAAAGGTATGAACAACGGCCCAGAGATGTGGAAGATCAATGGGACAAATGACAGAATAGGACTGGGGCTGGAGCATAGGACATGTGGGAGAAGATGCAGGAGATGATAGTGACAAAGGAATTCATTACTTCTGTGGAAAGCCTTAGATGCCAGAAAAGGAAGAAGTTTATCTTGTAAGCAATGGAATGAGGCTGATGTCTTACTTTAAAGCAGGGAAGTTACAAGATCATTTTAGAATGATAACCATAGTGGTAGAATTGTGGGAAACAATCAGTAAAGACAAGTGTCAGTGGTAGCATTTAAAAGAATGACACAGTAGTCTAGGTGGCACAAAAGGAAAATTTCAACAAAGCTTTCAGCAGTAGAGAAGAAAAGAGATGGATTTAAAGACATTTAAAGGTTAATTATACTTCAATAAAGCTAGAATTTTAAGAAAAGACGTTTAAAGGGTATATTTGGCAATTAAACAGATTTGGGGTGTTAGGCATAATTAAGAGCTGCAGAAAACCCCAAATTTTTATATTTCTTATGCATATATGTTGTGTGAATATGTTTGATATTCATTATACATATGCAGCGATTTGAAAATCCTGAAAGGACACCTTGTTACTACCACCACAGTCCCCAAACTGCCCACTATCTCCCATCTATTAAATAATATAGAAACCCCCTTTACTGGTGGCAAGGCATTCAACTCACAATACTGAGCAAGTTTTAAAATGCAGAGTATGGGGAAAATAACAGTAGCTTCAATCTATGCATAAAGTTATAGTAGGAGAATAAAAGACTAAATGAGGATCCTTTCCCAAGAAGCTCACTGGTAAGAAGAAAAGCAAAAGGCACCAGAAGTGGAGTGAATGAACGAGGCAAGGAGAACAGCTCTAGAGAGATGAGGCTGGAGCAAGCACTCAACTCTCTTATTTTGCATTGAATTAATTCCTCCTGACCTGAAGGTTTTGGAGATCAGTGCTTTTTTGTCATAACAAAGAGTTGCTCTACTACTGAACCTCAGTTTTCTTCTTTGTGGATTAAGCGGTAAAATTTACATAACATACTTAGCATAGTGCCTGTCATAAACTACACGTTCTATAAGTGTTATCTATAGCTATCTATGCTTCAGACTGCAAAAACTCCTGCTAATTCACAGTATTCCTATCGCATTCTCTCCTAGTGATACAACATAATTGTCAAGAAATGCTCTGCAGGTTTACTTATAAAAGTGGATTTCTGTGCTGGAGAAAGAGAAAGTTATAAAGGAATAATAACAGTAACAACAAAAGCAACAATAATCATAGTATTAACGAAGAGTGCTTACAGTGTGCCAGGTGTTATGCCATCACATTCCATGCAATACTTAGCGCATATTTAGTTTATGCATTAGTCATTACTGAATATTACTACTTAGTTTTGGCTAAAGAAATACCTATTAATGAAAGATCATTCTAAAAAATGTGTGAAAGCACCACATAAAAAATTAAATCAATGATAGGAACAGTTAACTTGTGAGAAATTTGTCAGTTGGTTAACATTACCATGTAACAGTGCACAGAATACTGATGTTAGGAAGACAGTAAACTTCAGCACAGTATTCTCCCTTTTACATCCTTATTTCCTTCTGTCCCTCTTGAACGTAGTGGTCATTGACTACAAATACAGTAAAAGTCAAAGATAACTGAAATTTTCAGACATTTTTCTGTTCTCCTACTTTTCATTGGTTTCATTCCCCAATTTTTTAAACTATCTAAGTTCATGCCAGATATTTTTAAGATTAACCAATTTTTAGGCGCGCTTAGGTGGCTCAGTCAGTTAAGTGTCCAACTTCAGCTCAGGTCATGATCTCGTGGTTCATGGGTTCCAGCCCTGTGTCAGCTTGGAGCCTGGAGCCTGCTTCAGATTCTGTGTCTCCCTTTATCCCTGCCCCTCCCCCACTCACAGTCTCTCTCTTCCTCTCTCAAAAGTAAATAAACTTTAAAAAGATATTTTTAAAAATGAAAAAAATTAACCATTAATAAATGAAAGGACAATTTTTCAAATGGCTAAAGAATAGAAATTTGAGTCTGAAAAACTGTGTATAAAGAAGGAATAAGAAGGAAAAATAACCAGTCAGCTGCTTGCTCTGTTGGTGTCCGTTCAAAACTGAATTTCTGTTTGAAGAGAAATGAAGATAAAGAGGCAGAAATGCACTTCAAATTATCATTATTAGGCCACTTATTGAACGCACCTAAATAAAGTTTGCCTAAAATCATATCTGATTTCTTAGGCAAAAGGTTTTCTTCATTTTTTAACCCCAAAATTTTGTTAAAATTATATTCACATATTCACTCTTTTAAAAATCCACATTTTATAATACAATGTTGATGCTTTATATATGATTGATGAGTTTTTTTCCCAACAATTATGTATTATAATGATGGGAACACAGAATAAATAAAGGAGAAAATAATTTTGTTCTGGTTTTAATTGAATTTGGTAAGAGTGAGACAAAGAAAACCATGACTTTAAGAAATTTATCTCGTTTTGACATCTTAAATTACTTGTTTTAGGTAAGGTTATATACTTTTTTAATTATTATTTTCTTCTAAATATTTTTCACAATAAACTTGCTTTTATTTATTGGGTATTTATTTTTATTTCATAGTTTGAGTAGGGGGGAATCACTATCTGACTTTAAAATAAGAATGGGTTACTAAAAAATAACCACTGAGCAGAAGACATCAGCACACATCAGAGGACTGATAAAATAGACTTCTGCTGCCCTCTTTTGGAATAAATAAGCGAACAATACCACTTCTGAGTCTATGTATTTTACTATTGTCTGTGTCCTACTACTGCCACATTACTTAGGAAACAAAGGGCGAGGACTCAGTTATCAGATGCCCTGTTATTTAAAAACTGGAGATTTATTTTAATTTTCTGGATGCAAAAAAATATTACTTAGCAAAGAATTACTTAATAGCAACTGTATAAAATTATAACTGCTTTGAATACACTAAATTTAATTAATAACCCACAAACTAAAATAGTAATCTTCTAAACAATACTTTAGATTTCATATATCCTTATAAATAGTTACAATTATTAAGTGTGAATTTTCAGTGTAAAATTTAAAAAGTAATAGATTTTAATTATGAAAAACATTAGGAAAGTCTTTAGTCTATAATTAAGAAAAAGCACTGGGTATATTTTAATTTCTAATATACTTATACTTATTGGCAATAATATTGAAACTTACCAGTAATATTACTGTCATTCAAAGGTAGTACTCAAATGTTTGTTAAACCTGTAGAGATTCTTAGAATTAGATAAATGCAGATAATGCTTAGGTATGATCCTACAATTCATTACCCTTCCCTTCTTCCACCAGAAAAATTACCACAAAACTGTATGAGCCCTGATATTAAACTTTAATAACTGTAAATTACCTCTGACACCAAACAGAACACAACAAAATCAACATAATTAAATATATGCATATACTTTTGCTGAGATGGACCAAAAAAAGAAAAAAACCATCAAGTACAGAGTTTATTAAAAGTCACAAGAATGTTGAAATCTGTATGATTTCCTTCAGAAATATACACCTTGAAAATATGACAAAATAAATGATGGCATATAAGAATTCTAGGTATGAAAAATCTAGTATTTCAGGATACTAGAATACACCACCAACAAACAACTGAAAACAACTGAAAACAAAACAATTAAATGGACTTGGGACAAGATAAACATATGGCCAAAATCCTCATGATAAAGAGGAATCATATTTTTCCTTAAGAAAAACTTGTTTTTGAACATATAAAAATGGAGTTTTAGAAGATTTACTCATAAAATTAAATTCTTCCACTATGGCATACAAATTACTGATAGCATCTTCATGTGTGGACAAAAGTCTTGCTGTAATCATTTCATGCAAAGAGAAAATTTTAAAACCTTGGCTAAAATATAACACATCAAGAGCTAAGATCAACAGTTTCAGGTAATAGCAGACGTTAATATATTTTAGTATTAGTATACAGTTTGACATAAATAAATGATAATCAATAAAATCTTTATGCAATATATGGAATCTGATAATCAGTAGTCTTCATTCCTTTTTATGGATTTGTTACCCTATTATTATCCATATTTAGATGACTAAATCAAAACACTTATTAAACAAATTTATAATAATAATTATAAATATATAGCACCATTCAAACTCCTATCTTATTTTAAAATTACATAAATTTGAATTCTGTTATTACTCAAAAGTGGCAATACATTTTAATACAGATGACAAATAAAATTAACTGATTGACAAATATCATTAGAAGTAAAATCTCTGGATAACCTTTGGACTACAAGATGATCATGGCAATGATGTAAAAATGGAGCTAAATTATGTCATCTTGTTGTAGGAGTCAAACACCCAGGTGCAACTAACCATATTGGATAGTGTAGAGTAAGCCTAGATCTATAGATAAGTAATTTGTTTGATTTGGGGTAAGAAAATTAAATAGACTTTGTCTAGACAGAATGACCTCACTGCATACATTTGCTCCCACAGAAGCCAGAATCTAATGAAAATTCCAAATTACTTTATTAAATAAATGTCTTTAGCTATGCATATATGTTGCTTTCTATTGAAGCCCTAGCAATTCTACTTGTGGTAGTAAATTTTATACTGCATTAAAAATTGTAGAAAATTTCTGTGACATGAACATAACAAATTTTACAGAATTCACAACACTCTTACTTACTACTTTTTTTGAAATGCGGATTTCTGTTTAAATTTACTACTATCAGTGAATCACCATGCAGTCTTGTAGGATCCTGCAGACTAAATTTGGTGATTTTAGAACATATTATGTAATTGTTAAACAAATAAGACAGGCAAAAATGAGAACATAAGGGAAATCCCAATTTGCTTGTATTGTCTCTTTCTAATATGGGGTATGTTTATGTGTGTGAGTGTGTGCATGCATGTTGCTTTGTTTTAAACTTAATTTAGCTTTTTGTTGCTGTTTTTTTTATTGTGGTTTGCTAGGTTAGGAAAATAAATTATTTAATTGAAGGAAGACAGAGGAAAGGTATGGATTAGGCTTTAGCATTAGGAGTGAAGCTCTTCTTTGCTTGGTTGAAGGTGTCAATAACATAACTGTCAAGAGAAGTTAGCAATTCCAGAGGAGGTAGGTTGGCAGTAAAGTCAACTTTTTATTTGGACCACTCATGTTATCTTTTTATATAACAAATATTCACAGATTCATGTCACAATGAAAGGATCACATCCTTAAAAATGAAGTTCAAGTACTGACAATTATTTGGGCGACTTTAAGATACATACACAGCAATGAATAAATGGTCATGGTAATAATTTAAGGGACGAACAATAATTAGTGTTGCTATTGAAGTGCTGAAAAAGAAACATGATGAAATAAATGTCTTGCAACTTTACAAGTTATATGGATTAGCAGGTATCATATTTCTGAAGTGATTGTAGGTTCTTAGAGCAATAGTAAAGCAGATTCAACGGTTCTATGGTTAAAATAAGAGTGAATACTGAAATATATTGGCAAGATATAAGTATGCAGGTCCCTTTATTTTAAAACAAAAACTTCTGCTGAATCTGCTACTTCCAGCAGAGCTAAAAAGTCTGTGAGTGATCAGCATTTCAGCATTCCTCAATACTACAGCTACTTAGTTTTTGTGTTTGTTTCCTCAGTTATTGATGACTGTCTACAATCAATTTTGATTGTCACTGGCAAGTCAAACTTGCAATACATCCATCTTTAAAGGCTTGGCATAAAAACCCAATTCTGACTTGGTACAGAGTGACTTGATCTGATTCTTTGTCTGGCTACTTGTGTTGAAGAAGAAGTGCAGAGACAAGCACAGGGGACCAGAAGCCAGGCTGGGGGTGAGGTGGGAGACGGTTGTCTCTTATACAGTGCCAGAGAAATAGATTCTCACCCAAAGGGAAATATGTGAAAGGCTGAAATGGGATAAATATTATATACCACGATTTCCACACCAATACATACATGAGGCTTCCAAAATTTAGCTCCTTGTCTTTGAGAATTTGGGTTGCCCCCCCTTGGGGCATCAGATTGATTACAGGACTTCATGGTTAAAAGGTAGGGTTTTAGAGGGAAACATAGGGGTCAATGCTATTACATACAAGGTCACCTGGGCTTCAGTTTAAGATACTTATTGGGAGTACCTACCTATGAGTAGTTTTCTTATAACCAACTGAGTGACACCTTGCATTCGGAAATAACTGACATGTTAAAAAAAAAAACACAAAAAATAAGACTAACCTAAATTAAATACTAACATTTAATGTAATTGCTGATAATTTTGTACTGGAAAATTTTACAATCTTTGATATGTGCAATATATAAATTTTCTTCCCTATGGAATATCTTTGGAAAGGTTTTATTGTTGCTGAGAAAAAAAAACACATTCATCATCAAAAAACAATATTAATGACTATCTAATCAGTAATTAATTTTACTTAAAAAATGAAACACTATTAATGGCTATCATAACCCACTGTTAACTACTGGTAGGAAAAGTTCCAATAACTAATAATTCTTATCTACTTAATGTGAAATATATTTAACCTAATTGCTGATAAATGCTTCCCGGAACAATCATGTGGTTAATTTCCTTATGGCACAAATTGCTTCCTTATCACATAGTATGTCTTCATAAAATTATTATTTTATTCTGAGGGAAAATTTTCCTAATCATCCAATAGTAACCAGTGAGTCACTTTCATGAAGCATAAGCAGTGTGTATCTTGAGCTTACTTATTAGACTAGTTAGTGCTGAATTTTGGTCTATTTATCTACCTAAAGAGTGGTTGAAGACTCCTTTGATTCAGAATTACTGCGAAAGGAGAATTTGATGACAATTTCTAACTCTGTAAAGTTATGCAGTGGCTTAAACCATTTATTCACCACCAGTTGAATTGCTCACTTTTAACTGACTTGGATTTATGTAATGATACTAATTGAGCAATCAGCAATGCTTTTATTTTAAATTAAACAAATATTTATTGAAAACCTTCTATGTATCAGACACTGTACTGATCCTAGACATATAAGGACAGGTCATGGACCCTTGTGTGGAGACAAAGGTATGATGTTTAGTAGCAGATATTTTTTGAAGTTTTTTTTTTAATTAACTACAAAGTTCATATTACAAAAATGCAAACTCATATAGATTGATGAATTTTTACAAAATGAACATACTACTATAAATAGCACCTGGAACACAAAATGGATCATTATTACC
Source organism: Hyaena hyaena (assembly GCF_003009895.1). NCBI lineage: Eukaryota > Metazoa > Chordata > Mammalia > Carnivora > Hyaenidae > Hyaena > Hyaena hyaena. The sequence continues at coordinate 57,626 of NW_024082109.1, read as the reverse complement.
AGGACTAAACACACCCCTCGAGTTTACTTTCTCTCATTGTACCTTCAAGGGTAAACACCTTAGATTAGTTTTACCTCATTTTAATTTAATTTTATCATAATTTAATTAATATTTGAATATAAGTTTATTTATTGTAAACTTTATATAACTTTATATCCATTTTACTGGAGACCGATTTGAGTTGTTTCAAGTTTAGGGTCATTATGAATGGTAAGGCTATGAAAATTCTCATTTGTGTCTTTTTATGAACATCTTATGTATTTTGGGGGAATATATATACCTAAAAGTAGACTTACTAGATCATAAAGTCCATACATGCTTAGCTTTAGTAAACAGGACCAAACTTTCTCCAAAGTGATTGTATCAATTTACAATTCCACTAGTAGTTTATAGGAATTCCACTAACTTCAGATCCTCAGGAATACTTATCATTGACTATTTCCATTTTAGGGATTCTGGTATATACCAGCATCTTAGTCAAGGTTTTAATTAATATTTTCTAGGTGATTAGAGATGTTGAGTACCTTTTTAATATATTAATGGATCGTTTTCTTTTATAAGTACCTGTTTAAATTCTTTGTCCATGTCTTCCCCTAGTCTGGCCTTATTCCTATTGATATTTAGGAATTCTTTATATTTTGTGGATATGAGCCTTGCATCAAATATATACCTCACATATGCCCTCAATTTAGTAGCTTTGCTTTTCACTTTCTTAATTGTGTCTTGTGATAACAAATTACTAAGACCTTCATAATTTTATAAATAAAATCCAACTTTACAAAGCTTCCTTTATAGTTAGCACTCTAAGTCTTTTTAATACATATTTGCCTATTCCTAAGGTCATGAAGATATTTTATCTTTTTTCTAAACATTTTATTTTTAGAATATTTTATATTTAGATCTGGAATGGATTTTTGAATATGGTTTAAGGTCAAGATATATTTATTTAGTATTGTATTCAGTGGCCAACCATTTCTTAAAAATACCATTCTTTCCTCTCTGCTCACAGTGTCACCTTTGGCATAAACCAGGTGCCCAATAGTTTCAAGGTGTTTCTATACTCCCCATTTGCTCCATTTGTCTCTTCATCTAACCTTACATCAATACTTAATTACTATAACTTTACAGTAGTTTTCTTTATTGAACTATAGCTGACACACAATTTAGTTTCAGGTGTACAGCACAGTGATTTGATATTTGTATACATTATGAAATAATCAACATGATGGGGTCTAGTTGCCATCTATCACCATATAAAGTTATCATAATATTATTGATACTATTGTGGATAATATTGTGGACCTCCTCTAATATTACTCAAACTGAAAACTGGAATCCAAATGATCGTTACAAATATACCAAATGATGTATCTTCAAAATGTGAGAAAGAAATATCTCCTCCGATTTCTCCATTCTTCCATTCTCTATCATTCCAATCATGGAATTGATAGTCATTGGAGAGTTATGGCTACTAACTTCTAAAACTGACAGTCTAGAAAAGCATAAGTGAAATAGCAGTGACTAGGAGAACATATTTTATCCAATCCTACCCTCTCCTTGGTTTCCTTAGTAAATAGTTGCTGATCACTGAGTGTGAAAGATGAAGAGCCTACATTGTTACCGTTTTCCTATTTACACAAAGAGTTTAGCAAATACAGGTGAGATTACAAAAACACCAAATCTGAGATTTCAGATAATTCGAAGATGGGATGATAAATCAGGAGAGGTATAGGGGCGCCTGGGTGGCTCAGTCACTTGGGTGGCCAACTTCAGCTCTGGTCATGATCTCATGGTTTGTGGGTTCAAGCCCCGCGTCAGGCTCTGTGCTGACAGCTAGCTCAGAGCCTGGAGCCTGTTTCGGATTCTGTGTGTGTGTGTCTCTCTCTCTGACCCTCCCCTTCTCACACTGTCTCTCTCTCTCTCTCTCTCAGAAATAAATACAAAATGTTAAAAATTTTTAAAAAATAGATTAAAAAAATAAATAAATCAGGAGAGGCATGATAATGCCCCACACAAATAATAAAAACAAAATCTCTACTGGGAAATAAGCAATAAACATTATCCCATTGTCAGGACCTGCCTTATAATGGGTCCTGTATAGGTCCTATACAGAAAGATCCTGTATAGAAAGAGTTATTAGGTTCTGATTTGAGCTCTGATTTGGGCTCTCTTAGATCATATATCCAGGCCCTGTTTTACATCATAGCCCTTACCCAAGATAATGTCTTGGAATTGGTGGGAAGGTGATCAGTATATCATCCACCATTCAAGAGACATTTCATTTATCTACAGTTCAGGGATTGGAGGACATTCAAATGCACATCAAGTCCTGTACAAATTAAAAAGCATCAGAACGTCTATTAAGAGTTTTGGAGAGAAAAGTTCAGACGTATGCATAAATTTGAAAGATGAAGTTTTTTAATATCTATCTACTCAGAATGTATTCAATTTTTGTAAATAAAAGTTTTAAAACTTTCACTAACCTGATCATAAATTCTATGACTTATTTAAAGCCATTCCCCTTTAAACATACTATCAAATGAAGGATTGGAGAAAATGATTTAATATACTACATAGTTAAAAATTGGAGCAAGGTTGTTATAAACTTCTTATGAATAGTAAGAAAGTGAAAATTTTTCCAGGTTATTTATGCAGAAGAAGTCTCTTTAGCTAGATAAATCAGTTTAGATAACAGGTGTGTTCATGTACAAAAATAACATTTACAGTTGATATTAGAATTTTTGAGCACAGGACTAGAACAATACCTGATTTATGACACATTTAATTATCTTTAGAATTTTAATTCCATTTTTATCATAAAAATATTAATAAAAACATAAATAGATTCAAAGCCTACAAAAGATGCACATAAACAAGAAAAAGGTTCTCAGAGTGATTTTTCACAATCATGAAAATTCTGTATTTTAATGTTCTGCTATCACTGTGCTGAAATATATAAATTGTCCAATTATATATATGTTCAATATATACATATATATATTGTCCAAATAGAAATTTACCTTTCCACATTGTAGATATATTTTAAAGATAAAAGCATGCACACATACATACACACTCCCACTTTGCTAGAATTATTAAATAGTTTTCTAGGCATTCGTATGCTGAATAAGCTTTCAAACAGAAATTTCTCGAAGATCAATGAAATTATTTCTATGGGCCTTGTCTATCTAAGGAAGAAGTTTAAGGCCCAGGATTTTGGAGACTTGTTTGTCATGGATTCGCATTATAAATAATACACTAGCATGATATTAGGCATTGAGTAAAATGCATACAGCATAGTCTCTACCTTCAAAAACTCTCAAGTGAGTAAATAAAATAAGTAGAGATAAATTACTAGGCCAAGTGGCAAGTGCTTTAATAGAATGTAAAACAAATTGTGCCGCAGCAGAAATAGAACCACTAATTCTGGTTGGAGTGTTCGGGGAACACTTCACAGAAGAAATGTCATTTGAGATATAGTCTCAAGGGTAAATAGTATTTGTAAAATAAATAAAAGAGGAGATAATTTCTGGTTCATCATAGAGGCCTGAAGGTATAAATTTGCTTCACTTCCCTCCCAATATCTTACCAACTGAGAGTAAAATGATTTTTAAAAATCAGCAGACCAGAAATTCTTATATATTTCTAAGGGTGGGAAGTTATTCCACTTCTACATAGAAGTAACATAGATAAAGGAAACAATGTTAGGAGCCATGCTTGGTAGAAGACTTCTCCGTAAGTAGGTTCTACCCAGGACTGACCTAGAAAATATCCACATCTTAAATTGGCAAGTATGGTGCAAAAAGTTTGTTGTTGGGCATCAATGATGGTAGTTGGTTAGAGAAGTGTTTAGACAAGGGCTAGGTTAGGCACTCATTCTCTTCTGCCAACAGAGAAATTGACTGCAGTATTTTTTCCTATTGGGAAGTAGCAAGCAGTGATCTCACGGTGGGTACATGGCTGATGAGAGAGACACAGTAGAGCCTAAGCTAACTTAAGGCCTCTGCAATGTACCCAGAGGAATTAAAGGAGAGGCATACCCAGTTAGGAGTGTTAATCTGTTAGCTACTTTAACCTGTGATAAGGCATCCTTACTTTAAACTAGCCTGCTTCTGATTTACTCTTAACAGTAACCATGTACTTCACAGATTCTACTTCCTCTTTGGGAGAAAGATATTTTAGGTAAACAGATCTCTCAACTAATACTTGGTTAATTAACAAACTTTCCAACATTATTTTATTTTAAATTGAAATTAAGAAAGAAAAAATGAGTGGAAAGAAAAGAACATAAAAATGAAAGAAAAAAAGGACAATAAGTATACAAATAACATCTGAGGAAAAGTCAATAAATTAAAGAAATGAACAAATAAAACCACTTACTCCAGAGGAAATAGATTTAATGCAAGAAGGAGAAAATATCTTAAAAAACATTTTTAACTGATATCCTTAAAGAGAGGTGAAAGGATAATGTATCCAAAAAAGAACAATAGCTGGAAAGGAAGCAATCAAAGAAAAGAAGGAGTTCTTGGATATTTTTTTTTTAATGATTTTTTAAAGGCAAATTTGGGCACATTGAAAAATACTTCAGAAAGTAAATTTAATTCACGTTAAATGACACTAAAAAGATAGTGATGGGCTTTTTTTAGACATAAACTCTCAAGAGACAATAAAAGAAGATACAAGCAAAAAATATTTTAGAAGTTGGAAAAGCCTGTAAATGAGTTGTGACAGATTTAAAAGATCTAATACTTGAGCAAGCAATATGAAGAACCCAGAGGCAACCCTTTTGTACTGCAGAGCCCCCCAAAACTCAGAAATTGTCAGCAAAGTAGGGTTGAAGAAGAGCTTAAAAATGGGCATTAGATATGTAAATCTAAAAAGCAGGTAAAATCTTGGATTTTCAACACTCTGCAGCTGTGAGATTTTTCCTGACTCCCTCTTTGTTAATCTTCCCTCACCCACAGACACACACACCCAAAGTTTAAAGGTTTACCTCCTAGGGTGGATAAAATAGAGGAATTCTTACTGAGTGAATTCTGAGTCCATTCAGATAAAGATAGTCCCAGATAATGAGTTTTTTTCAGGTTGCTACCAGATGTGTCTAATAGTGATAATTGTCTCAGTATATGGGTTTTGAGGGGCACTCCAAATCCATTCTGTGTTTTCCAATGGCCATTAGGCTAAAAACAAGGGTTCCCAATCAAACAAACAGAATGAGATACCTATTTTAATTGGTATGCGGAAGTCTCCAAAAGGCTTCAAGATTCCAAAATAGCTTCATTGCAAAAGATTCGTTGCAAAAGCCTAGCAAAAAATTCAAAACACAAGAAGTACCTACAAAGAAGACCTTCAGGATGACATGACTCCTACAAGTCCCCTCTGTCCTCCTTGAGTGTGTACTCACAGTCCGTCTACTAATTCTTTATTTGAATTGCCTTTCCACTCTGAAAAGGCCACAAGACCATAAACAAAAGTCCACCAAGTTAGTGGCCTTACAACTGAACTGCACCATCTCCAAGGCCAGAAGCCTGAAACACCTGGGCCTGCCCCACTGCACCCTTCCAGGGATGGATCATCAAAAACACTGGCCCAGAAATTGATGCAGGCTTTGCAATCAACCAAGACACTGGGAATTAAAAAAAAAAAAAAAAAAAAAAAAGATTATCCTTGATTGTTTTGTACAAAATCCTTCACACCAACTGGAATGGCCATATCTACCCTCAAAGAAGGGGCCCTCCCAGGTTGAGAAGACTCCCAGGGATTCTCTGGTTAACTGCTGGGCAGTATTTCCTTCAACAGCCCAGAGGAAATTAAAACTAATAAAAAGAGCCGCCAAATTCTGTTAGATACAAGGACTACACTCTCCACTTTAAACCCACTAACTTGGGGCGCCTGGGTGGCTCAGTCAGTTAAGCCTCTGACTTCAGCTCAGGTCATGATCTCACGGTTCGTGGGTTCAAGCCCCGCGTCGGGCTCTGGGCTGCTAGCTCAGAGCCTGAGGCCTGCTTGGGACTCTGTCTCCCTCTCTCTGCCCCTGCCCCCACTGCTCTCACTCTGTCAATATCTCTCTCTGAAAAATAAAAATAAACATTAAAAAAAATGTTTAAACCCAATCACTTAAGGAGCCCTTAGGAGGAGACTTCAGACAGGATTCTGGGAAATCTGGCAGAAGCCCGTGGAAGGTGAGAATTCTTACCTGAGTCAGCCCTCCCGAATTTCTGTAGTGCGCGGTTGAGAAACGAAGGTGAAATGGCTCGTTGTCTCTTACTGGCTATCTATCCTGTTCTCTCCCTCGAACACAAATTGCCTTCTTGTTTGTCTCCATTCGTCTCTGAGAATCCGGCTTGGCTTTCTGCCTGCCGGGCGCACTCAGTTGTCGTTCTTGCTAATTCAGGCAGCTCGGCTGTCTGCTGGGACACAAAAATGCAGCCCGACAGAAATGTGGGTTGCACCCCATTTGCAGCCTGATGTGGCCGGACAGAAAGGTGGGTTGCACGCATTTAGGGACGCGTCTGGTAAAGTAACTTTATAAACCCAAACGGAGCTGCTTACTCACGCGGTGTCACCTCAGAAACCGAAGCCTAGATAACTTCGCGTCCATGTAAACGCTCAGCTTGACTAGAAACGCGTTCTATTTGCTTAGCCAATCCCCAAACACCAGGCCAACGCTGGGCCTTTGACCCCAGCCGGGCAAGGTGGTTCTGGGGCTCCAGCCATTCAGGTAGTTTCCGTTTCCATGTTTCTCTTCATCGTTTTTTATTCTTTACCCTGTAAAAGTTGTCCGCCTTCTGCCCTATTTTGCGGTTCTCCACGGGAGACTGCCTACTTCATGAAGTGGTAAAATTTGTTTTGTTTCTTTAAATTGTATATTTTTTTAATCCTTTGTTAACAGTTTTTGGTGACTAATGGATTCTAAAGCTGACTGCCTGGCCTGCGAGACAACCTGACGCACAGACGAGGCACCTACTGAATCCTTCCTGTTCATGCTCCTCTGGTCCTTCCTTTGTCCTTTCCCAGGACCGTGGGTAAGTCACTCCCGGATTAGGGCTCCGCTCTTGGCGTGCAGCTCTCCGATCTAAGCAAACTTTGTATTATGTATTTTGTATGTTCTAGTACATTAACCTATATACGTAGTTCCCAGAAAGGTTCTGGAGGGTTCGGAAAGGTTCCAGGGAGTTTATTAAAATTCCCAAAACGGTTCTGGGGTCCTGGAAATGTTCTAGTGTCGCATATGGGGAGTCAACAATGGGTGGCAGCAAGTAGGGGATTTATAAGGTAAAAATTTCATGTTGTCCCTTACTTTCCAAATCCAGACTCTTGTGAGTTTGGCTTTGGGGTGTCCTTTGATTATCAGTAATTTCTCTCTCAGGGACAGCTGTTGTCTTCTTTTGAGACTTTGGCTTTCCACCTGCCTGGGGCATGCAGTTTGTCAGTTCTTGCCTGCAGAGTCAGCTTAACTGTGAGGTTGGCAGTACAAAATTATTGCCAGACAGAAATGTGGGTTGTGCTCCATTTGTGACTAGTGTGCTACAGACTGTTTCCAGCTCTCAGGGAAACTAAATCTCTTTTTTTTTTTTTTTGGACTATCTTTGAGAATGACTCTGGATCTTGGGAGGATAGTATCTTTTACATCTTCCTCGAAGACACGTCTCTCATCCATGGTGTCATTCAGTACTCTATCCAGTTCTCCTCCCTTTACAGGCATTTCTCAACCAACTTGCAGTTAAGATAACAGGACTAGGTCTGGGCAATAGGCTATGAGTGGAAGTGACATGAATTCCAAGCTAAAGCACAGAAAAGCGGAGGCAAAATGTCCCTGCTGACTCTTCTGATGCATTGACTAAGAAGGCCACCGATGCAGGGTGGTCCACTACACTTACATGTCTAGGGAAAGGTGGATGAGGGGGGACAGAGAAAGGGATGAGCCCTCAGAATGAGTAACGAGTTGCTCTGGACAGTCCCCTGGTCTGATAACAAACTTTGCACAAGAACTCACCTTCCATGTTAAGCAACTTAGATCCTGGAGCTTTTCTTAGGACAGCAACGTGGTCTAGCCTCTCCTGATATAATAGCCAATTGTACAACATGATCTGCATGACTAATTTTTAGATAAATAAATTCCATTCAGTACTGGGTGAAGGCCAAGAAGTCCATTTCCAGTTATGTGAAGTTTATTTGGCCAAGCTATACCGATGTTAAAATACTAGTGAATTGAATCTACACAAATTCTAAAATATAACTTAATTCAAAAATAGGATTTTAGGAAGTTTCATATATACATTATAACTCTCTACAGTGTGTCAATCAAAACATTTAATGCTATTTTTTTTGCCAATATTTAACAAAGGAGAAAATGATCAGGATTTTTAATGTTCTGTAACATTTCTTATAAAGGATGAAATACTTCCTTCATAAAGAAGAGAATGCAGAATAAGGGTGACATTTGTCATTTTGGATAGCATTACTGGTTTTTTATCAGGGCAAATTCCAAGTTTGGACTAGGATTCTGTCTATTTGGTGCCAATGGCAGGGTGAAAGAAAGCTAACATAAGCCTGTAACTGTCTACACAGAATTCTAAAGGCCTACCACTTCGTCACACTGTGTAGTATATGCTTGGTTTCTCTTCAGTAATGCTCAAGGGGTTAGCATAATAGGAAGGTAAGAATCAAAGGCCAAGGTGGGGGAGGTGGCCATCAGCTATTCTACTATCAATTCTAGTTTCCTTAAGGGGTTTAAAACTGTCACTCTGTTCAAAGGTTTAAGCACTTATGACAGCCTTGGGCAGGAGAAAGTCGATTTTCCCCTTTAATATTATAATAGCACTTGTGTTATAGTGAGCTGTACTCACATGAATTTCTGGGTCTAGTGGGATTTAATTCCCAGTGTGGCAACTTTATAGGGACTGTTTCTAGCCTTACCAGACTTAAGATATATAGTTTTTAATATTTAGAAATAGTATTTTCCAATCCCTCACAGTGATGGCTTTACTATTTTGTTGTTCTTTCTTTTTGTTTTCCAATGAAATTAAATGAAAATGAAATTAAATGAAAACGAAAGAATACAATTGTCTTTCTGAAATGTCTTAACACTGCTTAAGAGAATTGGTGAATGATGAAGGTCTATATATGAAGATAATAAATGTCATAAAATACTACTAAAGTTTATATATTCTAAAATGTTATTTTTATTCTAAAAGAGTTATTAATTCAGAATTTTCATTAAAACATAAGAATGTCTTTATAAATATATTGAATAAAATATACCTACATAAATACTTGCATTTAATTTCATGAATTTATATTATTTCAAATACAAATTATTATATACTTAGAGCTAAGTTTCTGCTTTAATTTAATAATTATAAGCATAGGCATTAATAATGCCTTTAATTCTGATTAAATCTATACTTCCCTGATAAATAGCAAAGATAAAAAGGAAAACAGATATTTATATAATTAATTGTAGCTCATCTGAAAACAAAGGTGAAATATAATGCCACCTGAGAAAATTTAACTTTCTCCAATAATTGGTATAACCTGCAAGAATAAAACAGTGTGAAATTATAAACCCTTGTCTGACAGTCTGTTAAATCTGTATGGTTTGTAGTCACAGAAATGTTTGCAAAACAAAACAGACAAGAGACATGTAAGAAATAATGTCGTTATAGGAAGCTATATCTTTCAGTTATAGGATGGGTTAGTTGTGAGAATCTAATATATAGCATGGTGATTATAGTTAATAATACTACATTACTGTATAATATACTTAAAATTTTCCAAGACAGTAGATCTTAAGTGTTCTCAGCAACAAAGAAAGAAGGAAAAAAAGAAAGAGAAAAAAGTGACAACTATGTGAGGTAATAGAAGTGTTAATTAACCTGATTATGGTAATCATTTCACAATGTATACATATATAAAATCTTCATATTGTACACCTATTAAAAAATCATGCTGTATAAATATACCTACTTTTTGTCAATCATACGTCATTAAAGCTGGAAAAGCTAAACTGAAATTAAAGAAGCTATATATATCATGAACATTTATGAAGTTTCATCTGTGTTTTGAAAAGTAAGTTTTAATGTTGCAAAAATAAATCAGTAATTTATCCTGCTTTGTTCGCTACTAAAATGAAAAAAAGAGGGAGAAGAAAATAAAACAAGCCAATATTTCTTTTGTCTAACTTTAGCCAACATTGCTTCATTCTAATATACTTTTCGAAGACCATATTTTAAAAAATTGTTATACTAAATATTATTATTTCCTTTAGGTAACAGTGTCTATTCTATGGAACAGGGTGATGGTTTTGATTGTAAAAGTTTTTATTTCATAAACTTCCCTAAAATGCTCATCTATTTAAATCAGGCCATTTGACAAGACAGTGTGTAAGCTTTGTGAAGGTGTTTATTAGAAGTAAATATATTTGAATAAGTGCATATATGATTATATTTATCAAATCAGGAAAGTTGAAAGCAGAACAGAAAGGAAACAAGTTGTGGCTCATAAAAAGTGCAAAAGTTACTATAGCTACTTTTCAAGCATTTAACTAGTTCCCAGACACTAGGCAAAATCCTTTATGAAAATCATCACATTTAATCCTTACCCTGTGACTAAGATACTAGTAATCTTATTTTACAGCTGTACTTATAAAGCATGATGCATTTTTAATAACATCTGTTACTTGTTTTTCATAATCATATTATAAAACAGGTGTAATCACTTCATGAGGAATCTGAGAGCCATTCAACCAGTTCATTTACCCACAATTGCTGCTCTCCAAACAGAGGACTTTGCACCAACATTTCACATTGTTATTTTCATCAAATGAAAAATAATTTGAGAGCTGAAATCCTGGTGACCAAATAGGTCCCTGTGATTACTCATCACATTGAGTTTAGTGGTAATTCAACTTCAGGTTCACAAGATTTAAATTGTACTTTTATCTTGAGTTCAATGGCTGTGATAATATGAAAGAAAAAACCCATTAGCCAATAAGTAGGAAAGCACATAAGCACATATTTTGCATACCCTGATTTTAATAATCCCTAGAGATATATACTAATTAAGGGAAAAACAGTGTGGGGATTGAGAGTCTAAGCTCCAGGGTCAGAATCCAGTCTTGCCACCTCCTCCATGTGACCTTATGAGTAACTTATTTTGCTGAACTTAAGTTTTAATAATACCTATATCATAGAGTTCTTACAAGGATTAATCCATTCAAAGAACTTAGGCCAGTGCTTAGCCCAAGCAGTTTATCAGTAATTCTTAAGGAGCACTATACAAGTAGATAGGCATATCTATACATGTGCTCAGCTTCTGCTCTCAAGAGTTAGTAGGGGGGCCTGGGTCGCTCAGTCAGTTAAGCGTCGTACTCTTGATTTCGGCCCAGGTCATGATCTCACAGTTCATGAACCCAATCCCTGTGTCAGCCTCTGCACTGACAGCACAGAGTCTGCTTGGGATTCTCTCTCCCACTATCTCTTTCTGCTCCTCTCCCACTCACATGTGCCCCCCCCTCAAAATAAATAAACGTTTTTTAAAAAGGATATTAGTAGGAAAGCTTGACTTATAGAATACTTTTTTACAACAGCGTGATTAAAATCTTTAGTGCTTCAAAGACACCATGAAGAAAATGAAAAGATAATCCACAGACTGGGAGAAAACATTTCAAATCTTATATCTGATTAATGCTTTGTATTTAGAAAACATAAACATCTCCATAATAAGATGACAGACAACTCAAAAAATGAGTGAAGGCATAAACAGATAACATTACCAAAGAATACCTAATTAAGAACATGAAACTAATGCTCAATAATATTATCCAGGGGTGCCTGTGTGGCTCAGTAGGTTAAGTGTCTGACTTCAGCTCAGGTCATGATCTCATAGTCCGTGGGTTCGAGCTCCATGTCGGGCTCTGTGCTAACAGCTCAGAGCCTGGAGCCTGCTTCAGATTCTGTGTCTCCCTCTCTCTCTGCCCCGCCCCCACTCGCTCTCCATCTCTGTCTTTCAAAATAAAATAAAGACATTAAAAAATTTTTAAATAACATTATCAATTAGGGAAATGCGTACCTAAACCACAGTGACATACCACTTCACACCCACTAGGGTTATAACTAAAAGTCAGACTAATGTCAAAGATGCAAAGTAACTGGAATCATCATGCATTGATTGTAGAAATGTAAAATGACACAGCTATTTTGCAAAACAGTTTGACAGTATCTTACAAAATTAAACATAAACGTACCATACAACCCAACAATTCAATTCCTAGGTATCCACCCAAGAGAAACGAAAACTCATATTAACCCAAGCATTGTATATAAATGTTCATAGTATTACTCACAGTAGCCTCAAAGTGGAAACAAATGTCCATCATATGATGAATTGGTAAAAAATATATGGCATACTTATACAGTGAGATACTATACAGCAGTAAAAAGGAATTGACTACTCATATATACTACAATATGAGGGAACACCAAAAAATGTAAAGTGAAAGAAGACAAATGCAAAAGATACTTGTGTTATAATCACAAATCAGTGAAGAGTTAAGGTCTTATCCTTGGCTTTTATGACTTTATATTCTGTGTTGCAAGAACTATCCAAACAAAATGACCTTATTTATATACCAATATGTTTACATTATGGGAGTTTTTTTAATAAGGATTTGGAAACTCTTGGTGAATACACCAACTATCTTCCAAATAACACTTTATTGCTGCATATATTACCTGGTGTAATAATTCAAAATCATTAAGGGATAAGCCAAAAATAACTCCCTAAGCAGAGACCACATTTTCCCTGTCACTACAATCTCTTGGTCATTATTGTAACACCAAAGACCTCAGGAGAACTGGCAGATCACCAAGAATCTTGGAAGATACTTGTTTTTACTGTTGTTGTTTTATGTCTAGTTCCCGAGAGTATATCTGTCAAATAAATATGACCCACTGGATGCAGTGGATTTTTGTTGAAAATATATTTAAATTAGAATATATAGGGAATATTCTGCCTTTGTAATGAGATATAAGTAGTTTTGAAAAGGCAAAAGACAAGTGAAACATTTACTTCAATAATACAATAAGCAAGGCTTGAGCATCTTCTGTGTGTCGCTTCTTAAGCCTCCCATTAGGTCCCAATATGGTAAATGAAAAAGACCCATAAGACTTGGCCCATCAGTCCATTTCCTTACTGGAGTTTAGATACACTGAAGGGGGTCAGGAAATCGAGGGACTGGCACTAAATTATGACAAAATGTGATAAGACACTCAGTGCTATGGACCAGAATTTTAGAAGTGTGTCATTGAATATCAGTTGCAGGAAGGACTAATTTTGCTTAGAGCAGGTCAAAGAGGGCATCTAGGGATAGATGCTATTTGAGTTGGGCCTTAAGTAATTAAGTCCCTGAGAGTAGGAAATAAAAGCAGAATACTGCAGTCACTTGTATGTTTTGCAATAAAAAATAAAAAAATAAAATCATTCTCAAGAAGCAATAATGGTATATTCTCCCTAAAACTGCTTTCAAAGACCCTACATGCTGTAGCAGATTCTGTCACTCCTACCCTTTCCCCTTGGTACTCACCTTTATGTGTATACCCTCCACTTCTTAACTGCACCTGCTAGACCCTGTCTGAAGACTTTCCCTGAACTCAGAAACACATTAAGCCTGCAAGCAGAATGAGCAATAATGCCAACCCAGCCCTGGCAATAGCACTCACTCAACCCTGAGCTGAATTCCACATAAGGGACTGCAGCTCAGTTACCCACAGAGCCTGTTTATTAATGGATTCTATATATTGGCTTCCTTCCTTGTTTTGTCCCATTTCCCTAGGCTCCTACCAGTACTTGCTTTGATCATCACCTGTTTAAGTTACCTGTCATTGTGTAACAAATTACCTCAAAACATACTGGTTTAAAATAACAACCACTTTGTTTTGCTCACAGTTTTGTAGATCAGAAATTCCAGCTGGACTCCATTGGGTGATTCTTCTGTTTTGACTGAGCCCAGTCTGCAGTCAGCTAGTGAATTGGCTTGTCTGTGTTATCTGAGATGGTTCCATTTGCACGCTTGATGAATTGGCAGGGATGGCTGATAGGTTGGACTTAGCTGTGACTATCAATGAAAATGCCAGTTTTTGGCCTCTCCAGCATGAGTATCTCAGAATATTCACGCTTCTTACCTGACACCATAGGGTTCCTAGAGGGAGTGCTCTGAGACTCAGCTGGTGGAAGCTGTTAATCCCTTAATATTTGGACCCAGAAACTTATACAGAGTATTATCTGCAACATTGAGTTGACACAGAAAACACCCTGATTCAAGGGGGCAGACCATGGACCCCATCTAGGAATGATAAGAGTAACAAAAATTGTAAGGTCAGCTTCTGAGGCAACACAATCTAAACCATGAGTGTTTTTGGATTATGCACCGTATTAAGTACCACATCTCAATGTTCACAATTCATATAATAGACATATTCTATCCTATTTGAAAGTGCGTGGGCAGGAAAGCATGGAGATGGAAATTGCACACCGCCCAGAGGAGTCCTGCTCTGTGAGGGTGATCCCCCTCCCTTATAATCCCATATGAACCCTCTTGAGAAGAGAGTGCACACCTGTTTCCTAGTGCACCCATTAGTGTGCCAACACCATGCCCCAACCATGGGCCAGGCATATCCTCATGTCATTTCTCTCACTAACCAACTAGTGGCTTTGGGAAATTCCATTCTCATTCCTACATCAACTGTGTGTCCGACTTTGTCATCTCATTTTGGCTCTGCTTATGATTACTATCATGTGGGTGATCTGGGGAGTGGCGAAGTAGATGAGAGTACAAGTAGACGTGTTCAAAACTTGTCTAGCCAGGGCTCAGCTGAGTTAGATTGTTTCAGATGTGTAATAATATTTTTTAATGTTTATTTTTGAGAGAGAGAGAGAGAGAGAGGGAGAGAGCGGGTGTGAGCGAGAGACGGGGGGAGGAGCAGAGAGAGAAGAAACCAGACTTGAAGCAGGCTCTGCACTGACTGCTCGGACTCACCAACAGGAAATCATGACCCAAGCCAAAGTTGGAGACTTAACTGACTGAGCCACCCAGACGCCCCTCTGATGTGTAATAATGTTTTTTAACAGGTTTTCTTCTTCTTTTTTTTCCCTCTACTACTTGTGTGGGGTTTTTTTTTTTTTTTAATGTTTATTTATTTATTTTGAGAGGGAGAGGAGAGAATGAGAGAATATGAGCAGAAGAGAGGCAGAGAGATAAGGAGAGAGAGTGAAACCTAATCAGGTCAGTGCAGAGCTCAACCTGGGACTCGATCTCATGAACTGTGTGTGAAACATGACCTGAGCCAAAATCAAGAGTTGGACACTTAACTGACTGAGAATCCAGGTGCCCCTACTTCTTCTGTTTTTACATAAAGGAAGTGACTTTACACAAAGGGATTTTATGGCTGGCAGAGACCTCATGCTGTTTCATATTGGGGTTATTGTTTATATTACTTGAGTGAAAATTGTCAATAGCCTCACCCTAGATTCCTGAAGATCTAGGAATTCTGTGTTCTGTTTCTAAGCCATTTGCTATGTAATACATTTCTCCTAATCCTTCTACTACCTATTTCATACGGATATGAGAGAATTAAATACAATAAGGTAAGTAGAAGTGATGTAAAAACCAGAATACACCTTAAATGTCTAAATTTCTTGAGAGCAGAGATCAATACTATTCCTGGGCCATACTAAATATGCAGTAGCTGTTGAAATGAATAAATGTGTTGTCATTAATTCTGCAAAAAAATGAGCACTTATAAAATTATACAGAAAAAGATGCTTTGATCCCATAGAGTAAAAGCCAGCGAGTAATTAAACAAGTAATTAATTAATCTTAGCAAGAAGTATTATGAATGTACTAAACTCACAAATTCAAAGAAATTACAACTATACAACTTAGAAAAATACAAAGAATCTTTGCATAGTGCCTTTCTAAGAAGGACATTTTGGTTGCATTGGAAATAGGAAATAGTGAAGAGAGAAATTTTTTCTGTGAACCAGATGGATTATTTTTTTTAGCTCTTAGGAAATACTGTAGCCAGCCACCATAAAAGCCTCCGGCTGAGATGTTTAAAGGTGAGCAGTTCCAGCCTTCAACCAGGCAGTCTGGGGGAGGGGTGAGTCACTGTGCAAAAAGAACAGGGAGTCATGTGGTCCAACTGTAAAATAGAAAAATTGCATGTAATTATTTTACAAGCAGAGTGCGATGATGTGAAAGGAAGAACTAATGATGATGCACTCAGCTTGTTAGAGGCTTTTCCTTCTGGGGAGCTCAAGGTTACAAGAAGTGCTGCTCACTGGAATTTTTTTTCTTCCCTTCCCCTGGATACATAATGTTACAATAAACCCTGCACAGAGGGGGTTAATGCTGCAAGGATGTTTTTAAATAATTTCTGTGACCAAAGCCGGAGATACAAGCCTAGCAATAATTCTCCCTGACTTCAGGCATCCTGTATTGATTGATTAATTATTCCACCAATGAACTAACAGGTATTGACCTTATCTGGTTGAGTAGCATTTAGCCAAAAGTCAGTAATCTGCATCGATCACTTAATGGAACATCAAAGCTCAGCATTTTGACAGGTTTGTGTCATTCAGCAAAAATCTGTCTATGTTTTGCTGATACCTTGACCTTTTGTATCAAGCAGTCTTTACAGAAAAGGAAAAGCAATGACAAAATTAAATCTTGGAAATAATGCTTTGTTATGTAAAAGGAATTTTTTCTTGGACTATTGCAAATAGCTTTTGCTAAGATCTCGTTGAGGGGTTTCTTTGCAAATTGAAAAGCTGTTTTCTGCATGCTTGCAATGCATGGTATTCTGCTGAAGCGTGAAATTATCAAAACAATGAACTCTGAGATAATTAACACTACAGCAGAGCCTCACAGAGGTAACACTGAACAAGTCAGATTCTCTAGGGAGGAGCCCATATAAAGAGAACCTGGGCCAGTGATTCAGAATAGTCAGTATGGGGTACTATCTGTTCTTGCTCATTCTGAGTACCAGAATCCTGATTCAAATATTCAGACAAATCCACTGATCCAATCAAGTATCTATAGATCTACCTCAAAGACTGGACGAGTTTGTTATAAAAACAACAGAAGGATCAGCTGATAATATCCAAATTCATAATATAATTCATAATGGGAATTATATACTATGATATCATATCTATGTACAGAGAATATGACAAAGCACAGTAGATTCTTATTAAAGTTTCCATTTCCTCCTCACTTAGGAATTGATGATGAAACCCTTTACAAGCATGGTTTAGGCAGTGGTCTCTAGCGTAGCCCTCTAAAATCTGTGACTCCGATACTAATGTGGTCCCACCAGTCTGGGCTATGTAAGGGTGCCCACTTTTCACTTCAGAACTCTTATCTTTAATTATTGCTTGTGCACCTGACTCAAGAATAGTTACTGAATACTTATAATTACCTTCTAAGAAGATTCTGCTACCTTCCAATCTGTTACGATGGTAGTTCTTCCCATACAGTGCAATGCTCTCTGTCTGCTCCCAGCTCCTAAAGGCTGCTTTGGTCTGGAGCACTCAACTTTTAATACCTGCTATGGTGCTTGCTAAGTGGCTGGCCTCTCGGGTCTAAAACTTGGGTGTGAAACAGCTATTCCCGTTTGGAGTCTTACTTAAAATACTTCTCACAATTACCAAGCACCATTTTAATTCATCAGTTGCAGTGCCCAATATGCCTTATTTGTTTGTATTTGAAGACCAAGCCATGCACACTGGCTCCGATACAGTTTGATAAACTTGGTTTGTATCCATGACTTGTTAATTAATTAAAACTTGGGGAACCTGGGTGGCTTAGTTAGCTAAGCATCCGACTTCAGCTCAAGTCATGGATCTCACAGTTCGTTGGTTTGAACTGCATGTTGGGCTCTGTGCTTACAGCTCAGAGTGTGGAGTCTGCTTCAGTTTCTGTGTCTCCTCTCTCTGCCCCTCCCCAACTTGTGCTGTGTCTCTCTCTGTCTCTCAATAATAAATAAATGTAAAAAAAAATTTTTAACTAAAATTTCCCTTTACCAATAATGTTTTTCAATGAATGTTGAATATTTTCCACAACGAAGCTAATAATCAGTGTCTATGATAAAATGTCAAACAGATCATGTGTCATTAGTTTCATTATCAGTAACATATCAGTGTTAGGAGAAATTTAAAGTCTATTCTATCACAGTCTACTGTGCTTTTTTGAATATTAATCAGTAATTTATTTCAGAATATATTGATAGGAAAGTTCACGTAAAAGAAAAATAATTTACTGGAGTAGCTTTTTCTCTAAGCTAAAATGAAATCAGAAAAGCCATGAGTAGGAAAGAAATTCTGCACTAACCTTAAATGACCACATGGAGTGATTTGATTGATTACTCGATAAAGTTGAATGCCTTTTGAACTGAAAGTTGGTTTCATTAAGAATATGACCTAATAGGTGCAGCTCGTGTGGTGTCACAATCATAAAGAAAAAAAAAAAAGACTTAAGACATCTAAGATCTCTGAGATAGGAAAAAGAACTCAGACTTTCACCTGGGTCTTACGTGCTTTTGTGGTTCATCAACAACGACAAGGTTCAGAGAATTATTGAAAATCCTAAGTGGATAGTCTTTATATTATACTTATTTGTTCTCTAAATATGAAATGATTAAATTAAATCAAGCTGGCTAGAAAAAATATACAACATATTTTGTTATGATTTCATAGAGTCTATGATGTATTTTGTCTAAAAATAGTTCTTTTGGCCAAGGCACGCATATTAATACTGACTGTTGACTGACATTTTAGTCACTTGTTTGGATTTTGTGTTCATTTTGTATAAACTGGAGAATTTTGTCTCCTTATATATTTTGCTTTTAAAAATAAACCACCCAATTGAATTTACATTAATGCTTATTTATCTTTATAATATGCATAGAGTCCCTATATGCTAAGTGGAAGATACATTGTTCTCCCAGAGAAATAAAGATAAAAGTTATTTTTCCAAAAGAACTAACCCTTGAATTTCATAAGTACAAAAAAGAATAACATATATTTTCTTGACAAAACAAATTAGCAGAATAAACAGCCATACAATTGGGGAGCTCTTATTTCAGGCAACTTGGGAAAGAAGTGCATAAAACATTAATCAGCATAATTAAATTAGTTAAACTAATACTAATCATTAAATTTCTAGAAATTCAGTCATTGAAGAGACTTAGGAACAAGGAATCTAAATATATGAAGTATAATGAATAAAATGCACAGCTTGAACAAACATACAAGGCATCATTTTACTGTAGTTCAGGGTTTCCCAAATGTTTTGGTCGCAGGACACTTTTATACCCTTGATAATTATTGAGGAGTCCAAAGAGCTTTGGTTTACGTGGGTTCTGTCAAGTGATATTTACCATATTAAAAATTAAAACTGAGACATTTAAAATAATTATGAATTAATTTTAAATGATGATAACAAACATTTTACATGTAAAATAAATGATAATTTTAAGAAAAATAACTACTTTGTAAAACAATAATGAAAAGAATGACACTGTTTTACCTTTTTTTCAAATTTAATGTGTTTCCTAACTGAAGATAGCTGGACTCTCACATCTGCATTTACATTTAATCTATTCAGTATGTTAATTTGGTTGAAGTAAATGAAGAAAATCAGATCTCACAAGGATTTGTAGTTAGAAAGGGAGAAGTATTTTAATAAATTTTTCACATAATTATAGATGTTCTTAAATTAGTACTATGGCAAAACTCAGTAAGTGGTAGTTTCCTAAAGATTCATTGTTATGTGGACTCTGTAACCATATCAATGAGCTTTTTTTGTACCCTGTTTTATTAAAATTCTTTATCATCTGAGTGGAAATTTTTATTATGTATGGCATTTTCTATGAAAAATTTACCCATAAGTGATTTCTAATAGACTTTGTTTTTTAAAGGAGTTTTAGGTTCACAGCACAATTAAGCAGAAAGTATTGAGTTCCCATATACAGTTGACCCTTGAACAACATGGGTTTGAACTCCCCAGGTCCACTTATACACGGGTTTTCTTCAATGAATACAGTGTAGTATCAGAAATTTATTTTCTCTTCCTGATGATTTTCTTAATAATAGTTTCCTTTTTCTAGCTTACTTGATTATAAAAATACAGCATATGATACAGAAATCATATAAAATATGTGTCAGTACAGAGTTTGTGTTATCTGTAAAGCATTCCATCAGCAGGAGTAGTTAAGTTTTGGAGGAGTCTAAAGTTATACACAGATTTTTCAAGGGCTCAGACCTTTTGCACCCCTAACCCATACATTGTTCAAATCAACTTTACCTCCTGCCCTATAGAAGCATTGTGTCCCCCACTGTCAACATGCTGCACCAGAGTGGTATGTGTTAACAATCAGTGTACCCACATTGTCACATCATTATCACTCAAAATCCATCATTTACATTACGGTTTACTCTTGGAATTCTCCATTCTACATTTTGACAGATGTACAGTGACGTGTATCTACCATTATAGTATTATAGAAAATAGTTTTACTGTCCTAAAAATCCTCTGTGCTCTGCCCACTCATCCCTCCCTTCCCCATAACCTGTACAACCACTAATTTTTTTTAATGTCTCCATAGTTTTGCCTTTTCCAGAATGCTATAAAGTTGCAGTCATATGATATGCAGCCTTTCAGATTGACTTCTTTTACTTAGTAATATGCATTTAAGTTCCTCTTTGACTTTTCATGCCTTGATAGCTCTTTTCTTTTTAGCACTAAATAGCATTCCATTGCCTAGATGGACCAGTTTATTATCCATTCACCTACTGAAAGATATCTTAGTTGCCTCTTTGGCAAACAGTAATAAAGCTTCTGTAAATATCCATATGCAGCCTTTTGTGTGAACATAAATTCTCAGCTCTTTGGGGTAAATACCAAGGAGAGCAATTGCTAGATTAAAGTGTAACTAAACATAGTTTAGTTTTGTAAGGAACTGCCAAACTGTCTTCCACGGTGGCTGCACCTTTTACATTCCCACAGATATGAATGAGAGTTCCTGTTGCTCCCATCCTTACCAGCATTTGGTGGTGTCAGTATTTTGGATTTTCACCAATAATATATGTATAGCAGTATCTCATTGCTTTAATTTGCAATTCTCTAATGACATACCACATAAGCATCTTTTCATATGCTTACTTACATCTCTGTCTTCTTTGATGAGGCGCATAAATGATTTTTTACATCAATTCTTTGTCGCTTTAGAAGCTATTGGTTCCCTGAGTCATACAGATCTTCCAAATGTTGACATATTACATTACACCATATCAAAAATTCACATTTATTAATATCACTACCAATCTCATCAGAAACATTTTCACATATTGTCAAGCCCATTGTAGCAAATACAAGGCCCTCAAAATTCTAGTTTCCTTTTGAATACTCACATTTATCACTGGCAACATATATTGTCAGTTGTTTTCCTGTAACAGGATCCTTTAATTCACTTTTCGGAAAGTGTGTGTCAAATACCTAAATATAAATAACTGTAGTCTGTCATTCATTCTTTAGAATAAAAATGGTGCTTTATAGGGAGGAGGCATCTTGTTAAGCTCTCTTTCTCAATAACTGTACAAGTGCCTTTCTCTGAAACAATCATCATATTTCTATATGCAGCACAAGTGTTTTACACATACTTCCCACTGCAGCATGTGGAATATTAAAAAGACACATAAGCAAGGGTCAAAATTCAATAAAAGTAATTTTTATGCAGCATTTGCAAGTTGAAATGTTTGTGTCTTTTTCTTTAACTGTGAGTGGATGGCAGTGAAAAATACAGACAATAGTATAATTTTATGTACATAGTTTGATTTTGTACTAAGGAGCTATCTTACCCACTATCAATTTAGCACCACACCACCATGAAAGGTAAATATTGTCATAGCATTATTATATAAATAGTTTTGAACTTTGGATCTCCCCTCCCCCAAGAATATTAAGGGTTTCATGAACAGGCCTTAAAAGACAGCTGCTGTGTGTTTTTACCTACTGGTTATAAGAGTCTTGAGGAATTGCTGAAACTTGTTCACTCTCATTCTAGACAAATGTTTATACACCAAAAACTTTGCCTATGGTCTTAGGTATTTGTGGACAGCCAGGAGACTATCTGTGGACAACTAGAATGTAGCTAATGAATCCTCCCTAACTGCCATGGGTTTTATCAGTTGTCCATGTAGAATTTTATATCACAAAACTCTGAGAACTCTGAAAATACAGGTGCCTATTTTCAAATATAGTCTAGTGTTCAGAAATTATGTGTGCTATACGTAATGTCATAAATAATTAAAAGGAAAATCACTTAAATTATAATAATGAAGTTTCTACAAAGT
Organism: Hyaena hyaena; assembly: GCF_003009895.1. NCBI lineage: Eukaryota > Metazoa > Chordata > Mammalia > Carnivora > Hyaenidae > Hyaena > Hyaena hyaena. The sequence goes on along the minus strand of NW_024082109.1, from coordinate 35,213 downwards.
TGACAAATATAATTTATAAAAATTCCTAGTTCTGTCCCTTTAATGCCTTCCCTATTAGGAAAACTAAAATAAATTATTTATAAAGATTGTTTTAATCTTGATATGCTTGACCTTAAATGAACTAGCTGGATGCTTATTTTCTGGTGATTTCAGTTTGCTTGTATTTTTGTATTCTTGTTTTTGATATTGTTTCCCCACCATACTCACAGACAAGGAGTATAAATAAAGGTTTTCTACATTTGAGCCTATTACTGCCAGCGAACTCAGAAGAGTATCCTAATTTATACTCAACCTCAAGTCAGTTTCCAAAGGTATCGCAGAAGAGCAGCCACGTTGATGATGTACCCCTGGATTCAGTGATAGTAGACTATTATTGGTATCTGCAGTTTTTAAAAACTGTCAGTTTTGCACTATTTTTCTCATACAAATAGACACACATACTCACATCTTAATAGATGCATTTTCTGGGGGAAGTGAAAGTAGCCTTTTAGTACCTCATTGCACATAAACTGGGCATTATGTACAGAAAGTTACTTTACATAGATAATAAACTTCATGTAAAACAGTTATTTCTAGCAGCTAATTTACCTTTATAGTTTATAGAGGTACCTTCTTCATAATGGTACCTTATGATTCTACTTTCCCTGAGTTCAGCAATCAGTGTCAATTACTGCTGGTTTCCATAGAAACGAGACAACTCACAGTTTTAAAATCTTCATTCATGGACTAGTTTTACAAATAATGTAGAGTTTGGAATTACTGCTTACTAAAGACATATTGCTTGAAAGAGATGCCGATAAATTTAACCCTTCGAATGACATTTAAAGTTTTTGTATAGTTTTAAATAATAGTAGGCCCACATATTTAAATATAGTGATGTGTAGATCAAACACTAAGAAGGGATTAAGTGAACCTCCCCTGAAGGGACATTGAATGAATTGCATAATCTGGAAGCAGCTGTTGAGCAGTCACGAAAACTGACTTGTTAGTACACATTGGCTTCAGTTAGTCAGGAGCCTATTTATTTTTCTCAATGTTAAGGAAAATCCAGATTTTCGTTTAAAAATTTTTGACATTTAGTAAGACTTTCTACACCCCTCCAAAAATTAGAAAAAAATGTTAATAAGACTAAATTAATAGTATTAATTATATAGCTTCAGAGTGCATTCATGTTATTAAATAGTGGTGCCAGCTGTTAATGTTTGACAAATAATTGCTGTCTTAGAACTTTCTGTATTTGTAATATAAATTTAATGTGTGGAATTCTTTTAGTAGTTATTTTCTTTATGCATGTTATGGTTGTACATGGATAATGCATTCACAATCAATTTATAGCACTTAGTAATTTAGTAATTAAAATACCATCACTAAGAGCAACACAAATCAGAGATCCATCAATTAGTGTGTCTCATTAAAGCTGGGATCTTTTTTCAGCTCTACAATTTTCTTCAAACTATTTGCTAGTTTCTAATTTTGTTTTGTTGCCATTGCTTCACATTGTTGAGATTATAGCAAAATGTGAGGTTTTCATATCATCTTGTCCATTAATGTGATATAGCTGTAGAGCACTAACTTCATCTCAGACTGTCCAAAGGACTATGAGATAAGGCATTATCTGGTCTTAAGGTACCTAGACAGTAGAAAGAGTACTTGTTTTCTGATTTCCATATGCATCTTCACTTAATAGTAAAGTTTCATATTCCTCCTCTTAAGCACATGTTACCTCTCTCCTTTCAGAACCAAATGTACTGGGGTCCTCTGAACTGATGGCATCTCACACTTTCTGTAAGATATAAAGGTTTACTTTATCTGTGACACTAAAGTTAATCCAAATCTCATTACCCTTGGAGCAGATTATACCTCTATTTGTAGACTTGGTCTTGAGTGTTTGCATGGCGGTTATATGCATTGGCAGGGCTTCTTGTCCCACATTTGTTAATGTCATGAGTTTCCCATAGCTGGAGCTCACTTATCTAGCATTTCAAAGGCAAGTTAAAAACACCCAGCAGGGCCAGCTGAAATATTTTCTTTCAATACAGCCAAGCTGCAGGCATAAAACACAATAGTAAAATATACAATGGAACAAAGTAAAAGGCCTTTATAACAGATCTTTGTTATGCTACTGCAAGTATTTCATAACATCAGCTACTGTTTTTCTCAATTGACATCATATAGATCTCAGTTAATGAAAAGAGACATGGAGCATATTGCATCAAATAGATGCTGGACAGGAAACAGAAAATGGATCATGAATCTGGGGGCCCCCTAGCTAAAGCAGTCAAACCTCTGAATAGCAAAAGGACTAATGTGTTTTAGCTGTTCTCCCTTCCAGCCATAAACCCAAGAGCAACATTGAAAGTGTTTTCTTTTCTAGGCTGCTCACCAACCCCCTACCCACCACACCCCACCATGAAAGCCAGTCAGCAAGGATCAAAAACATTTCCTTTTAAATGAATCATGGCAATCCAATAAAGATGCAACACGCAGATTATGTACAAATCAATGACGGAACCATAGCCAGTATCAGCAGGCCTCAAGGAACAAAAATTGCTCACCGTCAGGGGGTGTCTGTCCAATAATGAGCTGTGAAACTAAACACAGAGCACATGCTATGCTCTGGGCAAAATCCCTCAAGCTGCTACTGTTCTGGCTTCTTTAAGTAACTTTGGGGTGTTGTAGAATTGTCTTCTTTCTTAGCCTCCCCAGATGGGCCATGACAGCTTGGCTTAGCTTAGCTTTCTGAAAGGAGCCTTCAGTGACACAGTTCTATCCAGAAAGCACAGGCAGACAACTGTAATGTTAAAATCTAGAAATCAATGTTCACATAAATAAAGAACAGGACTGACTTAAGAGTCAATTACTATACATGATTATTTAGAATCCTGGAAAATGAATACAAAGAACACTCTTAAGTGTTCGGTTATTAATATTGCCAATAATTACCTGTCAGTTGTTTTTTAATTGCTACTCATTGCAGATATTTGAGGAGGAAGGAGATATTTTTCTATTTGAAAGGAGCAAACCTTTTTTTTGCTAGATGCCTACCACAATCTTCATTCTTTTAAAATATTTTAACAGCATCAACCAATCTGCAGAGCTCTCTTATATCCTTATACATCTCTCCCCTGGCACTCGCTATTGTTCTTTTTCTATAGCACTGAAAGCTAATTTTCATATTGACATAGCAAACAGACAATGATCACAGTAGGTTCAGGATGCCAAGGTAAGAATACAAAGAAAAAAAGATCATCAAGGATCAACCCACAAAAAAACAAACAAACAAACAAACAAAAAAACCCAGAATATGTTTCAGAAGACCCAAGTTTTCCTTCCAGAGTTACACCAAGTAAACCTCAGAAAAGCCCTTTATCCCCCTAGACTTTACTTTCCTCATCAGCCACATCTTTTCAACTTTAAATTTTTTATTTTTAGATCTAAGAGCACGCTTTCAATTAAGAGAAATGCAATCCTGAGTCTCTCACATGTAATCAAAAGAAAGTTCATTGCCTTCAGACCCTTTTAAGAGCATTTCATGTGTAATATAAAGATTTGACAAAAGTCAGTCTACCATGGACTATTTTTCTTCTTTAATATTAAAGAAATGTTATAAATATGAGCTACTTTATTTAATCCATTACCTGCTAATAGCTTCCTTTTATGATTAGCTTAAAGGTCTAAAATAATAACTAATCATCAGCTGCTTATTAGAAAATTATCTGCTTTTGAGGACACTTCTACTTTCTCTAAATTCAACAGCCCTTTGTATTTCATGTTCATATTCCCAAGGTTTACTGATTTCTGTGAACACTCAGGGCATATGGCACAGTTATCCTCTCTAAGAGGATAGAATCAATTTATTCCAAATAGAAAGAACTTATCAGATCTAGACAGATCTCTAAGACACCTGTAAGATAATTTGGATTCACAGCAGTAATAAAATAGCGAACAAATTTCCCTCTCCTAAAAATTATAAATTACTGTATTTCATTGAGCAGACCTTTCCTTATCTGATGTGTTTTAAAAATGATAAATATGTCTCCGTAAATCTGAAGGCAACCCAGGAGTCACCATCTACCTAATTGAATCAGAGCTTATAGGATTCAGAGAGATAAGAACACACTAAACAAATAAGGGTATTTTACAGTGGAAAAGTGGATATAAAATTCACCTTTGAAGAATACAGGGTGAAACAAATACTCAAAACAGGTGAAGTATTAAAATTGAAGTATAATTAGTAGAAACTGTCTCCATTTATGAATAAAACCCTCCTCAAAATCTCAGTTTGACTTTTGCAAATATTCTGAGCAATTTTATTCTGATTTTCTTATACATTCACTTGTTCATCACTAAGTTCCTTGCAGTTTATAAGGAAATCTTTCGTCAGTAAACTTTACATTTTGTTTGTCACCTTAGTTTTCCTGTTACCAACTATTAAATGTTTCATGGCTTTGATTTTCATCTTTCCAGGAAAAAAATCCTCTTTATGCTACATATTTATTTTTCAATACTTGCTGTCAGCATTTAGCCTGCTTCCTGCCTCATTTTGCTCTCCTCATGGGCTCTGCCCTCTTCTCCCTTCTGACCGCCCTATAACTGAGACCTGCTTCATTTCCTCTGAACTCTTTGTCATTATTATTTTATTTTCTACTTTCTCTTCAGTTCTTCTCAAAGTAAGACTCTAGCTCCTCTGACCACTTCTGCCTGGCTTTGGAATACTGCTTCTGGTTCACTGTTCCTGCCACAGGCCAAAAGGAAATCTAAAAACTCATGGTGACTTTAAAAGGAGGAGTTTGGTCTCTCTAAGCAAGCCAGGAATGAGTTTTCAATGGATTTTTATGAACATTGACACTAATAGCATTTGAAATCAGGGATCTTTGACACAGTCTCTTAAGATAGAAAAACAAAATCTATCTGTGGAATCAGAGTGGCAGGTAATTGTTTCATTTCATATCTGAAGACTTTTCAAAACAAAAATTTTTTCTTCTGCTGAGTTGGCTTAAGTGAATACCACATGAAATTAGTGAATCCTTTTCAGTCTAAAAAAATGTTCATATATCTCTTCAGTTTAATGCAAATAACAGGGAGAAAAGAAAAAATAATAATGAAGTGAAGAAACTAAGTCTGAACAAGCTAAGGCATATGTGGTATATTGGAAAGAAGAGTTAGCTCAGGATATCTAGAAATGGCTTTTGGAAATGTAGATGTAATCATTCTCCAAGGGCTTCCTAGCATATCATCTAACCAGTCCTGCATTATTTGGTTCTTATACCCCTTGCTTATACCTCATACCTCTCCACTCTGTCCACCCTATAATCCAAAACCCTGCTCTGCAGTGACACCACTGGCAATTCGCATGCTTCTCTCAGCTTTCTTGAGCAAGCCCAATTCCACCTCAGTCTAGTAGCACTTCTTGTTCTTTTCTCTTAAATGCTCTACCTCGAAATCTACTCAAGTCACTCTTGCTTCTACTAGTATATGACGTCTTCGCCAATTCTTCTATTAAAAAGAAAAAAGGCCACTTTTCCTTACCATTATCTCCCCTTATGCTTCATTTTTCTCCTATAACACTGTAGAGAATAGTGCCTAGCACAAAATGTATTATCAAAACTTATTTATTAAATAAACGGATGGTACTAAATTTGTTTGTTTTAAGAGTAAAACAAAATAATATATACAGAGTACTTAGTACAGTGCCTGGCACAACATAAATGCTCAAATATTATCTTCTCCTGTGATTATAGCTTATGATATCTACCTCTTCCCACCAGATTACTAAGTTCCTCACTGTGCGTTTTATTTTGCTTACCACTCTTCTCAGAATCTAAGACAGTTCCCAGCTCTTAAGAAGTATCCACTAAATCTTTATTAATATAGGTGGAAGAAAAAATAGTATATGCTAAGCAACATCTTACCATAATTACTAACAAAACCAACAGTGAAGATCTGCATGATAGTCCCAGCTACAAAACCTAATGTATGAAAAAAACAAGTATTTAAGTTCCTCTCATTCAATTATATTTATTGAGAACCTACTATATAAACAAAACTTGATGCTAAATGCAGCAGAAGAAGCAAAGATAAACAGCAATAGATGTACCTCTACAAAGCTCAAAATAAGGCTAAGAACACTTTGTTTGGTGTGGATATGTGGAAGTGCAGTTAGACAAAAATTCACAATTATAAATTTGAATACCTTGGAGAATTGCAGCATATCAATAACTAAATGGAGAATCTGAAAATGAAACAAGTAGATATTGAGCTATAATATAAACAAGAGAGAAATGATTTAAAAGTCCATAGGTCATACTTAATTTTATGGTTTAATTTAGACATGTGTACAGTTTTAAAAATGTTTGGATGCGGTTACTATCACATAGCAAGAAAAGCAATCACACCATTTTCTCTAAACTATTGTCTCCAAGAGTGTCTTCACTAAAGTCTTCTAAATAGTTCAATTACAAAATTCCAGATTCTAAAAAATACAAAGATAAAGGTAATTTGAACATTCTAAAGATACAATCCACAACGTTAGAGAAAAAAATACATGAGAAATAATGATGATTGTAGGGCATCAAGAATGAAATCTTCATGCAGACATCATAACCTACTTAAAGCCAAAGGGAAGAATTTTAAAGCATTTTTAATCTGTTTTTTTTTTTTAATTTTAATGTTTATTTTTGAGAGACAGAGAGAGACAGAGCATGAGTGGGGGAAGAACAGAGAGAGAGGGAGACAGAATTGAAGAAGGCTCCAAGCTCTGAGCTGTCAGCACAGAGCCTGACATGGGGCTCAAACCCATAAACCATGATATCATAACATGAGCCAGAGTCAGACACTTAACCCACTGAGCCACCCAGGCACCCCTGTATGTTTTATTTTTAAAAGCTCACTACATCAGTTTATAACGCAATGATGAATCCTAGTTTTCAAAAGGTATGTTCTAAACTCATGGATTTGAAGCAAGCTAAATCTGCAAAGTTATTCCAGAAGCATGCACCAAATCTTCCCTTAAGCTACAATAAAAAAAAATAAATTTGTCTTATACCTATCAATCTTTTACATATGTGTAAAATCTCGAGAAGCATTTTTACATTAATTATTTACTCTTAAAAATAGGAATTACCTTCTCATATAATTAGGATAAATTAACTTGTTAAAACTGCTTTTATTAAAATGAGCTTCCCAGTTAATTACTACAATAATTTCTTTTCAACTAGTTCTCTTTGAATTATCATATTAAATTATGTTCATTCAATAAATATGACATAATTTATAAATATATTCACAGGAGACCTAAATTGGACACTTTTGTAATTATCTTGGAACTGATATTTTTTCTCTATAAATAAGCAGCAAACTGAAAGCACCCCACTCTCTACAGTTCAAGTTTAGTAGTAAATTAAACTCATTAATATAAAATAGCTCTTTTATTTTTGTAAAAGGAGATTTTCATACTTTTATGTAATTTATTTACCTTATAGATAACTCTTACATCTGATATTAAACTTCCATAATCAGTTCCACAAAAAAAAAAAAAAGAAAAATGTACCAGAGAAAACTAAAAGGAGGGCCGCCTGGGTGGCTCAGTCAGTTACGGGTCTGACTCCTAATTGGCTCAGGTCATGAACTAAATGGTTCATTAAATCGAGCCTCACTTCTAGCTCTGCACTGACAGCACAGAGCCTGCTTGGGATTCTGTCTCTCCCCTTCTCTCTTCGCCCCTCTCCCCGTTCACTCTCTCTCTCTTTCCTTCTCTCTCGTTCTCTCTCTCTCTCTCAAAATAAATAAACTTAAACTAAACAGAGGGAAAAAACTTTTGTAGGCAGTATGATCAGACTTGGGTTTTATAGTAGCTTTGATACAAAAATCTGATTCCTTGATCATGTTGATCACCAAGGTAGTGAAGAGTATGCAGGTCACCAGTGCTGCTCAGTTGGGCCGAGGATGTCATGCACTGCAGTTTCATATCTCTAGAGTAGACCACTGGTTAAAAATACTTTAATTTGAACAAACTGTGTCTCTTTTTATTACTGAAACTTTGCCAAGAATTCACTGCACTAAAACAAAGAGGAAAATATTTTGATGGGAATAACTCATTTTTTAAAAAAAAATAAGAAATGACGACTCCTGCAGAGTCACTCAGGAACCAATACTCACATTAGTAAAATTAAAGACTTAAAAATATTCCAGCAAATGAAAATAACTGGAATATCCTAAACCTAAATGAGAGAACAACCTCCTAAACGAGTGTGGCTGATATTTGTAAAAGCAGGACAGTGCCTCAGGAGACAAAAGAACATGCTGGACCTCCTCATTAAGGTGCATTTCCTCTTTGATAATGGTTTTGTTTTGGTGGGTTTTTTTTTTTTTTTTTTGGCTTCACAAATAGAAAGAACTTAAGTATGAATTTGTACATGTTAGCATATATTTTATGACTTATTTGAAAATCTACAAGGTGAAAATACTAAAATGTTTCATGTCAAGTTATTTTAAGTGGAATTACTTCATTTTTAGTTACGATCATATTATCTCTCAGAGAACTTTTAACTGAATGTCAGAAGAACAATTGAAGAAAATGAATTGACAACATTGTAATTCAAATCCCAGAATTCTGTCTGTAGAAAATATTTCAACAATGAGTGTAACCAGTATGTTAAAGAAGTATGCTGTGGAACTGTGATCAAAATACCTCTAATACTTTCAGCAATCATTCCGTTAAAATTTTCCCTGTCCCTTTAAGAAAACTCTTGAAAGTCTGTGAATTTTCTACTCACTCTCAGGTAATAGACAATCCTGTAGTTGATTTAGTTTGCGAATAGATTAGTCAGAAGTTAGATTTTTCACCTCTCTGCAATAATTTAAAAAAGTAATCTCAATTTAAACCTTCTTCTTTTCTGAAAATTGAAAATTGAAGAAAGGGATTCCTAATTGCCTTTTTTCACCTTCCTGTTTTCTGTCTCGCCCCTACCTCCAACTACTTTTGCACTCCCTTAGGATGTAAAGTAGGAGAAATTGGAGAAATAAGGATAGCACAGGTCTTAATGGGCATGATAAGTTCGTCCTTTCCAATTCTGAAGATATTTAGAGCTAAGCTAATTTAATGGTGAGCTTTTGAGTCTTCTTGGAGGTTTCCTGTTAAAACTCTCTCATGTTCCCTTTGACTAAGATGGATGCTTTGTCAGATCCTGGAATCCAGTAAAGCTTCCTTTTGCTGAGACTTCCATGCCTCATGCAGACTTTGTGGAAGAGAATCCAAATTGTTTTCTTTCTGGTTGTCTATGCAGTGTAGCCTATATCTGAATGGGGAACACGAATGCATTCTTTGACTTAACAAACTCTTGGACTATTCTCAATGCTGCACCAACTAATTGTCCTGGTTCTTTCCAAATAAAGCAGCTAAGTCAACCCTTCCTTTGCTTTTGGATTTCCCAGGAAGAAATTATCCTCTGTGTCTGCCAGTGTTTTTTCAGGAGGCCCCTCAAAGCCCTACTCTCTAAGGTGGGGTATAACTTCACCCTACCCTTCTGCTCTCACCAAAGAAATACACTTACCAGTCTCCCTTTTCACAGAATCCTCTGTCTGCCTTTCCCTTTTAAAATAGTTTTAATTTTAATGGAGGACACGGGGGAGAAGAAGGGGGAAAATAGTTGGGGAGAAGGAGGGAGGCAAACCATGAGAGACTCTTGAATGCTGAGAACAAACAGAGCTGATGGGGGAAGGGGAGAAGGGAAGGGGGTGATAAGCATGGAGGAGGGCACTTGTTGGGATGAGCTCTGGGTGTTATATGGAAACCAACTTGAGAATAAACTATTTACAAAAATAAATAAATAAAATACTTTTAATCTTGCTAAAAATCTAAGAGTTATAGAAAAGAATCTCTCTCCATTCCCTTTGTAAACTCTATATATCTGGGTGGGAGAGGGGAGGGGGTCTTGTCTCCCAACAATTTGGTGTCTTAATATCTGTCACACTGTAACCTCAAGTGAAAGTGAAGCTAGTCCATATTCTGAGTTATGGAAATAGCTTAGTTACTCCATACATGGACAAATGGAAAAAAAAATAAAAAGGAAAATAATAAACTCTGAAATGTTTATTAAACAACTGGAGCTGAATGCAGCCTCCCATTTTAGACAGACATGGATTTCTAGTTTGCCTGTGTCAACACCACTCCCTCTTGTCTCTATGAGGCTGTGGTTCAAAATCAGTTGCTCTACTTGTACTATTTTCCCCACACTAGGCCTGTTTCAGACACAAACCTGTCCCCTAAAAATTTGAAAATTTGAAATGTGTAATCTGTGGTATATCTTAACATATCCCTAGATGAAGTCACATCTGTATTGGTTGTCAGACATTTTTGGGGAAAGGTTCTTTACAACCTAGACTTCTAGTGTGAAGAGGGACTTTGTGAGCCTCTGCTCAATGCTCTAGCTGGTAAATTGTGAAATTTCAGTCAGCAAACACTAAGCCTATGTATGTATTACTTTCTATCTGCCAGGAACTTTCTAACTCAAGAATATCTGTGTCAACAGAATTCCATCCATGAAGACTTCAACCCTGCTCTGGAAATAACAATGGGTAACAATAAGAATCTAGCCTTTCTTTCCTCATAGCTTCCTTATCAACCTGAGCTTCTCCCGTATTTTGCTGAAAACATTCACAAGAGTAGAAAGGTTTCTAAAACCCTTTGGAAACAAAGCTTGCAGTATATACTTACCTTTATCTTAATTTGAGATTGGATCACTTCTGTGTTGTAGAAGATAAAATCCATGTCCTCTGGGCAAACTGTGCAAGAGCTCAGGTGGGCTTTTGCAGACAGGGGATCAGGCTGGATTGATCTGTTTGCAATGTAATACCTCAAGCTCACCAGGGATAAAATTTCATAGATGAAAAACAAATCAAATCAATTCTTAGCAGTTCCTTAGCTAATCTTGCTAATAGCAAGTTTTTCATACTCTTTCAGATCCCTCAGTTGCTTTTGAGATTTTTCCATGCCAGGGCAGAAGAAAAGTAAAAACAATGGCATAATCATGATTCAAAATGAAGTCCATTTTCTCCCCAACATGAGAAGAGAGTGTGGGGGAGATAAAAGGAGGGCAATGAAAATGCAGCATGTTGGGATAACTGGGTGCAATATAATTAGTTTTTAAAGAATTTACCAAGTTATCATCAAAGGAACAATGCTTCCCTTCCTTTTGTGAGAATACTGGATGATACTTAGAATGGTGTACACACTGTATAAGTTACAGATTTTTCCAAGTGATACAATAGTTAGAACCACAAGACTTTGCACACGTGTAAGATGAAAAAGACAGTTCTCTGAATGCACTATTTTAATGATTTGTATAGCTTATTCTTCAACTGATGGAGTAAATATTAGTTTCATAACCTGATAGTAGCATAGGTCAAAAAACTGAGAGTTTTAAAACCACTGAAAGGGTTTCTGACTCCATCAATATTTCTTTAACCTTTGCTGGGAAAGCTACATGATTCATCACAATCTAGAGAGTTTCCATTAGAATCAGCCTTTACCTTGATACTTCAGACTCCTGAAACGTACCTGACTTTCTCTCCTATTAATATGAGATAAACTTTGCTAATAACTTTGCTAATTATAAAGAGGATCTGTATTTGCTATTGTAATCAAAAATTTCATCTTGGTCTATAAATTCCTGACTCAAATATCAACTGTTCACAGTACCCTTGCATTGGTCAGGCTAATATTGTGTTAATTCTAATTACTCTTTATGTCTACAAATACAAAATAATATGTTCAGCCCTGGTCTTTTTTTTTTTTAATATTTTTATTTATTTCTAGAAGAGAGAGAGAGACAGCGTGAAGAGGGGAGGGTCAGAGAGAGAGGGAGACACAGACTCCGAAATAGGCTCCAGGCTCTGAGCTGGCAGCCAGCACAGAGCCCGACGCGGGGCTCGAACCCACTACCGCGAGATCATGACCTAAGCGAAAGTCAGACGCTTAACCGACTAAGCCACCTAGGCACCCCAGCCCTGATCTTTTAAAAAAAAAAAAAAAAAAAAAAAACAGTAAACAAATATTAAGCTCTCGTTAATGATGTATGTGCAGAAGTACTTAAGGGTAAAGTCTGAAACTTACTTTTAAGAACATCAAAAAATAAGATGGATGGATGGATGGCTAAAGGGATGATGGATATATGTGTGATAAAGCAAATATAGCAGAGTGTTAATTGAAGAATCTAGGTAGCAAGTTTATGGATGTACAAGGTACTATTCTTTCAACTTTCTGTATATTTAAAAATTATAATAAAACATTAAAGTGAAAATTCCCTTGAAATGTGATATTAAAATATTTGATAACTGAAGCACTATGGGGACTGACCAATCTAAGCAAACGCTGGCATTTTAAAATGGCAGGGACAGGGCAGTAATGCACCTACTATTTAATCTGAAATCCGGGTACTTTGAGGGATACAAGAAATATAATATGCTGGTACCTGACCTCTTGAGAGCTGGCACTTTTATGGAGTATGAAGGTTTATACAGTAGCATGGTCAAAAATAAAATTAATACAACATCAGTGTATTAGGGTTCTCCAGAGAAACAAAACCAACAGGATATATATAGGTCTATTTATATGAGGAAATTTATCATAGAAATTAGCTCATGAAATAATGGAGTCCAAGAAGTCCCATAATCTGGTGTCTAGAAGCTAAAGAACCAAGACAGCCAGTGCTATAATTCAGCCAAAATCCAAAGGCCTGAGGATCAAAGGGCTAATGGTGGTATGTCTGACATGAATCCAAAAGCCAAAAACCAAGAGCACGGATGTCAAAGAATAGGAAAAGATGGATGCCCCAGCTCAGAGAGAACAAATTCTCCCTTCTTCCACCTTTTTGTTTTACTCAGGTTTCCAGCTGATTGGATCATGACCACGTGCATTTGTTTTTTAGTTTATTTATTTATTTTGCAAGAGGGCTCACAAAAAAAATGTGCACATGCCAGGGAGGAAGAGGCAGAGGGAGAGAAAGAGAGAATCCCAAGCAAGCTCCACACTGTCAGCGCAGAGCCCAATGCAGGGCTCGAACCCACAAACTGTGAGATAATGGGCCTGAACCCTGAGATCCATAACCTGAGCTGAAGTCAAGAGTCCACACTTATCCCACTGAGCCACCCACGCACACCTAACACCTGCATTGTTGAAGGCGATCTTCTTTACTCAGTCACTGATTCAAATGTTAATCTCTTCCTGAGACACCCTCATGGACACACCCAGAAACAATTTTTCACCAGCCATTGGGCATCCTTTTAATCAATCAAGTTAACAGGTAACAGTAACCATCATAATGAGAAAATAAAATTGTTTCCTATTTAATTAATTTGCCTTTTCTCCTGAGTCCCCAATTATTAGTAACAGGATGGAAAAAACAACAGGTTTTTAGCTTTATTGTGATCTGATTATTTAAAACTCTTCCTTTAAGACGGTAAAGATTTTTCTTCAAAAAACAAACAATACTGGGCCCCATGGGTGGCTCAGTAGGTTAAGCGTCTGGCTTAGCTCAGGTCATGATCTCACCCTCGTCCAGCTCTATGCTGACAGCTAGCTCAGAGCCTGGAGACTGCTTCAGATTCTGTATCTCCCTCTCTCACCCTCCCCTGCTTACGCTCTCTCTCTCTCTGTCTCTTTCTCTCTCTTTCTTTCTCTCTCTCAGAAATAAATAAAACATTATTTTTTTTTTTTTAAACTATGCTTTACCTCAGAATTCTCAGTCTTCTCCTTGACTTTTTGACTCCTCTACAAATTCACATTTGAATGTATAGGCCAGAGGGAGGGAGGTGTGTGTATCCCACCGCCTCATAGTAGTGGAGAGAATAAACTAGTGTGACTCTCTGAGCACTGCCGTCTGGCACTTGACCCTCTAGTCTCCAAGGCAGTGCTGCCTGCTTTATTTGCAGTAACGTCCAAATTCTACAACTATGATAGCTCAGAATCTCTTTTCTGCTTGTTCAGGGCTCCAAAAAAGTTCCTATGCTAATGAGCCCCGACTTGACTTTCATCTGCCCCTCAAAATCTGCAATAGAGGCTGCAATGACTCCTTGGTTTAACCTCTGCACATAGGAAGCAACCACTGCCCAGCAAAATTCAACTTCAGGGCCTCCTCTTTCCTAAGCAAATGAGACTTCTAAGTTGCCCTTACCAACACATAATGCATTGGCACCCCAGTAGGTAGAATACCCTGTGCAGAGACCTCCTTCTGGTGGCCCTCCCTTGTCCAGCACATGTCCCCTTCTACAGTCTTTAGCCTCTGAGAACTTGGGAGGGGGAGGAAGGCAGGTATTGGAGCCATATGCTTTATTAACCCCTTCATTTTTTTTCTTCCAGCAATCAGATTATGCTAGTTTCCTACACTGCTGTAGCAGGTTACCACAAACCTAGTGGCTTAAAACAATTATCTCACAATTAAACAGGTCAGAAGTCTGGGCACAATGTAGCTCAGTTGGGGGTTCTGCTTAGAGACTTAGGACTAAATCAAGGTTTCTTTCAGGATGAGTTGGGGAAAACTAAATTCTGAGCTCTTTCAGGTCATTGAAATTTGGGCCCTTGTCATTGTAAGATGGAGGTCCCCATTTCCTTTCCTTGCATTCCTTCTCTTGTATTCCATGTGACCTCCCTCCAGCAACAACATGAGTTTCTCTCACGCTTCACATCCTTCCTCTTCTACTGCATTTTTCTGCCTTCTTCTTCTGCTTCTAGTCAGGGAAAGTTCTCTACCTTTAAGGGTTTATGTAATGAAATTAAACACTTGGATTATCCAGGATATTCTCCCTATTTTCAGGTTCACATGTATTCACTTTTCCAGGGATTGGTGTTTGGACATCTTTGGTAAGGGAGAGTATTCTACCTACTACAAAGGGTTATGAATGAGTTTCCTCCTCCTGTATGGAGCTTTCTTAGGTAAAACATTTTGATCTAATTAAATAAATCTAATCCTGATATATTACATGAAAGCCAAACAAGCTGGTGTAACAGATTTGACCTATTGTGGAGAGAAGAAAATTGAAGATCATAGAATTTGATTGTCCTGCTTTCACACTCTTGAATATTTACAGTGTGCGGTGATGAGTCACAAAAACAGTATAGTATACAGGCTTAACCCCCCACCACATTCTCCCTCTTTCAACATGTGGAGATATTTTTTTAGTTCTGATGACATTCCATAGAGAGTCGCTAGGAACGAATGATGTCAATTTTTAACACCAAGATGGATTTAATAAAGCAACATGAGCTTATGTCCAGCACTGACTTTTCAGGCTCCCCTTTACCTGTGACCTTAAGATATTTAGGGACCCAGAAAATTTCTGTCTATGATAGGCATAAAGATCAAAAATTAAAGACAAGGAAAAAGTCTTTGTAGTGAAGGCAGGAAAGTTTGTCACAAATCCAACTATTTGCTTCCCGGGTTTCCTTTCCTCTTTCTTTAAGAGAGAAGCATGCCATCCACTACAAGAGGCGGAATGCTCCAGCATGAGTTCTGGTTTATATAATTCATCTCCTAACCTATTTTACAATATTAGAAGAGTCAGGCAATATGTAGAAAAACGTGACTAATTTAGACAGTGTAGCAAAACATGCCATTTGGTCTCATTTATCATAATAGGGATTTAAAAGGATACTCATGAGCCATTTAGAACCTATGAGTTAGTTGAGCAGAAAAAGTGGTTTTGCATAAAATCTACCCTTAAATCATTTAGTGCCTTGATGCATCATTAAAAGCATTTTTTTAAACTGCAAGAGTCATAACAATTAACTTCTCAGAAAAACAATTTCACCACTTCTTAAACAGCTTGCAAGGGTCAAGAGGACCACCTTTATTCTAAGTTCCAATCCCTTTGAGACACCGCAGTGCATTTTTCTCCTATCTGTGTGACAGGGAAATGGAACCTGCTTGGCCACCACCCCCTTCCTTTGTAAGTCTCCATCTACAGTGTATTAACAGACTCTAGCACTCTGTCCAGCAGAAGAGAGAAGCCTGCAGCCACTCCTGAGACAAGAGCACTGAGCACAAAGCAAGAACAAAAGGGTCAGCTTTGTGCAGTGGGCTGGTCCACACGTTGGACATACTGGAACCAGATCAGGCCTCCTGCTCACAAGCACTGTGCTCTTTCATGGAAGTATGCAGTGGAAAGTGAGTCACATCTCCCACATACTCTACAGTTGACATCAGAACCACAGACTGAGATCTTTTAATGGCTCATGAAACAGTGTTCTTCTGTGAGCATAGGAGACTGATACCTCCAGTGAAGGGACTGTTCTGAACACCACGTGTAGTCAGCCAGACCTCTCCTAAAAGGCAGAGACCCTACTAATGGAACTGCTCAAACCAATAAAGACAGTGCCAGCATCCTACTTCAGGATCCATGTGCTCACATTACAAACCAAGGGTAGAGAAGATACCGATGGTACATGAAAATTTTTACTGGAGTACAGTATCACAGCTACCATAAAATCATGTTTTATGACTTCTATTGTAGCTCTTATCACAGTATATCAAAATCATTTATTTAGATAATAACTCTATTAAGTTCACCTTTACATGTGTTATCTCAATTGATCCATACAGTAACCTGAAGAAGTAGACCTGATTGTGCTATGTTATAGATAAAGAAGCTGAGCAGAAGTGAGGTTAGATCATTCCCTTTAGATCACACAGCAGCTACCAACCCAGATCTGACTCCTGAGCCTAGTCCTTAAAGCCTGTGCCAATACCACCTGCAGTGGCCTGCCTTTCCTGCTAGGCAGCAAGCTCCCTGAGGGCATAGGCTGCTTATTACACATCCCTATATTCCCAATGATTGACATGTAACAGCTGCTTAGAAAATGATAAATAAATGCCATGTGAATAGTCTACATCTTGCCCAGTACACTCCACTGATGTTTCAGACTAAAACATACTTTGTTTAGGGTCATGGACAAAGTCTCATCCTTAGGAAAACAGATAAAAAGCTGGTAGGTAGAATCTGGTGAAGTGGCCTGTAACACTCCTTGAATTGACTGTAGTGCTGGTTACTTGTCCTTAATAAACCACTGAAGACCATGCTGACAAATTCATTTGTCAAAGTTTCCTTGACTCAGTATTATTCCATTATATGCATATCATGAGAGCTGTTAAGCTATACTTTATTCACTTTTTTACTAAAGCAGATAAGACCAGCATGATCATTGTCTAATAAGGATTACTGCTCTTTTTTTACCCAACTGGTAGATGAATTTTGAAAAAAAAAAAAAAAAAGATCAAATCATCAAATCCCCCATACAGTCTCTCAATTGGGTTTTCCTCCCAGATATAATAACTGTAAACAATTGAGTACATATCTTGCTTTGCATTTCTATACAACTTTTCTCCAAATAAATGATATTGGGTAAACTGTTGCTAGAGCTGGTACACTGAAATTAGATTAAGCCCTATAACAAAAAATGAAGATTAAAGATTGTGGAAGTATATATATACTATATATTTATTTGTTTATTCATTCATTTATTTATTTTTATTTATATATTTAATATATATTTATTATATATTTATATATAGTATACATAGACACTATATATATATAT
This sequence comes from Hyaena hyaena, assembly GCF_003009895.1. Lineage (NCBI taxonomy): Eukaryota > Metazoa > Chordata > Mammalia > Carnivora > Hyaenidae > Hyaena > Hyaena hyaena. The sequence goes on along the minus strand of NW_024082109.1, from coordinate 17,623 downwards.
ATATATATATATATATATATATAACATTGAGGCTTAGCGAACATTTCTCATAGAGTAATTGGGTAGATCTTTGGGCTTATGCTCCTATCCACCACCCTCATCATTTTTTCCTATCCTGTGGGATTCCTCATTTCCCATAAATTTGGGAGATCTGCAGTGTTTGCCTAAGTTTCTATTAGGAAATTGGGAAGAGATTCATCCACTCAATCTCTACTGCATCCTCCATATTCAGTTATAGCTTAGGTAGTGAAAGTGAGAGTAATTTTAAGTGAGTGAATATGCAAATTCAGAATTCAGTCCTATCCTTAGGGATTAGCCTGCCTTAGGGATCACATGATACTTGTTTTTTAAGCCAAGTATGTCTTGGACATCTTTCTCTTCTTTTTAAAGTTTTTATTTTAATTCCAGTTAGTTAACATACAGTGTTATATTAGTTTTTGGTATAAAATATAGTGATTCAACAATTCCATACAGAGTCTTGGACATCTTTCCATTCTTCTTAACAATAGAATAATATTCTCTGGTAAGACTGCTCCATATTATACTTAGCTATTTCCCTTTCTATGAAGGAGATTAGGCTCTTCCTGTTCTTTTGCTATTACAAACACAACTGCAATACATTTTCTGTAAATGTAACTTGACTTTGTATAGAAAAAAGGTGCAAAATGTATGTAAAAATATCTCCAAAGGGTAACTGATGGGTTACATAGTTACATTCACCCAAAAGTTCATATGTTGAAATGAAATGAGATGGTGTTAGGAGATGAGACCTTTGGGAGCTAATTTAGATGAGGTCATGAACGTAGAGCCTCCCATGATGGAATTGGTGTCCTTATAAGAAAAAAATAAAGTAGAGCATGCTCTCTCTCTGACATATGAGGATACAGCAAGAAGTCCTCCTTCTGCAAACAAAGAAAAGAGCTTTTGCCAGGAATCTAATGAATTGGCACCTTGATCTTGGCCTTTCCAGCCTCTAGAACTATGAGAAATAAATTTCTGTTGTTTAAGTCATTCAGTCTATTTTAGTATTTTAGTTTTAGCAGCCTGAACTGTCTAAGAAATGAATCCCTCCTTAAAAAGATAATCTCTGAGGGTGCCTCGTGGCTCAGTTGGTTCAGCTCAGGTCATGGCCTAGTGGTTTGTGAATTTGAGCCCCATGTCAGGCTCTGTGCTGACAGCTCAGAGCCTGGAGCCTGCTTTGGATTCTGTGTCTCCCTCTCTGTCTGCCTCTCCCCTGTTCAAGCTGTTTCTCTCTTTCTCTCAAAAATAAATAAACTTTTAAAAAATTTTTTAAAGATAATCTCTGATATTACCTTGAAATATTTACTTACTTTGAAAATGTTTTCTAGTAAACAAAATGTTATATATGTTTAACTAATGCTATATATTCCATCGTGTTTCCTGCTTTATATTACATGTAATATTATATCATAACATTATGTCAATCTGTTATTTTTTAAAAATGATCTTAAAGGTTGTCTACCACATAGTTGGGGTATTGTTGGTAACGCTGCTGTAAACATTGGGGTGATGTATCCCTTGGAATCTGTATTTTTGTATCTTTTGGGTAAATACTTAGTAGTGCAATTGCTGGATTTCAGGGTAGTTCTATTTTTAGCCTTTTGAGGAACCTGCTTACTGTTTTCCAGGGTGACTGCACCAGTTTTAATTCCCAACAGTGCAAGAAAGTTCCCCTTTTTCCACATCTGCACCAATATCTGTTGTTTACTGAGTTGTTAATTTTAACAATTTTGATAGGTGTGAGGTGGTATCTCATTATTACTTTTATTTGTATCTCTCTGATGATGAGTGATCCTCAGCATCTTTTCATGTGTCTGTTAGGCATCTGGATATCTACTTTGGAAAAGTGTCTAGTCACGTTTTCTGCCCATTTGTCCATCAATTGATGAATAGATAAAGACTATGTGGTATCTATATACAGTAGAATATTATTCAATCACCAAAGAGAATGAAATCTTACCATTTGCAATGACATGGATGGAAGCTGGAGTATATTATGCTGAGCAAAATAAGTCAATCTGATAAAGATGAATACCATATGATTTCACTCATATGTGGAATTTAAAAAACAAAACAGATGAACATATGGGAAGGAGGTCAAAGGAGAGAGGGAAACAAATCACAAGAGTCTATTAACTGTAGAGAACAAACCAAGGGTTGATGGAGAAAGGTGGGTGGGAAATAAGCTAAATGGGTGATGGGCATTAAGGAGGGCACTTGTTGTGATGAACACTGGGTGTTATACGTAAGTGATGAATCCCTGAGTTCTACTCCTGAAAACAATATTGCACTGTATGTTAAAAAACTCAAATTTAAATTAAATAAGTAAATAGGGGCTATCTACTGCATCACATTTAGGTAACAAAGTTTGTTTACACACACTTCCCTAGTTTGGCCGTTAACATGGTTTCAAATTTTCATATATAAATGGTCAAATGAATATTATAGCAAATACATTAATGATGTAGGTAATGTTATAATGAAAATTTTATAAATAGAGACCCTGAGCCACAGGTAGGCTAAGAAGCTTTGCTAAATACAAGTATACGGAATAAAGTAAAAGAGAAAAGAATAATAATTTTTGTTTCACATATTATTTACCCTCTTTGCCTTAATTATTTTACTACCTTACCTTACTACATTAGTACTACAACAGTTATTAGGATCAAATGTAAAAAATGTTGAAATTACTTTGAAAAAGAATATTATCATACAAATAAAAAAGGGTATTTATATGTCCAGATATTAAGTCAAAAATGCAGGTAAAACTCTTCTCTAGGAAAAGAGTCAAATGTAATGTAACTGTTAGTTAATCAATTGCCATTTTGTGGCAGTTTGCTTAAGATGACAAAAATGTGTCTATTGTGTGAAAAACAAACAAAAAACCAACACAAAAACCTGTGTGTGTTTGTTGTTTTAGTCAAGAAATTGACTGTTCTTATTCTAATTTCATACTCCATGGTAACTCATATTTTACATTTGAGTTGATTCCCTGGAAAAATTGTGTTTTAGAGTTCACAACTAATTAATTAACAGTTTACTCTTAATGGTAAAATTTGTATTTATATCAATGTCAATGAGCTCTATGATTTTTAAATATATTTGAGTCATTTATGAAAGATAAATCTAAAGCTATGTTCATATTGAGCCTAAATAGGAGAATGTAAACCACCATATACGTTGAATTAATATACAGTGAAATTTCTTTACTAATACTAGTAGTAATTCCAGGTAATACCTGTGGCTGCCACCCATGGGCAGTATTGTCTGGTAATTAAACAGAATAAAAAGACCAAAAGGAAAACATAAGATAAATAAAAAACAAACAGGAGGAGTAAAGAGGTAGATATATGAATAAGGTATTGTGGCAAGTAACATTTAATGTAACAAGGATTATATGTTACCTGTGTTTTTCAGTGAAGATTTTAAGAAAAATGTTTTTTGGGTCCAAAATTATAAAGCCTCAAAATAAGCTGTGTCATATCTCGTCAACAGTAAGTCATGATCAGAGTACATTTTACAGGAGATTTTATAATCAGTACTTCAAACTCCCCTGTCATAGCCATGATAGATACCTTTTCTTGATCCTAAGGGTCTTTAGGGGGAAAGGAGTCTGCTTAAAAGTGATTAACTCCTACCCACTCCACAAAATGGTGGTATAGTCTGTCCTCTGAGGCCAAACATCTCACCTCCCATAAGTTGATTCTAACTCCCTATCCTAATTTCCACCTCATCTCAACCATCATTCTCTAAATCATAAAATGATAAGAAATCAAAATATTTATGATGCTTTCAGAAATCACTACATGTAAGATTTTATTTTAGTTCCAAGTTATAGAAATTGCTACTCAAACTAGCTTAAAACTATAATAGGTAGTAATTGGCTTATGTAACTGAAAATCCAAAGGTAGTTTTGAATCGATGAGAGGCTTGATCCAGCATTTCCAAAAAGATCACAGAAACTCACTTCTTTTTTTTTCTTTGTTCTGCTATTAGTGGTATTCACTTTATCCCTGGGCTCTCCAATGGTTTGGGGTTCTGTTCTGGTAATATCAAGTGACACAGCAGTTACAAAATGTGTATTCTTACACCACATCAACCATGGAAAGAGGGAAGACATCCATGTTCCAGAACATCAGTATTTATCTCCTTGTGTCTTATTAACTCCAATTGGATTGTTTCCAGCCTTTGACATGGTCAGAAGGATAGGATTTGTTGATTGAGTTCAGTCATTTAGACCTAAGGCTGTTACTTGAAGCGGAGTGGGCACTACTCAAAACAGGTAGGAGACCTTCTGTATCCCCAACCAAAATTGGGCTATTATTATGTAAGAGAGGGGTCGGTAAATAATAGTAGCAATAATATCACAAATGCCTGTTATATCTGCTGTGCATGATGTTTTAGAAGAGGGAGTCAGGGAGGAGATGAAGGTTACATAAGATGGCACATAAGATCGAGAAGTTGTAAGATCTGTAAAACAGGATCCAGAAAGAGTTCAATCATACTACCTCACACATCAGCAAATAAAACCCCAAGAAAAGTATCCGAACTTTCCTTTCTGGGTTGTGTATTCCTATGAGAAATGTTTCATGCCATTTTCCTCATAATTACTGAAGTTAATTTTGAAAGAGTACTTATTAAAATTTATAAAAATTGGAAGAATGATCTTCAGAAAACATTTCAAACATACATTAATATAGAAGCAAACCTTGTAAAAAGCAGATAGTAATACATAATGTAGACATTCTTAGTCTTGGAAGCATGAGAGGAAAAAACATTCAGACCCACTCTAAATGGAATATGAATTTATTGTAGGAGGCAGATTTTAATGCTACTTTGAGCGAGCTGTTATAGTCTATTATGTCAGCTCTCGCACCTCCCACAGCACATCTTTGTCACTGCACAGCCATTCAAAATATGAAAAATCGCAGACTCAAAATGTTTAGAAATCTGTGGTTTGTTGGCAGTGCATTAGAAGAAAACATATTTAATGAGATCAGAAAATCCAACAAAAGTCAGTAATTCTCTGAATCAAAAAACTGCAGTGCTTTCCCCGCAGGTAGTGAGAGAGAGGTTGGCATCTCACCAGTCAACCCTTAGGCTTAGGTGCCCCCAGGAATTGACTTACAACAGTTTCTATCTATTACAGTGCTCAGCTTCCTTCCTACCTTACAAACTGGCAAGCTAACCTAAGGGCTTGAAGGGTTCATGATACAAGTGTTTAGGACTCAGCCTGCTGCCTCAGGGCATGTTGACACAAGAGATTATGGGCTAACATGTACGTGACATTGACTGGAAAAGATATTTCAACTTATTCATGTATCTAATAGACAATTGCTAAATATATTTTTGTGCCACATATTGTGACATGCAATGGAGATGTAAACCATGAGTAATCAAGTTTAGTGAAGGATGATGACAAAACTACTATGTGTCTAGGTTTGTGATTGAGAATTAAGATGTGAGCTCAGTCTATGGGATCACTGAGAAAGAAGCCAGTAGAGAATATTCAAGTCCAAACAAAGAGAGGAAGGGGTGCAAAGAATGAGGAAGACTGGAAATTACACCATGATGAGCACGAACTCAAGTTGAATACCTAAAGGACGTATTCAAGACTTTTTGTAACTAGTTAATGTAAATGGGTATTTTCTAAATGTGCATTTTCAAATCTTGATTCAAATAATCAAAGCTTTTAAGTATTATATCAGGGCAATCAGTTGCCCCAGCTGGCCTGAGACAGTTATTGATATATACTTGCTACTATAGCATATTTATCGATGGCACCCATTTTCATCCTCAAAATGGTAACTTGGATAGCTGTCTTATTCTAACAAAATGTTAGTGGGATCCTATGTTACTCAGAGATTTAAGTAAATTTGGCTAGATGCCTCTCCCTTTACTCACAAAGTCCTGGCCTTTGGAAGCCCAAATTGCTCCCTAAGATTTTGACCAATTCTAGGGTCTTACATTTACCCAAATTTCTGGGTTCCTACGACCTTGCATTCTCTCTCTGGGCTGTCCTCATGCCCCCGATCAGAAAAGAAAACTCATCCCTTCAAATTCCACAAAAACAAAAACAAAAACAAAAAACACTCCCACAATGAGTCCAATACTCATTGCCCAGAAAACTAGTTTGATCTGTAAAGTGTGTATCTGTCTTGTCTTCTAATGGAAATGTTTCAGGAGTTTCCTTCTTACCTCTTCCCAGGTAATGTCCAATCTCATATTTTTCCAAATCATTTCCCTCCCTATTTCCCCTTTTCCTGTTTTTTATCCTTTCCCTTCTTCCAAAGAGTCAATTTAACCATTTTTCTCTTTGTCTTACGTACCTTCAACACACTATCTTGAAATCTACTAACATCTATTCTACTCTGCCACAAGAGTAATTGCAGGTCTACTGCTAGTGGAAGTAGAGGCAGTAGAATGGGGAAGATGAACAGAAAATTAGAGGTAATATGTCTTGACAATGACTGGGACAAAAGATAGCACAAAGACCCAGAGAAACACACAGGTCCTACTCTTAAAGGCACTTTTAAATAATTATCAGAAATATCCACCTAAAATTCTCCTGCTCTTGATTTTTCTTTCCAGGTAAGATTTTTTATTGGAAAATTTTCTGTTTTCATTCCATTGCTGATTATTAAATTGTTTTTTTGCATAAAATATCATTGTACAGGTATGAGTAGCAGGATACAATCTTTCTTAAGATCTGATTATTTCATATATGTTTCATATATATTTCATATATGTTTCATATATATTTCATATATGTTTCATATATGTTTACTATTATTCTGGAAAATAAATCCATGACAGCTTTTCAAAAAACAAACAATAAGGTAAAATAGGCAGAAGGGAACTATAGAGGAAGGAAAAAAGTTTAAGTAGTAAATTTTTAAAAATGCATTTAATGAACACATCTACATGTACTAGGTGGGCTGCAAGTTTGATTCAATGCCTCCTAGAAATAAAAGCAAAGAATGAAATAAAACTGAAGAAATTCATGATATCCATGAGAATTAAAACAACAACAACAAACCCTCAGGAACAAATTACTTTCTTATTACTAAGTCCTGAAAAGAACTTTGCTCATGAATTTTCATTAAAAGAATACTCTGAGATGTAATTAGCCACTTCCTCAGCAGTGTCCCTTTAAGAACTTCAAGTAGGTTTCCTTTCTTTCCTGCAAGTTAATGGCATATGCCCAATGTAACTGATTGAAAACATTTTTAGAAGAGGTTAAAACTACATGGTAAAAATATGTAACATTCTGGTGGCTTGATACAAAAGTGTTTAAACTATCTACAGCATTTGATGGTTTTCATAGCTTTCAGTCAATTCTCCTTGATTATAATTTCTCAAAACCAAGATTTTGATAAGGATTGAACAGCAAAGAGTTCAAAATTGTATTCTTTGGATAGAGCTTAAGGTGTAGATATTGTGATACTGTGTGCTGCTGATTAAGAGCAAATCTCTATTCTTTGACAATCAGCTGAGCAGGTTCCTATGGCAATTAAATAGCCTAATCAAGATTTATTGATGAAAAGATGGCTACCCCATCTACACATACAGGTGGGTCAAGGAACCCCTACTGACAGAGCAGAGCATCCCTCAAAACACAGTTCTGGGTCCACTCCAACAAACTGAAAACATGCAATCAAGATCCAAGAATTCCTTGCCATCGAACATGGGATAATATAGCACCAGTAGAAGTCTTACTTGGACAATGTAACCCCCCACTGATTTCTAGTTCTACTTTACAAAATGCGCTGTATGGTATTTGATCTGCTGCATAGCTCTCAAGCTATTAAATATTAGGTGACATTTGCTGAAAACAGCAGTTTGAGTTTTGAAACAGATTACCCTGAACTATTTTTATTTTCTCTTACAACGATTAGCTAACAACCTTCTTGAAGCTATTCGTTATTTAGTATAGAAGAATTAGTTTCTATTCTCCCATAATGCCACAAGGGGGAAAAAAAAAGATAGCTTGATAGGCTGGACAATCCCTTAAAGAAGTAGGAGATCCTACCTGAAATACAGAGAGGTACCAGCCCTATTCCACTGGAGACGTGCATGGTAGGAGAGGCACAGAGCCACAACCGGAAGGCATGGATCAAGGTTTCGGTTAGAGTTCTGTTTGGAGTTCTACTGTCTACATGGTGTGACCTCATCCCATCTCTTAACCTCTTTGAATTTTTGTTCTTCTATAAAATGAAGAGAAGGGAAGATGCAGATCAGATGAGTGGTTCTCAAGTACTTTAAGGTATAGAATTTCTTCAAATAAAAACTTACCACTTCATTGTGTAATATAGTTGATTGTATCAACACACCTTCATCCGAGTTTTGAAGCAATTTTTCTTCTCCAAAGTTAATCTGCACCAATTTAGAATAATTAATATGCCTAATATACCTTCATCAAAAGAAAGCAGAAGAACTGTAGCTAAAATATATAATATTCTTGCCCATATATATAATACACCAACAAAGTAAATATTTTTTCTTCATTAGTTGCATATAGAGTCTGTGTAATTTTAAAGATACAAGGAAAGCTACCAAAAGGGAGTTTCTAGGTTTTCAGTAGGGAAAAATGTCAATCCAGAGTTCCTTCATTAATATATATTTATTTTAATGAAAACCATTTTCTTCAATGTTGTCTATGAATAAATTTAATTGTAAAATATCTGCATTATTTTAGTGCCACACAGATCAATTTATACATAAAGCCTTTTACAGGAAACAAAAGTTGAGCTTATTTTTCATAAACATTGACATTTGCTAGCCAATAATGCTATGTATGTTGTGACTCCCACATATTTCACTGGTAAATGTTTCCTTCTGAACCAAAGTGGGTCTTTCAAATGAAGTGGAATCTTCTCATAGACTAGGAGTCTATTTAAATAAAATAACAATTTCAATTCTTCTTAGTAGGAATTGACACTCCCGTGTTAATCTTATCCAAACCAAGTATTTGCCCTATGCACAATCATAAGAAAGCACATTTTTCCCCATTCAGTGCGCATTTATAGATTTCAAATAACTTTGAAGTAGAGTTCTTCTTTTACAACTCTTAAAGATTGTATTTTCCTAGCTAGTCAGCTTTCATTTCATAAAAAAGTAAAATTATTATTTAAAAAAATCAGCACCACTTTTAGACCGTGTAATATACTATTCTATTTATGCTCAGTATTTCACCAGCCAAAGTGCATATTTTAAACTATAATTTATGTCTCACTTTTATTATGATAAATATAAAGGCTGAAGGGAAATCTGTTACCTAAAGAAGCATCATGTCCACACAGAAGGGAATCAAAACAGATTCAAAATTTTTCAGGGAAAAAAAAAAAAAAAAACCATATAGGTAGGTGATATATTTACCAAGATATGTGACCTTAACAGCATTAAAACTGGTGCGTTAAACGAGTATGTGGCAAAACTGCTTCATTTGTTCTACAAGGAAGTAGCTAAAACAAAACAATTCCTTCAGCAGTATAATTAGGAAAGAAAAAAGGAAAAAATTAACTATAAAGGTAAATACTCCCATCTTGTGGCTGTTGTTGAAATAGCATGTTTTAAATGAGGATTGGTTGCTGTAGGACATTTAAGAAATCAGACCATCTCTGTTGTGTATTGATCCTTCCTAAGCTCCAGGCACCATATCAGGTACTATATGTAACTATTTTATTTAATATTCACACAACATAAAGTTGACTATTCCATTTACATTTTGCAATAAATCATGTAATTTTATAATTTGTAAGTTACTTAGTGCTCCTATAATTCCACTTTTTTATTTCACTGATAAGAACAATTCATAGTCATTGATTAGTCATTTACTCTAACAGAGCTTAGACCTCTCAGTTCACAGTGGTGTGCTTAAATACCCTATTCCCTATTGTGTTAGGTTATTTCAGTCAAATGTGAGTGGAAAATACAGACAGACCTCAAACTTAAAACCATAGTCATCATGATCTTCAAGTTCTTTTTTTATTAAATTAAAGAGTATTAATTTCTTTCTTCTCATAATTGGATATAGAGTTTAAATTAATGTCTTATAGGAAAAAAGGATTTGACTTTTAATAACTTAATTCTGGATCAGGTCAAAATACTACTTGTGATTAGTCAAAGGCTAATTCTTTGAAAGAATCAGTATAAATGGTCTTCAGACAAATGACAGAAGTGAGAAGATAACATGAAATTCTATGACTAGAAGTATGTCTTTTGGGAGCGCCTCCCTTTTGGGTGGCTCAGTTGGTTAAGCCTCCAACTTCGGCTCAGGTCATGATCTCACGATTCATGGGTTTGAACCCCGCATCATCCTCTGTGCTGACAGCTTAGAGCCTGCTTCAGATTCTGTGTCTCCCTATCTCTGCTCCTCCTCCACTTGCACTCTCTCTCTGTTTCTCAAAAATGAATAAATGTTTAAAAATTAATAAAAAGAAATAATCTTATTAACAAACTAATTTTACAAAAAGGAATTATCAAACCTCCATGACATGAGCCCATTTTACTGTTACCATCTAATTCTAACAAAACCAACGAGAGACAGGGAGAGACAGAGACAGAGAGACAGAGAAAGACAAAGAGAAATGAAGAGAGACAGAGACAGAGATACTTTATATACACATCTATTTGAAAAAGAAATAACATTTTCTTGAATTTTTCCTTAATGAATATTTGTTAGATGTACTCTACAGGCTTCCCAGTTGATGCAGGGGCTGAAAACAAAGTTAGGAGCTATCCACTTCAGATACCCTTATTGGTTACTGGGTTGGAGGCCTCTGTCTTAGATTATGGCAGTAAGCAAGCTTGAAGAAAGATTCTCATTTTTAAAAGCTTTTTTGAGCTTGGAAAAGATAAGATTGGTCTGATAAATCCATCTATCATAATCACCGTTGTTTGGTTATTGTCAGCCTGTTGACAACGTGCAGACTTTATTTTGTGCAAGGAGTGGACAACAGTTGCTCTCTCCACCCTTGCCCCATCCCACAGTTTTCTAATAGAAATGATCAGATCTATGGAAATGGAACAGAACTTTCTTTCATAAGCTGACACAGGTGGTGGGATGGAGCTCTCTGATCGATTTTTATATCATTAGTGGGAATACATACCTTTTCCTTTTTGAACTAATTTGAATAAGGTAAAATAAATGTTTAATTAGGAAACTAATAGGACCCCATATTCTTACTAAAAAAGGGGGCAAGAATTATACTAATATTGCATACTAAGTCTTACATAATGATTTGATTTTTAAGTGTTAAAAATGTTTAATTTTTTTAATTATAAGAAATTAATTTAAATATAGTTTAATCTTTTTATATTAAAAACACTTTAGAGTGGTGGGATGAGAATTAAAAACTTAACCATCAGGACAGAGTTTCTAGCTCAGCAAAATATGGTTTAATTCTTCAAATGTATGTAGTATTGTATCCCATACCAAAATAAATAATTAAATCATCTTCATATTTTTAAAACAAAGCCCAAATTTAAAGTGAGTTTTCATTCTTCTATATTTTGAATGTGTAATAGAATCTCCAATTATTCAGACAATATACATATAGACTATATATATCACATATATGTAATTTTCTGTTACAACCCCCCAAAATTGTCATTTATGACTTCTGAAATAAGTTTTATCTAGAGACTAGCACTTCAGGTTGAAAGCTTGCCTTTGAAATTGTGTGTATTCTGCCACTCTTGGCCAATAAGCAGAAGATCATGTGTTTTGTATAAATTAGCTGCTGACTGGAGGGGGGAGCATCTCAGTAACAAAGTACACTAGGTATAATAGTCTTCACAGCCTGAAGGAGCCCCTGAGGTCATATCTTCAACATCTGTATGCATGATTTAGCACTCGAGTTACTGTTAAAATAGAGATACCAAGCTGGGATCTGTACAATGACCAAATTAGCGCACCACTGCTTCTTGCTACTGTCAAATTCCACAAGGCTTTCTTTCTCCTGAATTATGTCATTAACTCCCTCCACTAAGAGTAGCAATCGAATAAAATGGAAACATAAGCAGATAGTATCAAATCTGCAAGTGCTATCTAGATAAAGTTCTCGAAAATAATAAGATGCCTTTGGAGTAGTTTGAAAACAATATGTGGAGAGTAGTCAAGATTAGACTTATGGAGTATATTACCATTAATAAAACCTGTGGATTCTTGCTCACCCTTAGGGAAGAGAATGCCCCTTAATTCCCAATTTTCCCTACACTTTGGAAGAAGAATGAGAGGCAGAAAAGATGTGATCGCTCTCTTAAGGCATCCCTCGGGGACCTTCCTCTGAGAGAAGATTCCGTTTCCCAGTTTAATATAAACTCTACATTTTCAGCCCCTGTAATCCTGATGGTACCTGGTGCAGGCTGGAGGCAAAGGGAAAAGAGACATCACAGTATGTATAGGACAAGAATAGTTGGTTTGGAATATGTGTCCACATGTACATTCTGATTTGAGGAACACTGAAGCGTCCTCAGAACTACTGTGCTTTCTTTGAAGGCACTGCTTTGTCAGAATTCTAGATTCATTCATTTAATTGAAAAGCCATACTTATTGACTTCCAGAAGTTCTTATTAAAAGGCAGATAACCTCATGCAGGTTAAAACCCATCCACAGTTAACATTTAGATAGGAGTTAGTTAACTCTTTGCTGAAAAAGAAGTTGAAGAAGATAATTTATGGGTATCTAGCAGAAGAGATGTAGCAAATGGAAAAAGCATGAATTTTGTAAAAATACACTTTGTCTAGAATTTAATTTTTTCTAGTATTAATAAACACCTTGCTCTAATTCAAAATACCTGTATTTGATGGCTTATTTAGGAGGAAATAGCATGATTAATGTCTCTCAAAATATACACAAAAGTTGTGTGGAGTATTTCACAGCTTTCTTAATTCACAGGCACAAGATCTGTTTTGCATTTGGAAAACCTATATTCTGATATCTCTCACTGAGATTTCTACTAACCTGGTTATCAGGAATATCATATAACTCAAATTTTTATTATAAAAGGGAAGTGCATCAGAAAGCAAGGGATGGGGCACCTGGGTGGCTTAGCCAGTTGAGCATCTGACTTTGGCTCAGGTTATGATCTCAAGGTTTGAGCCCCACATGGGACTCTGCACTGGTGTTGCAGAGCCTGATTGGGATTATCTCTGTCCCTCTCTTTCTCCCCCATCCCCACTTTCTCTCTCTCTCTCTCTCTCTCTCTCTCTCAAAATAAATAAATAAACGATAAAAAAAAAAAGCAAAGAAGAAATTACTGATAGATCTGGATCTCTTGATTTCTACTTATACAACTCTTTGCCTCCATTTTATGAAGAAGTATTTCTTAAATATTTGTATTTTCATGCATTGGTAAATCTTTGTTCTCTAGGATTAATATATCACAAGATATAGCCTAGTTGTTTGCACTCTGGTCAACTTGTCTGTCTTCTATAAATGTGGGAAGAGATCATTTGAAGTAATAGATAAATGCCAATCTGAAAAGATGCACTTGAAAGGAAAAGCTAAGACATCACTGTAGATTCCCTGTATCCAAGGTTCAACTTCTACATGTGCCTTAGCCCCCAGTGACAACATATTTTCACTATCCTTAAAATTGTACCCTCTAGGAAAAGCCTGACAATCATCCAATTTCAATGAGATAATCTACCAGTCCTAATCATGGCCCATAATCCTCTCTTTGAGTCCCACATAACCATTGGTGAAGTCAGTACTTTTAATATGAAGAAGAAAAAGTGCTTTTGTTGATTGGATTATAAACATCTTCAGCTATTAGCACCTTTTCTATCTTACTATTGAGAGTCAAGTTTCTCTCTTCTCATGAAGCTACTAAATTGATTTTAACATATAAACTTACTTCATCTAATGCAAGTAAGAAAGTGTATATATATATATATATATATACATATATATATATATATACACTCCTGAAGTATTTCTTTCTTTACCACTTTAGATTAAAATATTTCTGCTCTATTTTTAGCATAGTGAACCAGTTTCTTACTGACCCTTTTTGTTGTAGGTAAATCCTGGACTGTATTCTTTAGGTTAAGAATGAAGGCCATAGAGAGCACCTGGGTGGCTCAGTTGGTTAAGTGTCCAGCTCTTGATTTCAGCTCAGGTCATGATCTCATACTTTATGAGTTCAAGCCCCACATCATGCTCTGCACTGACATCACAGAATCTGCTTGGATTCTCTACCTCTCTCTCTTTCTCTGTTTCTCTCCCACTCACTCTCTATCTCTTTCTCCCTCAAAATAAACATAAAGAAAAAAAGAATGAAGGCCATAGATATACATGGTACACAGTAAAGCCATAGATCTACATAGGGACCAATGTGTTAAATTTCTGAAACATTTTTAATAGGCTGTTCAGATTACCTAAAAAATCCTGAACATCTCAAAGTGTTTTGTAGATTCTTACCAAAAGATAAAACAGAAAATAAGAAACAGATATTGAATATTAAAGTGAGTTGACAAATATTTCTTCAATATAAAAAGTATTTATCAAATTCTTTTCACCTTAGCTGTATGATGCTAAATTTGCTACATCTGAAGTTGTGGGTTCCTAGTTACAAAAGCAACCCTCCAGGCTTTGGTGCTCACTTTTGTTTACATTTGGCAAATGGCGTCTTCCTGCTTTTAGGAAAGGAAGGCTTAAGGAGGCTTATGACCACCTACACATCAAATAGTTACTACAGACATCTTCCTTCTTAAATACAAGTTAGATATGTATATAATAATTAAAAAGTTGAACTAAAATGGTCAGAACAAAATACAAGAGACCAGTCCAATCAAATCTTACCTATTTGAAAGCTCTCTTGAAGTGTTCATGAAATCAAAACTACAGCTGAATTACCACTTCCTTCCCATAAAACCACGTTGGCTATAAAAACTTGGCTTACCTCCAACAGAGGATGTGTAGTGGGCCAGTCCCAGAAAAACATAGTGAGCAAGCCCTGAACTTCATTCTCAAAGAATCCTGAAAGCCAGAGAGCAATCACATGAGACTTCTTAAAGCTTAAACTGATTTTAATTGTTAAAAAATGTGCATAGATTCATATACACATTTAAATTACAATTATACATACATATAAGCATTATATGGGAGTACTTTTGTATAGGTTTGGTAACAATTAACTATGCTGAAAATATATTAAAACCTTTAATTAACCCTTTCTCTTCTATTCTTCAGTTCAGTTCACTCTTTAAATATCTCACAGCTAATAGATGGTTTCTACCTAAGTCTATTGGGCTATCCATGGACAAGTGTTCTATAAAAAAGAAAAATGAAGTCAGATGCTGTTGGACCAATTAACCAACTAGATTTAAGGAAGAAGGCTGCTACCGTACTTTTACCTTTCCTTTACACAATAAGATCACCATCATTGAAACCCTACACCAAGATGCTTTTAAAAATTAAACCAGGAAATTATTCCTTTGAGAATTGCAAGCATTGCTATCAATCCTGACCAAAAAAAAAAAGAGGCTTAAGAAAGTTTGAATAAATGAAAAAATCAATCAAACCTGAGTTTAAGAATCTCTAAGCATAGAAGAATTCCAGAAAGGTCAAGCAACATCTAAAATCTCTCTATTCTCAAAGAATTCATCCTACATTAACTTAATGAATTCTAAAACATACAGTCATTTGAATTCAACCCTAAGGGATGAAAAACTGCTGGGGTGCCTGGGTGGCTCAGTCAGTTGAGCGTCCGACTTCCACTCAGGTCATGATCTCACAGTTCGTGGGTTCAAGCCCTGCGTCGGGCTCTGTGCTGACAGCTCATAGCCTAGAGCCTGCTTCCAATTCTGTGTGTTCCTCTCTCTCTGCCCCTTCCCTGCTCATGATCTGTCTCTCTCTGTCTCTGAAAAATAAATGTTTAAAAAAAGATGAAAAACTGTCATGCACTCAAAAAGGTGTTTTTCTCATTAATCTTATAGCAGAACATCAAACAAAGCAATCTAAAATGGACTAATTCCAATCCATCTGGAGTGATCAGACCATGGGAAAGGTTTCAGTAACACAGTGGAGATCAGAAATGAAAGCTGTATCAAAAAAATAATAATAATTATAGGAGGAAGGAAGCTTCCTTCCTCCATACTGCTGCCATCCACCCACTACCTTACCTCATGACCTCAAAGAATCCCCAAATCTGGGAAGCATTAGTAGAGCTCCTTCAGCTGACACCCCCCTACCACCACTACCACTGTCCTCAGGAGGTGAAGGTAGTATCTGATGTAGCAAATGTCAAGGTTAGTGAGAAGGGCAATATTCATTTTAGTCACAGAGGTATTCTGTATGAAATAAAGAGACCATTGATGGAGTACTGTATAAATGTCTTACAAGCATAGAACAATATCCTGGGTGAGGAGGTGATAAATAAAAAGGCATTCTGACCACACCTGCTACTCGTTAAGAGACAGAAGCTTCTTGGATACCATTAATACGTTCAGCATCTGCCAGAGGAAATAGAAGGCTTTGTAAAGGACAAGATGTTTTTTAAAGGTGG
The DNA here is from genome assembly GCF_003009895.1 of Hyaena hyaena. NCBI lineage: Eukaryota > Metazoa > Chordata > Mammalia > Carnivora > Hyaenidae > Hyaena > Hyaena hyaena. The sequence continues at coordinate 1,088 of NW_024082109.1, read as the reverse complement.
TAGTAGGACAGACCAGATGTGTGTCTATTCACTGATTCCACTACAGTGAAATTTAGTGAATAAAGGTTTAAGAATTGAAGCTCAGGTATAAACAACATAGATCAAATATAATTTAAGAAATTTGAAGGGATTTGCTTCAATTCAGAGAGACTTGGTTCCAGTACCAACTCTGCAGTTAGCACTATGTAATTAAAAGCTTTTACTTAACCATTGGGATAGCCTTCAGAGTTTCTATAAAATGAGATTTCTTATAGTTTTCAGATTTTTTATTTTTTTAATGTTTTTTTTTTTTTTTTTGAGAGAGACAGACAGACAGAGCATGAGCATGGGAGGGACAGAGAGAGAAAGAGAGAGAGAGAGAGACAGACTCCAAAGCAGGCTCTAAGCCAGAGCCTTTGCTGGCAGCACAGAGCCTAATGCAGGGCTCAAACTCACGAGCCTTCAAGCTGTGAGATCATGACCTGAACAGAAGTTCGCCACTTAACTGACTGAGCCACCCAGGCACCCTTCAGATTTTTGAATTACGGAAAAAATGAACACTATAAACAGAAGTCAGTCCTTCCTTCACAAGATGGGAAGTGAGCTGCCTTAAGGATTTATAGTAATGACATGGAGTGGCCTCAGCCACTCTTTTTTTTTTTTTTTAATGTTTTTAACTTATTTTTGAGATAGAGAGAGACAGCATGAGCAGGGGAGGGTCAGAGAGACAGAGATACGGAATCCGAAGACAGGCTCCAGGCTCTGAGCTGGCTGTTAGCACAGAGCCCGACGCGGGGCTCGAACCCACAAACCGTGAGATCATGACCTGAGCCAAAGTCGGACGCTCAACCAACTGAGCCACCAGGGGCCCCAGCCTCAGCCACTCTTGCAAGGCTCACTGTTTTGGGGGACAAGAGCAGAAACATAGGGTTCCTCAGACCTAACAAGCTTCCCTGGGAATGGTCTCTCAGAGCTTGAAAATGGGGGTAAGGGGGAGAGAGGGCAAGATGGCGGAGAAGTAAGGAGCTCCGTACTTGCACTCGCGCCCATACATCACACAGAAAAGATCTGAAGACATTGGAAACCTTACAAAACCTGAGAGATTGGGA